>NC_135661.1:10909698-11230195 GCF_964188315.1 Podarcis muralis | reverse complement strand
AGCCTGCCTTTGGCTAAAAGGGGGAGCTTCACTTCCAAGTTCTCACGAAACCCAAGCAGTCCTAGATACACGCAAGAGATTAAGGAAACAAGAGCAGCAAGAGCGTTGGACAAGGGTCAGAGAAATCTGGGTTCGAATCCCCATTCAGCCAGGAAGCTCATTGGGTGACCTTGGGCCAGTCATTCTGTCTCAGCCTGGCCTCCCTTGCCAGGTCGTTGAGAGGACAAAATGAGGGAGGACCATCTAGAAATGTAGTCAAGAAAAAACAGCCGTACCTATTTTAGACATATCCACTTTCAGGTTGAGATCCCAATTCCGTGGCAGCTTGAGAGACATCCCAGTTCCAGCGGCGGGAAGGTTTGCCCCACTGTGTCTGAACTGCGGGTCTGAATCTCCTCCACAGATTGTGTGTGCGTGCTATAGATCTATTTAATTTCCTTCTGGGCTTACTTGAAAGAAGAAGAAAAAGTCTCGGTTGACGTTGGTTTGCCAACAACTTCCTGTGATCTTCTGTGAGAAACCCAAAGGACTTCTCTTTTTCTATTTTCCAGTTCAGTCTCTTCAATTTCCAGGTGCAATGTAAATATCAGTTTATTTCCAACATGCACCCCCTCATCCCTCCAAGGACTTTGGAGAGCACCTGAGCTCTAGCCGCATTTAGCTCCCTACTAACGTGCAAACGTGGAGTAAGACCGGCACATGCACACACCCTGAAACAGTTTGCAGGCTTGGTTCATGGAGCTGCATGGGTGCTGCTGTGTTAGCGCATTTGAGGAAGTGGGGGCTGCAGCTTGCACATCACTCATGCGCTGGGGGGTGGGCAGTGCCGGATTTAGGTATAAGCTAAACAAGCTATAGCTTAGGGGCCCTCTCTCTTGGGGCCCCCCAAAAAAATTAAAGGAAAAAACCCTGGATGTACATTTCCAATATATAAGATAAAAAACAAATAAAATAAAACCTACATACAGCAACAGTGTTTTGTGTTGTGTAAGCTCCTATGTGGGGATGCGGGTGGCGCTGTGATCTAAACCACAGAGCCTAGGGCTTGCTGATCAGAAGGTTAGCGGTTCGAATCCCTGCGATGGAGCTCCTATTGCTCAGTCCCAGCTCCTGCCAACCTAGCAATTCGAAAGCATGCCAAAAAGTACAAGTAGATAAATAGGTACCACTCCGGCGGGAAGGTAAACAGCATTTCCGAGAAGTACCAACAAAAGAATGTCAGACTAAACTGATGGAGTATGCAGGGATGGCGAAACTGACAGGGAAGGTCAGAAACCAGGAAAATCAAGTATTCCTAAAAGACTGGAGTAAATTTTCCATATATTTAAAAGACGACTGTAAACAGTTAAACCTTTGGCAGGGATGTAATGACACTTGTAATGTGGAATCAACTATGGTAACTGTGGATATATAATAGATGGATAAGGGTAAAAGATGCAGAATACTTTATTTTAAACACGGAACCCATAGAGGGAGGGAAGGAGGTCCGAAGGACAGAACAGTCCCGCGCCCCCCTCTCGCCTGTCCCCCGGGCTTTGTTCTCGATTTGGAGAGGCAGCGAGGCTCAGCTCCGGCTCCGGGAGGGGGAGGCTGCCTTCCAGCCCGCCGTGCGCCCCGGGAGCCTGGACGGCGGGGACGGGAAGGAAGGCGCTTTGGGGGGCGCGGGGCGCCGTCCCGCCGCCGCCTCTCCCAGCAGCCCGGCAGGTAGGGGAGGGCGCGGAGGGGCGCTCGGCGTGGAGCTGGGAGCCTCCGCGAGGCCCCGGCGCGGAGCTGGGAGCCTCCGCGAGGCCCCGGCTCGACGGGGCGGGATAAAAAGGCGGCGCCGGCTCGCAGCGCCTCCCCGAGCGCCCTTTGCACTCCGACCGGCGGAAGCGGAGGCTACGCGGCTGCGGCCGCCCAGCCTGGCCGGGGATGGCGGGGCGCCAGGTACCGGCAGCCCTCGAGGGGAGGCGCCGGCGGCGTCCAGGGACCGCGCCCGCCCGGCCCGGGAGGCGGTGCAGCGCCAGATGTTGCCGCTGCTGGAGAGCCTCCGAGCCCCGGGAGGCTGCGCGCGGCGGTGGCGGCGGCGGCGTCCAGGCGCGCTGGGGGATGCGGGAGCCGAGGGGGCGCCCGCGGGGGAAGGGAAGGGGAACCCCCTCCTCTGCAGCGGGGCCCGAGGGCCTTGATCCAGATGGGCCGTGGCGCTCCAGCGTCTCCTCCGGTGGAGAGCGGGTGACCTCCGGTTGGGGGGCAGCAGGGGTGCCAAATGGATTAAAATATTGGGGGGCGCCCAGGTAAGCCCCACTCCAGGATAGATGGATTTCTATCCTCCGGGGGTCCTCCGGCGCCTTCGGCGAAACGGCGCCGGCCCAGAGCGCTTCTAGGAGGCTGCCTTTGTGCGCGACGTAAAGCCCTCTTTCCCTCCCTCCAGCCCCGTGTCACATGTGGAAAAGGGGGCTGGATCCAGTGACGCAACTCGGGAAACTGTTAGGGAAGCCAGAGCAGGAAAGTGAGTGGGAGGCGGCGGCGCCGCTTTAACCCACGTTTCCTTTTTGAAAGAGAAACCAGTGTTTCCCAACCTTTTTTGGACTCGCTCGCGGCACACCAGGCAACAGCTCGCGGCACACTAGTGTGCCGCGGAACACCGGTTGGGAAACACTGGTATAAGACTAGGTTTTTCCCCTAAAAAATAATGTCAAAAATTTGTTGTTGTTTAGTCGTGTCCAACTCTTCATGACCCCATGGACCAGAGCACGCCAGGCACTCCTGTCTTCCACTGCCTCCCGCAGTTTAGTCAAACTCATGCTGGTAGCTTTGAGAACACTGTCCAACCATCTCGTCCTCTGTCATCCCCTTCTCCTTGTGCCCTCCATCTTTCCCAACATCAGGGTCTTTTCCAGGGAGTCTTCTCTTCTCATGAGGTGGCCAAAGTACTGGAGCCTCAGCTTCAGGATCTGTCCTTCCAGTGAGCACTCAGGGCTGATTTCCTTCAGAATGGAGAGGGTTGATCTTCTTGCAGTCCATGGGACTCTCACAGACAGTGTTCCATGAGGTCAGCCTCCCCAGACATTTTGGACTCCCCAACAGTGGCCCTGACCAGCACAGCCACCTGCTGTTGTAGAGTACAATCACATCTTAACAGGCATTTAATATAGTGACAGTCAGTCATATAGTATATGTATAAAGGTAAAGGTAAAGGTACCCCTGCCCGTACGGGCCAGTCTTGCCAGACTCTAGGGTTGTGCGCTCATCTCACTCTATAGGCCGGGAGCCAGCGCTGTCCGTAGACACTTCCGGGTCACGTGGCCAGCGTGACATCGCTGCTCTGGCAAGCCAGCGCAGCACACGGAACACCGTTTACCTTCCCACTAGTAAGCGGTCCCTATTTATCTACTTGCACCCGAAGGTGCTTTCGAACTGCTAGGTTGGCAGGCGCTGGGACCGAACGACAGGAGCGCACCCCGCCGCAGGGATTCGAACCGCCGACCTTTCGATCGGCAAGTCCTAGGTGCTGAGGCTTTAACCCACAGCGCCACCTGCGTCTGCCATAGTATATGTATAGTGACAGGCAATCATATAGTATATATGAATTGATTTTAGAATGAATTGATTTTAGAATGCATTTCAATTAATTGATTGTCATTTTATGTAAGCTGTGTTATTTTTACTGTTGCTAGCCGCTCTGAGCGCGGCTTCGGCTGGGGAGGGCGGGATATAAATAAATTATTATTATTAGTAGTAGTAGTAGTAGTAGTATATATGCTGTTTTTGGTACAAAGTTGTAAGTGGGATGGGGGAGGGAAGGGGAGGGGGTTAAATATGCTCTCTGTTCCTGTTTTTGAAAATGCAAATAAAAACAAAAAACAGAACAGAATAAAATGAACCCTTCTGCGTGGTGTAAATAACTGCACGCACACGCACACAAACAGTTTAGATACATTTTTATTTAACAATATTACCGTATATAAATAGGATAAAATACCTTTATATAATATTTCACATTCTGACAGTCAAATGAACCAAAAAGTAACAGAGGCAAGCCTACAAGTGTCTGCAAGAAAACGAAAACCCAAAAAGAAACCAACCACCAACATTCCCCCTGTAAAAGACAAAAGCACAGAGAAATAAAGCAGAGGATTTGTGGAAGGGATAAGCACATCCGCATCAGAAGAAGAAAAACAGGAGGGGAGAGTCTGTGAGTGCAGAAAGATGTCATCAAAGGGGTTCACAAGTTCTCGTTGACCACAGACATGCCGATGAGCAAAATGGTTGTATTGCCAGCTTTAGATATTGTGAATGCGGGACTTTTCTGTCAAACTAAGCTACCCCTCCAAACATACAGAGCTGTTAGCAGAAAGAATTGGGGAGGGAGGGACTGAGAAAGGTTGGAAAGGGATGGCGAAGAGTCTGCTTTGGCGCTTGGGAAGTCTGTTGTCTAGAGGCAGTTAAGGATTCCTTTTGGGAGCCCTTGCTAGCAAGCGGGACAAGGAGTCCCCCTCAGATACAAGTGGCAGAGCACCCCAAAAGATATGCCCTGGGACCCCCTCTTTGATATAACAAAGGGGAGTTATGAGGACGTCAGCCTTCGAGCTCCTGAAACGTTAAATCTCACACTTCTGCTAAGCAACCAGTACCAGTTAAGCAAAGGGTCTTTTAATTGCGGGGAGAGGGAGTTGACCAGTGTTCCCCAGTTCTTCTGTCCCCAACTCCACTCAGCCAGCCTGGCCAGATCCCCACTCAAACCATCACAACCACCTCGCAAGTGAGTACCTGGCTTCTGCTCCAGAGACACTACTTTGTGTTCGTGTCTCTCTCCTGACTGAGTTCAGCCCCAAAGAATGCAGAATCCGGACTTGGGCCCAGCTCCAACCCCTGTGAAATCCAGCCTCCTCACACAGCCCCTCTGGATCCACCTTCCCCATCCTGTGATATGTGTGCAGGGCCCAGCTACCACTGGGATTGTGGGGAGGTGGGCCAAGGTCACCTGGCTCAGGTGTGACGCGCAGCACACCTCCAGCTCCACCTGGCTTGCTAGTGCGCGCGTGTGCCGTGTGCCAGGCAATAAGGCCAGCCAACCATGGAAAAGGACACACTTTGGCCTGACTAGGCCTAGAATATGGAGCACACACTCCTCTAAGTAATAGCGACAGCGCCCCAATTTAATCCTGCTCAACTCCAGGCCAACTCAGGGTTTTTTCACCAGCAAATACACCCACACCACTAACAACCCCTTAAGCAACTCCAGTGCATACCAAACTGGCTCTTGTGACCTGCTGCTCCCCTTACCATGTGCCAGACCTTTGCTACCTGTGTGCAACTGGAGTAAGACCCACAGGCTTCCCTTTGGGCAGGAGAGACTCTCTCCCACTTACACCTCAGCCCCTTGGAGGAACCGGCTGTTTCTGGGTTAATGCTCTGGATCCCTGAGCAGCCCTTTTCTAATATGGCTGGGTCACAGCCCTCTTTGAACTCCCCGAAAGAGAAAACTAATACGCCATTAAAAAAAACCAAAAAAGATATCGAACATAAAACCGTCCATAATGTTGTCATCTAATGAATAAAACCGGGATGTGAATTCTTCCTGTTCTGGGTAACTTTAAATGAGTGCCAGTTCTCAGGGGTGCTCCTGTGGTGCCTTTGCAACAGAAATGCCAGCAATTTGTTTGACTTATACCCAAGACTGCCTCTTGCAAGGATCTGTAGACTGCAGGGATGTCCAGCAGTCACTCATGCGCTGGGACACTGAACCCACCCAGTACCTGAAATGCACTGGCATGAGAAGCAATCCCGGAACAGCGCGCACCTATCCAGACAGAGTGCACACAATGAGCCTTATATATTAGAAGTGTTGGCTGTTGCAGGTTTTTAAATATATATATTTATAAAGGTCTAGGATACACTGCTCATTTCCAGTTCCCTTTCGGAGGCAGGATGCAAGGGATTGGGGCCACCAGACAAGTAGCCGAATTTAGCTGGAATCAGGAAATGTCAATGACATTTCAATGAAACAGAGACCCCTCCTTGAACCCCCTCCCCCAATTTTGTTTATTAATTAATTACTGTTGCATGGCCACTCGTTGCCCCACATACCCATTCTGCTTCTGTCCTGCTTCCCCCAAGGTCAAAACACTGAGTAAGTTCAAAAACACACACACACATGCTTGCCCTTTTTTAGGTCTCAAAACCCAAAACTTCCCATCAAAATGGCAGGTATGTCCAATTTAGGGGTCAGCTGTGGTTAAAAGGCCATCATTAGATCAGGAATAAAGACTGTTTCCTTTGGGAAGGGGGGGGCATATTGACAGCAGAGCAAAAGGAAGAGTGGGGCAAAAATCTTTCCCTGCAACGCCCCCTCAACTCAATGAGCTTCTCCCACCATGTGGTTTCAGATGCCTGGACTCCGAACCCGAGAGCGTTTGGGTCAGATGGGATGAGGGAATATACCAGAAGAGGCAGCAAAACAGTATAAGTGAGCAGCTTTCAAAAATACACCGTAAAAAAAAAGAAGAAAAAGCTAATCAGCCCACCGCAAATTGCTCCTCACACGCTCTCTTCTGTCACAGAGGAAGTGACAGCAGAGACGGTCAAGGCTGACCCTGAAGTGGAACCACGTCAAGAGACACTTGCGTGGTATTACACCTAAGCTAGCAGCTGCTCAATGACTCAGGCCCGGATCTCAAAGCATGCGTAAATCTGAATCAAGGCTGGACCACTTCAGGCTGTGACAGGGGCTCAACGTGGTTGAAATTTCCTCTTTCCAAAAAACCCCAAACACGCCTTCATATGGAAAACTAACAGACTCTTTATCCTCACCCTCTCGCTTTCTGAGTCCTGATAATGCCTTTTTTATGCATGAGCTTTCAGTCATGAGAGTCCCTTTCTGCAACTGAAAGTGGGACCAGTGCCTTGGGAACGAGGACTCCAGAGGGGGCAGAAGACAAACAGGAGCCACACAACAGCAGGGACTAAAACAGCGGCATAAGCTGGACGATGCAATGGCAGGGCACCCAGGCGAGCCTCTGCTCCTTCACGACCCCTTGAAGTTCCCAGGAGGCCAGGTGTCCTGCCTCAATATCCATCTATTAATCCTGCCTCAATATCCATCTATTCAGGTACTTTCCATCCAAAATGAAGGAAGGCTTAAAAAAAGAAGCAGCAAAAAAACCCAAAAATGTTCAGCAGGGTTTGTGAAATAAAACCTAAAAAAATTAAAATAAAAATACATTTGCCTTCAAGGTCTTCCAATTTTTTCTGTGGCAAACGGTTGGCTCTGCTTCAGGAACATAAAGATAAATGCCCCTATCTTCCCTGCTTATCAAGAACAGCTCAGCAGCAGGTGAACTTTGCATCCTTTTCCGCCAGCAATGCAAGAAATATGGCGACCCCACAAGGACAGGGAGCAACATGCATCCATTTCTGCGCAGGAAACTGGGCTAGAAGAGGAAGCGCCTTCTCCTGCTGGCAGGGATTTCCCCTGCACGGAAACGAGACAAGGGCAGCTGTTTCCAGGGCAGGGCCTTGCCCCCCCGCCCCCGCTTGCAGAAGCGCCACTTAGGACATTTGG
Organism: Podarcis muralis; assembly: GCF_964188315.1. NCBI lineage: Eukaryota > Metazoa > Chordata > Lepidosauria > Squamata > Lacertidae > Podarcis > Podarcis muralis. Next base: position 11,222,652 of record NC_135661.1, on the reverse strand, counting down.
CATCGCCGTCCTTGAGTCTTCCTGGCTCTCGAGCTGCTTCTGTGAGCAAAGGGCCCCTGGATCCCAATTTTCTTGGCTGGCCTGGGGGTGGGCAAGATCTCCAACCCACCTCTGTGAAAACCCACTCAATATTATACACATGGCACTAAGGATGGCTCTCTGCACCACCAAATTGTTGGATGTTTGCGTGAACGGGGGCGCAGATTGGGGAAAGCTGGACTTAGGAACCTGGGTGTTTGCCAAATGCAATACGCAGCACCGGATCCATCTCACGGATAAGGAAGCCAGGATGGTGGAACAGGGGTGCATAATCCAGGCAATTTTGATTCAACACCCCTGCCTTCTTTCTTTTCTTAACCCACGCTATTTGGCACTCTTCCCTGTCTCTTCCCTCTCCCCGCTGCTCTGAGAGTAGAACGAGCCTTGCACGACTTTCTATACACATCTGGGAAGAAGAAAAACCACCGGGCAGATCCGAGGGGTAAAACCACCTTCCTAAACCATCAGCCGAGCGCCTCCTTCCGGGCCACAGTTCCTTCCCAGCTCAAAGCTCCCCTCTGTTTGCTCCAAACCACCGCCACAGAGATATAGATACATTTCTTTTTAAAAATGCACAAATGCAAACCTTTTATATGGAAAAGGAAGTGAGAGACACGAGGCTTGGTTATTGTCCTAAATCAGGCAAGCTGGGAGAGGGTTTCCTCTGGGGGGGTGAGGGGCTTGCCCATGCTCAGTCCCATCCTGGCGACACAGGCGCCTACGCATCCTCAGAGCCAGCCAGCATGCCCTTGTCCACCAGGTGGGCCTTTAGCGTGTTGAAGATGTTCAGCTGCTGATCTGGTCGCAGAGTTAGCAGCTGCTGGATCAGCTTGCTCGGATTAGGACCCCTGGAGTGAGAAGAAGAGAAGAGTTTGGATTTGACATCCCGCTTTATCACTACCCGAAGGAGTCTCAAAGCGGCTAACATTCTCCTTTCCCTTCCTCCCCCACAACAAACACTCTGTGAGGTGAGTGGGGCTGAGAGACTTCAGAGAAGTGTGACTGGCCCAAGGTCACCCAGCAGCTGCATGTGGAGGAGCAGGGAATCGAACCCAGTTCACCAGATTACGAGACTACTACTCTTAACCACTACACCACACTGGCTCTCTAGTGAAGAAGAATAAGGCAATCACGTCACCTCACCAGGCTGAGAACGTTTGGAAGGGGAGGCTTCCCACAGACCAGGGTTTCTCAAACCTGGGTCGCCAGCTGGACTACAGTCCCCATCATCCCTGACCACTGGTACTGCTGGCTAGGGATGATGGGAGTTGTAGTCCAAAAGCAGCTGGATACCCAGGATTGGAAAACCCTGCTGTAGACCCATGCCTTGTTTTATGTTGCTACTGGGATTAATGGCTAAGGCGAGTCTTCCTTTCAATTCCACCGTCAGACTCTCCTTTGACACTGAGCGAGGAATCCCTTTGATCCCAGCCTCACATTCTCTCCACCCTCCTATCCTCTGAACTGAGAACACAAGGATTATGAGAGATGGTGTGGGAAAATTGCACCGTCAGAATATTTGATTCAGAGTCCCAGAGTCAACTGAGGTTTGGCTAAACCAGACCCATTCAAGATAGTCATTTGTAACTTTTATAAGCAATAAGAGCGTATTATACAAACCTCCAATGACTCATGAATAGCTCTGGAGGGATATTTGGCTTTCTCTTGATGGATATTTCTTTTGCCTAGCCTAGACCTGTTTCTGACTGCTCCCTTCCCCAACCCATTAATTCTCTTACTAATGGCTTCTGTTCTGATTTCACTCTGACCCATCACTCCATGTTTATTTCTTAATATCGATGATGTTGTAAAAAACCTCTGCACTCCGTTCAGTCACAGTTGTGGTTCTTTTTTCTCCTTTTAATGAGCTGTACATCTCTTTGCCTTTTTACAGCTGCATTTTCAAAAGCCAATAAACATATACAGTGGTACCTTGGGTTACATACGCTTCAGGTTACATACGCTTCAGGTTACAGACTCTGCTGACCCAGAAATAGTACCTCGGGTTAAGAACTTCAGGATGAGAACAGAAATCGCGTGGCAGCGGGAGGTCCCATTAGCTAAAGTGGTGCTTCAGGTTAAGAACAGTTTCAGGTTAAGAACGGACCTCCAGAACAAAATAAGTACTTAACCCGAGGTACCACTGTACTTTGAGAAAAAGAGAACCCAAGGATTGATGGTGCGACCCGCAAACAAACCAAACCAAACCAAACCATCATCTCACCTGATAAAGCTTGCAATGTACACATTCACAAAGGTGGCCATCAAGTATTGGCAGTCGAACCGATCCATGATGCCTCCGTGCCCTGGGATGGTGTTGGCAAAGTCCTGCGCAATCGAGGGAGAAAAGTAGAGAGTGTGTATGCCCTGGCAGGTGGAGGGGATTCCTGATCCAAACCCACCTGCCCTCTTGACACCAGGAAACAGGGAGGAGGAAAAGATCATCACTAATTTCCAACCCCATCAGCCCCTACCAAACAAAGAGTCCTCAGTCTGTTCACACCCCACTGGAAGCTATGGAATCTAAATTGTTTCACTTCTTGTTTACTAACCCAGACTTTAAGGAGAAGGATTTCTGTTTTTGAAATCGAGCTCCTATATTTTATATAAACATTTGATTTCTTAAAAATAAAAAATCCCCTGTAAATTTACATATACAGTAAAAACTGTTTTAAGTTTTGTAAACTACATTTTTATCACTGCAAGACATCTTGATGTGTAGATAATAAAAGTGGGGTATAATATAATATCTAGATAACTATTCCATTAGAGTTTTAATTACTTTAAAAATAATATTTTACATGTTTTTAGCTTTTTTGGCTCTTTATCTGTGTTGTTTTAATCTGTGTAAGCTGCCTTGAGTCTGGGGGAAAGGCAGGATACAGAGAAATGTAATGATAACAAATATATTCCAGGGAACGTTTTATTAGAACTGAAGTGGGTTCGATAGACCTGCCATCCTGACCATGCTCTTTCAAGGCCACCTCCCTTTCCAGCTGTGCCATACCTTGATCTTGAAAGCTCTTTTAAATCCGCTGGCGAAAAACCCTCCGAAGGGACCGATGAGGGAGGCGAAAGTCGAGAGTGCAATGCTGTGGATCTGGAAGGGGTACATCCGAACTGTTTTCTGGAGAAAGGAGAAGGGGGTGGGGGGCACTGTCAGTTGAAGAAGCTAATTCTTTATTGTCACTTGTACAACTTGTATACAGTGAGATTACACGAGCACCCCCCACTCAGCTCTCTTAGTCTTAATTTCCCCTTGTTTACTGACGCACACCCACCAAACCCAAAAGTCAGTTGCCCTGTTGTTATCTTTTCATTCAGCAGCCTAACAGCCCACGGATAGAAGCTGTTCTTTACCATGTTGCTGCGACTAATCATGCTTCTATATCTTCTGCCCGAGGGCAGGAGATCAAGAAAGTGCCGGCCAGGGTGTGAATCATCCCTGAGAATTTTCCTCACTCTCCTGATTCACGGGACAGCCCATAATATCTTGTGCTGTATTCACCACCCACTGTAGCCACTTCCTATCAGATGATGTCAAACCAGTGTAAGAACGTAAGGATAGCCTGCTGAATTGGGCCAATGGCCTATCTAGTCCAGCATCCTGTTCTCATCAGCCAGTTACCCTGCATGCAGGATTCAAGCACAACAACACTCTTTCCCTCCTGCGATATCCAGCAACAGGAATTCAGAAGCATGAGCAGAGCTCTCTCCTAAATGAATTTGCCCAGTCCTCTTTGAAAGCTACCCAAGTTCGTTGGCGTCAGTGTCTCCTGCGGAAGGGAGTTCCCTCGTTTAACAATGCGTGCAGAAACATTTTCCTTCATCTGTACTGAATCACCCAACATTCAACTTCCTTGGGTGTCCACAAGTTCAGCAGAATTGTTCTTTTTTTCTGGACTGTACCATTTTTGGACTGCAATTGTGTAGGGGGAGGAAGCACTATATATATATATGTGTGTGTGTGCTCCCCACAAATCCTTCCCCCCCGCACACATCCCCTTCCCACAACATCAGCACCTAGCAAAACGCAGAGGCAGAACATTTCTCTCAAACGTCCTCATTTTCTAAACGAAGGAGCTCGCTTTTGTAGGGTAGATTCAGATCGTCCCTCACTTGCCCTGGTACAGTCCGGGGAAAGATGCTTGATTCTGCTGAACGTATAAGCTGGTAGCCGTCAATCATCGCACACACCCGCTTTAGTAAAACAGTGTGGCACAATGGTTAGGTTGTTGAACTAGGACCTTGTAGACCAGGGTTCAAATCCTCACTTGGCCATAAAGCTCAGGGGTCCGTCATTGCCTCTCAGCCTATCCTACCTCAGAGGTGTGGGATGTGAAACTCAAGAGCAGTCAAGTACAACATTCCTAGAGTGAACATGTTTACACATGGGGAGGAATGTTTGTCCAGCCAGCAGGTAAACTTCCTGTTTCCTTCTGGGATGGGACAAACTTCCTCTGCATGTGACTAGAGGTGGGCGTGGCCTCACCTGTGCAGCTAACAACAAAAGCACAAGGCAGGGGAGCCATCTCTCTCTTTTTGACTACATGCATCGAAGAAGCAACATTTGCTTTGCCAAAGATGCTCTCTTGGCCAAGACAGGACAAAGGGACTGTCTCCTTATGAGATAGTTTCCAGGTGTATGTTACTTTTCTAAGCTAAGTCTGCCTCCTGGGATCCGATTGTGAACAGAATGCTGTGTGAGTAAACCTTTTTATACTTTTATAGAAGACTGTGTCGTGTCTTATCTTTTATGAGGGAATAAGGGGGAAATACCAGAACAGTTATTACAGAGGCTTTAGCGAGCCTGAGCTAAAGCCTCTGTAATAAGGCACCAGCACATAGTTATCAACTATGGAACTCTCTCCACAAGCGGCCGTGATGGCTACTAACCTAGATGGCTTTAAAAGAGAGTTGGACAGATTCATGGGCGAGAGGGCTATCAATGACTACTAGGCGAGGCTGCTGGAACCAGCAAAGTTTCTGAATACCAGTTGCTGGAAAACGCAGGAGGGGGGAGTGCCCTTGTGCTCGGGGGTCCTGGCTTATAGGTATCTGGTTGGCCACCCTGAGAACAAGATGTTGGACAGGCTGGACCTTTGGCCTGATCCAGCAAGCTCTCCTTATGTTCTCAGAAGTTTTCCAAACCTGAACGCTCCGACCTGGATACCTACCCAGCCGACGACAGACTGAAGCACCAAGGGGATGTTGTATTCATGCAGCTGGAAGAGCTCAGGGGGCTCACAGTCCACGGTGAAGCTGTTGGTGTCGTTGTTAAACTCCACGGGGCACACGAAGCATCTGTATCCAGACATCACATACGACAGCTGGGTTGGGGGAAACGGAAGAGGCAAAAGGTGAATCACTGCCAAGGAACCACAGCAGAGTTGGGAGGGCCATCTAGTCCAAACCCCTGCAAGCAGAAATGAGAGCTAGAGAATCCCTGACCGGTGGCCTGGTGAGGTGTCCCAGAGCTTACAGGGTTAATAGCTCAAGGGAAATGACATCCTGTTCCGGGGTGAACTTACTTTTACTTTCTGTTTCGGCTGCAAAGGAGAGGCAACGTGTCATCGCTCTCTCCGGGCTGACTTACTGTTTTGCTGTTGTACATTAAAGCTTCGTGGAATAGAAGAAGCTGTGTAAGAGTGTTTTACTGCTGTGCTGATAAATCCGTACACACAGGCACACTGCTACCGAAGAAACTCTGCCGTAGCTGGGAGAAGTGGAATGACTCAGCACTGCGCAGCGAAAGCATGCTAGCTGCCATTGCATTTCCTGAAGAAGATGGGTCCGACAGTCAAGACGGTTCCCGGTTTCAGTGAACATGGCTATCCAACCTCTGTTTGAAAACTTCCAGTGAAGGAGAGTCCACCAGCAACCATTGAAGTTTGTTCCATTGTCAAATCACTCTTCCAAGCAGAATACAGTGGTACCTCGGGTTAAGAACTTAATTCGTTCTGGAGGTCTGTTCTTAACCTGAAACTGTTCTCAACCTGAGGTACCACTTTAGCTAATTAATGGGGCCTCCCGCTGCCGCCCCGCCGCCAGAGCACGGTTTCTGTTCTCATCCTGAAGCAAAGTTCTTAACCTGAAGCACTGTTTCTGGGTTAGCGGAGTCTGTAACCTGAAGCATCTGTCACCTGAAGTGTCTATAACCCGAGGTACCACTGTATTCTTAAAGGTTATTTAAAATCTCCTTTCTTGTCATTTGAATCCACTGGTTCAGGACCTACGCTCTGGAGCAGCAGAAAACAAGCTTGCTCTGTCTTTCATGGGACATCCCTTCAGATATTTATTTTAAGTGGACCAGCTGGATGGCTAGGAGCATGGGTAGGCAAACTAAGGCCCAGGGGCTGGATCCGGCCCAATCGCCTTCTAAATCTGGCCCGCGGACGGTCCAGGAATCAGTATGCTTTTACATGAGTAGAATGTGTCCTTTTATTCAAAATGCATCTCTGGGTTATTGGTGGGGCATAGGAATCCGTTCATCTTTTTTCCCCTTCAAAATATAGTCCGGCCCCCCACAAGGTCTGAGGGACAGTGGACCGGCCCCCTGCTGAAAAAGTTTGCTGACCCCTGGATAGGAGCCTTGGGAACCAGACGTGACAGAAATGTGTGAATTATTCTCATGCTTTGCCTACATTTCTTTCAGGCTCTGTGCCCAAATATTATTGCTGTATTGGATAGCTACTTGGGTGTTTCAGTTCTGGATTCCTGAACTGAATTACTATTATTATCAAAATTGTTGCTCTTTTTTTTTGCCACAGCAACTTCAAGTGACTTACAATATCTGAAGCAAAACAAACCACCTACATAAAAACATCCCACCCAGGCAAAAAGGCAATAGATAGTTACAAGACAAAGGTCAGGTTGAAGAGGAAAGTTTTTGCCTGGCGCCAGTAGCCCCCCCCCCCCCCAGGGGAGAGCATTCCAGTAATGAGGAGCCACCACTATAAAGGCCCGTTCTCGTGTGGCCACCCTCCAGACCTCCCATGGAGGGAGCACACGAAGGGCCTCAGGTGATGTCTGTAAATTCACAAAAGCAGGCTACCATTCAGAGAACTTCCTGGTGGGTTGATGGTGCTCTGGGCAGGCCCATCGCCCTCAACAGGCCCCAGACTTCCACCATCCATCTCCATCAGGCTGCTTTATGGGTAACACTGCCTCTTGCTCCGAAGCCAAACACGGCTTTTGTTCTTAACCAAAAGGGAAAGAAGCAACTTACTAGCAGGCCGAAGACCACGGTGGCAAAGAACCCTCCAATAAAGCCTTCCCAGGTCTTCTTTGGGGAGAGCTGCAGATACAGGAACAGGCAAGAAAGTTAAAAGGGAGGAGCTGCAGAAGCCACCAGAGTCTCCATGAACACATCGGATGGGACAGAAGTCCCAAAACTAAGTTTTGTTTCCGAGCACGATTCAAAGTGTTGGTGATGACCTTTAAAGCCCTAAACGGCCTCGGTCCAGTATATCTGAAGGAGCGTCTCCACCCCCATTGTACTGACACTGAGGTCCAGTTCTGATGGCCTTCTGGCGGTTCCCTCACTGCGAGAAGCCAAGTTGCAGGGAACCAGGCAGAGGGCCTTCTCGGTAGTGGCACCCGCCCTGTGGAACGCCCTCCCACCAGATGTCAAAGAGAAGAACAACTACCAGACTTTTAGAAGACATCTGAAGGCAGCCCTGTTTAGGGAAGCTTTTAATGTTTGATGGATTACGGTATTTTAATATTTTGTTGGAAGCTGCCCAGAGTGGCTGGGGAAGCCCAGCCAGATGGGCGGGGTATAAATAATAAATTATTATTATTGTTGTTGTTGTTGTTGGGAAAGGGCCATAGGTCAGTGACACATCTGCCTTGCAGACAAAAGGACCCAGGCTCCATCCCCAGTATCTGCAGGTAGGGCTGGGAATGTATCCTGCCTGAAAGCCTGGACAGCTGCTGCCAGCCAGTGCAGACAATACTGAACTAGATGGACCAATGGTCTGATGCGGTATAATGCAGCTCTCCAGTGCACCTGCCAAACACACTCCACACACTCACACAGCACAATCAGGCTAGATGCCCTGGCGGGCATTCAAACCCAATGCCGAAAACAGCTTTTCCTAAGAGTTGTTCATCCATCTGGGGACCAGAACCAACCTTAATCAGCGGAGTGCGTCCAAAGAAGAAGCCGAACATGTAGGCCATGATGTCGTTGCAGATGACGCAGGAAATTGGGACGATAAACCTAGATAGCGGGGAAGGAAAGAAGACCTAGATAAACCACTCAAAGGACCTGTCTGGATTGGAGAGAAACACACTTGACGACAGCAAGGGGCAGCAGCCCACAGCTGTGGCTCAGATCTAGAGATCTCCTTGCCAGCAGGGAGTTCTAACTGCTAATTTAGAAATCGCACTCTGGAAGCCTGTCCCCTGATGGGTGGATGAATGCGTTCATTTGAACCAGCAGACGCCATTTCAATCAGCAAAACTCCCACTCCTAATAGTGCTTTCATAATTTCATTTTATAGAAAGAACTCCTGATGCAAATTAAGGGCCCAGAGCTTCTCTCCAACCTCAGTTTAAATGAGAATTTACATGCTGGTAAGCAGATCTTTCGGCTTTCAGAAACCACAAGTACCATTCAAGTGTATGGATTTTCACACCCCTCCCCTCGGTTATTTTCAAAGATATTAGCTGCCAAAGCTAGATTTTGCTTTTCTGTGCTAAACACGTCTCTGCATTCTGTTATAAAATTTACATCATGGTTCTGAGAAGTATTTGGATAGTTATCATTATCATTCAGGGACTAACTATAAGGTAAAGGTAAAGGTACCCCTGCCCGTACGGGCCAGTCGTGTCCGACTCTAGGGTTGTGCGCCCATCTCACTTAAGGCGCCAGGGGCCAGCGCTGTCCGCAGACACTTCCGGGTCACGTGGCCAGCGTGACAAGCTGCATCTGGCGAGCCAGCGCAGCACACGGAAACGCCGTTTACCTTCCCGCTAGTAAGCGGTCCCTATTTATCTGCTTGCACCCGGGGGTGCTTTCGAACTGCTAGGTTGGCAGGCGCTGGGACCGAACAACGGGAGCGCACCCCGCCGCAGGGATTCGAACCACCAACCACAGCGCCACCCGCATCCCCTAACTATACATGATGCTAAAAGCTACAGCTGGAAGCTTCTATTTGCCCTGAAAGGAAATTTCCTGCTAGCGTCCAGAGGGATTTCCCCCAACCCCTGCAAATACTAGTTTTGTGGGAAGAGTTTTCTCCAGGACTACTGCAGGGAGGATATTGTTAAATTCTCTCTCCATGTTTGCTACAATCCCAACACTTATTAGCTTGCCTTCCCAACCCCCTTGTTGATGCCTTTTTTAAGGTTGGCATTTCTGAATGTCATGCCTAGTTTGGCCTTTAGTTGCTATGTTTTCACTTAAAGGGTGTGAATATTGGTTTGATCTGCAAAAAAATAAAATAAAAACAGATAATCCTGCCAGTGGCTGCATTTGCTATGCTGATTGACAAGCTATGCTAAATGTATTTTGATAGCCATGTTACAGAGAGCTCCCTTGCTAAGTGCCAGAGCCATCCTTATCCTCTGGACAAATGAAATTACAATTTATGCAGAAGTGAGAGCCAGCTGAAAAGACACTGGTTGTGGGAACCTTGATGTGTTATCATTTCACGCTGGCATGGTTTGAATGGTCATTAATTGTTCTGGCACCTGGCAAAATGAGAGTGATCTCCCTCCAGCTGTGAGGGTTTCACTCTGAGATAGCCGTTAGGACAGGTTAGCCAATAGATCTATTTGTGGTGGGGGGTGGGGATTCCTGCTAGGCTGAATTATCCCAGAAGATGACCTGGAGAAGATGGGACACATGGACCAGGTCTCACGTTAGGTGACGGCACTCATTGCCATATGGGCCTCTCCTAGCTGGACTGAGTTGGAGTAGTAGACCGTGGGCCCCAAGAGGGTCATGCAGTTTTTTTAACTACTGGTGGCTTTATTCAGGCCACCGAGCTTGCAATTTGTTAGGGAATGGAGTAGGCAGCCTGTTCTGGATGGGGTTAAAGGTAAAGGGACCCCTGACCATTAGGTCCAGTCGTGACCGACTCTGGGGTTGCGGCGTTCATCTCGGTTTATTGTCCCGAGGGAGCTGGCGTACAGCTTCCGGGTCATGTGGCCAGCAGGACTAAGCCGCTTCTGGCGAACCAGAGCAGTGCACGGAAACGCCGTTTACCTTCCCGCCGGAGCGGTACCTATTTATCTACTTGCAAGTTGACGTGCTTTTGAACTGCTAGGTTGGCAGGAGCAGGGACCGAGCAACGGGAGCTCACCCTGCCACGGGGATTCCCTGCCGACCTTCTGATCAGCAAGTCCTAGGCTCTGTGGTTTAAACCACAGCGCCACCCGCATCCCTGTCCTGGATGGGGTTGCACTCCCCTAAAAGAGCAGGTGTGCAGCCTGAGGACAGAAATGATGGAGACCACACAATTCAGGTTGCAAGGGCATTTTCAGACAAGAAGCTTAAGTTGCCTCTGGGCCTCTCGTGCGCTACTAATTCAGAACCGGTCGTATGCTGGCCTTAGAAATCAGACTGAAGCAAGAGCTGAACTTTAAGCCTCATGCAGGAAAATGCCCGAAGAGTACCTGCTTTTTTGCTGAGCAGAGAGCAGTTCCTGTGCAAGGCCCACTGAGTGGCTGCCTCATATTTAGAAAGAGCACGTGCATGCACAGCAAAGCAGACTGGGATTCCTCCTTTTTGCCTGGTTAATGCCAGGAAAACTTCCCCTCAAATCTCATCATGCCAACCCAAACAGTTGCCCCAAGGCATGAGCCAGCGGCCCATTGATTCCTGCTCCTACTAGTGACGCCCCATGCAAGAGGCCTGTCCCCATGCTATGTTCTTTGTCCTTCAAGGCAGCCCGGCGGCCTGTGCTACACAGCAGAAAGTCAGTAAGCAGCGCCAACTCACCAGATCATTCCTTCAAACAGGTTGTGAATGATGAGGTGGGACTGGGTAACAACTATTAGCAAAGTCACATGGGTCCAGCCAAACTGGAAAGAAAGAACAGCATGCAATCCAGTTTGCAGGGGGCAAAAAAACAACGTTTCTCAAAAACACACACCAAAATGCTGATTAGAGAGAGAGAGAGAGAACATCAGGGAATTTGCCACCCCACGTTCCACAATGATAGGCACAGCGTTAGCAAAAAGACCACACACACACACACGGCTGCTTGTCTCTAGTCTGGAATTGAGGGAGCCCCTTCCAAAACTGCTCGCCTCCCAGAAGGCCACCTGTCCATGCTTTTCTTGCAAACAAAACAAAAAACCAAAGGTCCACCCACCATTCGTTCTCCCATGCAGACCAGATCCAGATATTTCTGCATCCTCAGGGTTCTAATCTGCAATTCAGCTGTTGAGGTCTCATTTTGAACTGAGCAAAGGCAAGGTCGAGAGATCTCGTTGGACCGCCCCCCATCATCCCCAGCCAGCATGGCCAGTGATCAGGGATGATGGGAGGTGGAGTCCAGCAACATCTGGGGGGCCACCCCTGGAGCAATGTTGGCTCTACCTGCTGAATCCTCCCACGCAACCTGAGACATGGGCAAAGCACTCCGTAGCCCCTTCCTCTCCAGCAGAGGGCCAGGGAGGGTCCCCCTTTAGCTGCCACAGCCATGGCCTGAGCCTTTGGTGGTTGTGCTTGGGGGGTCAGCAGCTGGTGGCGCTGAAGGGTTGGCCTGGCCAAAGCCACAGTAATAGAAGTGGGAACCCTTCACAACCTTGTACATTGTGTATTATTAATCTAGTTTTAAAAACATGTGTGTGCCTCTTTGGCATTAAAAAAAAATCAGCGTAGTTTACAGTGGTACCTCGGTTTACAAACTTAATCCGTTCCGGAAGCCCGTTCTTAAACCAAACCCGTTCTTAAACTGAGGCGCATTTTCCCTAATGAGGCCTCCTGCTGCCGGTGCCCTTCCACCGTTCGGATTCCGTTCTTAGCCTGAGGTAAAGTTCTCAAACCAAGACACTATTTCCGGTTTTGGGGAGTTTGTAAACCAAATCGTTCTTAAACACAAAACTGTTTAATAAAAATCATTAAAAAATTTAAAACAGACACCAATAAACCCATTGCAGAATGATTTAGTCTTCATTGCCTACAAAGGCCTGGCAGAATAGAAAAGTTTTCTGTGGGTGTTCAAAAGTTGGCCTGCTGTATCACTAGTGGCAGAGAGTTCCACAGGACTAGGCCGGTGACACTAAAGGCTCAGTTCCTTGCTGTTGTCAAATGAGCCTCACTAACTCGGGAAATGACCAGCGATGATCTTGGTGATCAAATTGGGATATGAGGGTTTAGAGGCTTCCTGAGGAACTCTGGGTCTAAGTTGCTACAGGCTTTGTAGATTAATACAAGGACTGTGAACCTGGTTCAGTAGTAGATGGGCAGCCAGCACAGATGCTTCAACCAGGCTCCCACATGTTATTGTCCAGAAGCTGCGATCAGCAGCCTAGCCACTGCATTCTGCATCACCTGGAGCTTTCAAACAAAACCCAAGGGAAGCCCCAGGAAGAGCACGTTGCAGTAATCCAGCCCTGAAATTACTGAGGCATGGACGACATTCATAATTTGGGCACTGGGATGGTCATCTTCAAGCCTGAGTTTACCTGGAAACTCATGTTTAATTAATTCATGCTTAATCCATTTGTGTATTAGTATACATTTTCAGGTGTTTAAGAAGATTTAAAGGTAAAGGGACCCCTGAAAACTCTGGGGTTGCGGTGCTCATCTTGCTTTACTGGCCGAGGGAGCCGGCGTACAGCTTCCGGGTCATGTGGCCAGCATGACTAAGCCGCTTCTGGCGAACCAGAGCAGCGCACGGAAACGCCGTTTCCCTTCCCGCCAGAGCGGTACCTATTTATCTACTTGCACTTTGACGTGCTTTTGAACTGCTAGGTTGGCAGGAGCAGGAGCTCACCCCGTCACGGGGATTCGAACCGCTGACCTTCTGATCAGCAAGTCCTAAGCTCTGTGGTTTAACCCACAGCGCCACCCACGTCCCTCTTAAGATGATTTAGGCTATTGCAAAATAAACTTTTAAGACTGGCAGGAGTTGTGTGCCTCCCCGTTCTTCAATCCGTTGAACACAAAGGAAATACGTAAAGTGTTTTAAGGAATGCAGAAAAAAAAGAAAAAAGCTTTTTTCAAGCTGGTACCCTCCAATGGCCACGCTGGTAAGGGCTGATGGGACTTGTAGTCAAAACATCTGGAGGGCATCTGGTTGGGGAAGGCAAGATAAGAACAGCCTGCTCCTTTTCATCTCTCTCTCTGTCTCTCTCTCTCCCTTCACAAGCTATTATCTCTGAAAAGAGAAAATCTCTCTTACCATGTAGAATTGGAGTCGATAGTGCTTTTTGACGAGGCTCAGAACAAACATGCAGAAGCCTAGAAGAAACAGAGAAATTAATTAAATGAGAACTTGGTGTTCCTCCCCATCAGTACATCCTGGCTAATCACAGGGCTGGCCTCAGACCAAGTGGGCAATTGGGCGAGACTGTGCTTCTATCAAAACATGGCTCCCAATGAGAAAAGGACACTGTGTCTCTATATTGCCGCCTGGCTCCAGGAATCCTTGAAGAACCCACTTCAAGTGTCATTAAGTCCCGAATGGGAGACCAGAGTCCCGCTTACCTGTTAAGTAGAGGGCAAAGGAAATGAAGCGGTGATATTTGCTAAGGATCCTCAAGGGCTCCTCCCTCTGGACCAAAGTGAAGAAATAATCCGTCACGGTCTCTCCATAAAAGAAGTAGTTCACACAGAGCAGGAAGTACCTGAAAGAATATACGTCATCTTTTTCAGAGAGGCTCCGAAGGCTTCTTTCATGAGAAATACTTCAACCAAATTTGGAAAGTCTTCTTCAACGGGTTGAAAGAGCTGATCAAGCCACAAATCGAATCCTGGTGTTGGAAAACACCAGAAGGTTGTCTAGGTCAGGCACGTCCAACTCTCTAGCGACTGTGATCAAGTATAATAAAACTGGCAGTGATCTATCCATTGTCATTGCCCATAGTTGTTGAGTTTTTTTTTAGAGGCAGATACCAGAGTTGTGGAGCTTTTTTTAGGAATTGTTGGCAAGGGTAGTTAAGCCTTTCTTTGGGGTGGGGGGGTTGACCATAGCTGTTCAACTATTTTGGGAAAGGATTACATAAAATTCCTTGACCAACAGTCCGCTGCGGGGAATACAACATTTCAAAGCTGGGATATGAGGTTTCAGAGGGTCCCTGAGGTACTCCAAACCTAAGATGTTAGCGATCGCTAAGGAGCAACCAGGCAATCACTTTTTTTAATCCTGTGATCGACCAGCAGCACCTCAGCGATCTACCTGTCGATCGCGGTTGACTAGTTGGACATTGCTGGTCTAGGTTATGGTTACCAGACGTCCCCATTTCCCGGGGACAGTCCCCAGATTTACATTTTTTTTAAAAAAAAAAGATATTTATTACTTTTCCAACAATTTCATCACAACACTACAGACAAAAAAAAGAAAAGAAAAAGAACAATACAAATACAATACAAAAACACTACATAACACCAACATATTAAACTTAACAAAACAAAAACAAACAAAAACAGTTTAAAAACACCTCAAACATTTTCAATATCTTATCTTTCATTCGCTTATTTCCAACAACCTCCTCACACCTCCCTTTTTGCATTCCACTTCTATTAATTGTTTCAGCAATTACTTTCCATTTTCCTCTATTTTCTATCCTATGATTATCTTAACACATTCTTACCTTATTTTTTTCTTTAATTTTCTATTAATCTATTTATACTTAATTCCTAGTCCCCGGATTTACAAATCCATCCCCAGACAAAATCCGTCCCCAGAATGTCCCCGGATTTCATTTAATGTCCCTGGATTTATATTTTAAGTGTTGTAGATTTATTAGTAGGGGATGAATGTTGCGTGATTGGTTCAACAGCAGAAGACACATCATATGGGACTTCCGGCGAGGCAAAATGGCGGGCGCCATGGCAGTGAGCAGCTCCTGAAGCCAGCCAGAGCCAACTACCAGGTTGGTTCTCGGCTGCTGAAACTGCTGCTGCCCCCGCCACTGCTGAGGGGGAACTGGGGACGCCCGGCGCGTCAACTTGGGGAACCACTGACTCCCCCCCACCGCGACCCAAATCGAGCCGGGAGTGAGAGTGCCCAGCTACCCAGCCGACTGCCCAGCGGCACTCCGGGGCCAAGAAAACCCCAGAGCTGACGCAGGGAGAAGGAGGAGAGGAGAAGGAGAATCATAGAATCATA
The DNA here is from genome assembly GCF_964188315.1 of Podarcis muralis. Taxonomy (NCBI): domain Eukaryota; kingdom Metazoa; phylum Chordata; class Lepidosauria; order Squamata; family Lacertidae; genus Podarcis; species Podarcis muralis. The sequence continues at coordinate 11,207,320 of NC_135661.1, read as the reverse complement.
GAGTTGGAAGAGACCACAAGGGCCATCGAGTCCAACCCCCTGCCAAGCAGGAAACACCATCAGAGCACTCCTGACATATGGTTGTCAAGCCTCTGCTTAAAGACCTCCAAAGACGGAGACTCCACCACACTCCTTGGCAGCAAATTCCACTGTCAAACAGCTCTTACTGTCAGGAAGTTCTTCCTAATGTTTAGGTGGAATCTTCTTTCTTGTAGTTTGGATCCATTGCTCCGTGTCCGCTTCTCTGGAGCAGCAGAAAACAACCTTTCTCCCTCCTCTATGTGACATCCTTTTATATATTTGAACATGGCTGTCATATCACCCCTTAACCTCCTCTTCTCCAGGCTAAACATGCCCAGCTCCCTTAGCGTTCCTCATAGGGCATCGTTTCCAGGCCTTTGACCATTTTGGTTGCCCTCCTCTGGACACGTTCCAGTTTGTCAGTGTCCTTCTTGAACTGTGGTGCCCAGAACTGGACACAGTACTCCAGGTGAGGTCTGACCAGAGCAGAATACCAGAGAAGGAAGACCAGAGAAGGAAGAGAGAGGAAGAGGAAGGAGAAAAAAGAGGGGAGCCATGCTGCCGCTAAAGAGGAGAGGTAGGAGAGCACCGGGAGGGCAAGGACACGTGGCCGAGCCCAGGCCCGACCTGAGGCTACTCCACGGCGACCAGCACTCCAAGACAGCAGGCTGGGGCCCAGAGGAAGGCCGTGCGACAGAAGACACCACAGAAGAGAAGGTATTACTTCTTAATTTTTTAAATAATTTTTTTTTCTCTTTTCAAAAAAAAAAAAAAAAAGGGGGGTGTCCCCTGGATTCTTTGAAAAAAATCTGGTAACCTTAGTCTAGGTCTACCTGCCTCTAATAGCCAACGGCTCTAGGATATGTCACATCACATCAATGGTAACCACTCTTGTTGATATGCAAATGGGGCCACAGAAGCATAGAATTGTAGAGTTGGAAGGGACAGAAAGTGCCATTTAGTCCAACCCCCTGCAATCTATGGGATGCAGTAGCTGGTGCTCCCCAAACAGCTCCCCCCACCCACCGAAGGACTCTTCAGAAGCTCCTCACATCCAGGTCAAGACTCTCCCTCCCTCCATACCTTTAGGAATTAAGGGTATGAACACGTGGCTCAGCCAGCCTCCAGACTTGAGGTGAAGGCAGCTGAGAGCCCAGCTAGACATGGAACTCTCCCCAGCCATTGGAATGAGACACTCTGCGCAGAGAATGGTCGAGAGAGAAAGCAGTGGCTGGGGAAGGGAGTGACAGCAGGTGGAGCCAATGAAAAGTGAGTTGCTTAGGAGTGGCCCACCCATGTCTGCAGTGCCAGCTGGTGGCACAGATGTGGACTGCAGCCAGGATTTCAGTAGCCCAGCAATGGAAAACCCTGAAAAATCTGCATTTAGCTTTGTGGCGTACCGTATTTTTCGCTCTATAAGACACACTTTGCCCCCCTAAAAGGTAAGGGGAAATGTGCTTATGGAGCAAATGCAGGCGGGATTCAGAATATTTTTTTTCTTGTTTTCCTCCTCCAAAAACTAGGTGCGTCTTATGGTCTGGTGCGTCTTATAGAGCGAAAAATACAGTAATAACTTATGGACTTTGGCCAGTGAGGAAAAGAAAATACATGAACTGTGTGTCTCCTGGGTGTTTAGGGTCCAGAAGGCTTTTATGCCATCTGGTGGGGTTTTATTTCCTGTGTTTCAGACTTAGATGCTCAACATTTACCACCCATGCCAGCCTGGGAAACCCAGGAGCCTTGATTTATATTGGTTCCTTTTTCTTATTGTTTGCTTTCTATATGGTAATGATGCACCTCCCCGCACTGTTGGGTAACAGTCATAAATTAACAGTTATAAAGGAAAACGTTAACAACAGTAGCCACCTTGAGCTGTTTAGAAGAATAGAGCTACGTAGAGATATCCTCAAGGAAAACAAGGAAATCAGACTTCTTCTAGAGCTTAACTCAGGTAGCACAAACTTGGATTCCACTTACCAACTTAGGGTTCTGAACCAGGGCAGCTCATAGGAGTGATAAACGTTGTAACCGATGGTGATGATCTCTTGGAAGCACTTGATCTGCACACACATCACCTGAGAGAGCGAGAGACAGAGAGACAGACAGCAGCAGTGGGTCTCAAATTTCCTAAGTGCCCTGTACGACACCAAAATTTGGCACTCACATACAACGCCTATTCTACATCATAGTTGTGGTGCCCCTGAGACTCTGCGCCCAGTGCGACCAAACCAGTCATGGTCCCCTAAATCTGCTTTTGCAGACAGACAGACAGACAGACAGCAGGGGGGCACGAGTTTTGATAAATTTCCAGGCCACTTCAAGAGAACAATAAGCATTCTTGCATTTATTTTTTTGTATTTATGTATTACATTTATAGGGACGCGGGTGGCGCTGTGGGTAAAAGCCTCAGTGCCTAGGGCTTGCCGACTGAAAGGTCGGTGGTTCGAATCCCCGTGGCGGGGTGCGCTCCCGCTGCTCGGTCCCAGCGCCTGCCAACCTAGCAGTCCGAAAGCACCCCCGGGTGCAAGTAGATAAATAGGGACCGCTTACCAGCGGGAAGGTAAACGGCGTTCCGTGTGCTGCGCTGGCTCGCCAGATGCAGCTTTGTCACGCTGGCCACGTGACCCGGAAGTGTCTGCGGACAGCGCTGGCCCCCGGCCTCTTGAGTGAGATGGGCGCACAACCCCAGAGTCTGTCAAGACTGGCCCGTACGGGCAGGGGTACCTTTACCTTTACCTTTTTATTACATTTATATCCCACGCTATTCTCCAAGGAGATCAATGGACGGCCCTCTGCTTGTGGAATTATCTTGCCCGGAGCATTCAGTACATAGTTTTAGGCACCAGGCAAAAGCATTCCTCTTTCCCCATGGCCTTTTAAACTCACAAGGAGGTGGAATCCAGCCCTGCCTTCCGGCAAGAGGAAGCCGTTGCTGAACCCCCAGGCCTCCACTGGGAAAAGATCACATTCCAGAAAGACCACAAAGACTTACGATCATCATCAAGACCATGGGTCCCAGGTAGATGATGATGAAGAAAAAGACGATCATCGCCAGAGTCAGGATGCCTCTCACCCACCAGTTCTTCCATCTGCAGAGGAAGGAAAGCATCAAAAGAGATCAGGGATTCCTTAGCTGTGACTCCTGCATTGTAGGGGGTTGGACTAGATTGCTACCTCTCCAACTTAACAACCGTTTGAGTCCCAGGTGGATAAAAAACAATGATTAAAAAAAAATCAGATTTTTTTAAAAAAAATTAAATCGGATTTTTAAAGTAAAATGCTTTTGGAGGAAAAATCTTTCTAAAGATAATTTTCTATTTAAGTTACATTATACAGTGGTACCTTGGGTTACATACGCTTCAAGTTACATACACTTCAGGTTACACACTCCGCTAACCCAGAAATAATGCTTCAGGTTAAGAACTTTGCTTCAGGATAAGAACAGAAATCATACTCTGGCGGCGCGGCGGCAGTGGGAGGCCCCTTTAGCTAAAGTGGTGCTTCAGGTTAAGAACAGTTTCAGGTTAAGTACAGACCTCCGAAACGAATTAAGTACTTAACCTGAGGTACCACTGTAGTCAAAAGGCTATTCATCAGGAAATAAGGATTTGTTTAAAGTTTTTCATCTGTGCTAAAACTCAGTCTAAGTTTTTTTTAAAGAAAAAAAATCATTTAACTACATTGGTTAACAAACAAGGATACATATGCTATAACGTTATTGCTTTGGTTAAATAAATTGTTTAAATTTTTATTAAGGAAATGATTATTTTTCTCCCTCCAATAAAGTACAGCAGAAAAGTTGTCCAAATATAAACAATAATTTCATAATTATCTGTCTATGATCGTCAGGTCGGCGGTTCGAATCCCCGCGGCGGGGTGTGCTCCCGCTGCTCGGTCCCAGCGCCTGCCAACCTAGCAGTTCGAAAGCAACCCGCCGGGTGCAAGTAGATAAATAGGGACCGCTTACTAGCGGGAAGGTAAACGGCGTTTCCTTGTGCTGCGCTGGCTCGCCAGATGCAGCTTGTCACGCTGGCCACGTGACCCGGAAGGGTCTTCGGACAGCGCTGGCCCCCGGCCTCTTAAGCGAGATGGGCACGCAACCCCAGAGTCGGACACGACTGGCCCGTACGGGCAGGGGTACCTTTACCTTTACCTTTAACCAAAGCAGTAATTTTTGATATAACTGTAAAAACTACTCCAAAAATTTATTATTCCAAAAATGAAACCTTCATCTGGTTGTAAATATTAAGAGAATGCCATCAAGGTTGAATCTTTCTGTAAAAAAATGATTTAAATCAAGTCTTACTGACTAGTGATTTAAATCAAGTCTGACGGAGTATTGATTAAAATTGATTTGATTTGAATCAAATCCATCCTGTTTGAGTCTATGAGAGAGCTTGCAGGGGAAGAAACAGAAGCCCCGCTGTGGAAATTTACTCTTTGCAGAATCGGAAGATCCGCTCCCTGATGGCTTTCAAAGTTTTGGCACATTCTTAGCAAGGGCGAAAGGCAGCAGCTATTTCTGGCACCAGGCTGCTTCCTGAGAGAACACGGCCCCCGTCCATTCTCCCTCGGGTGTCTCTTGGCAGAAGGTCACGCTCCAGACACTGCCAGAGGCTTGCAGAAGCATGGCTGTCAACTTTTCCCTTTTCTTGCGAGGAATCCTATTCGGAATAGGGGAATTTCCCTTAAGAAAAGGGAAACGTTGACAGCTATGTGCAGAAGACGCCGTTGTGAAACACACACACACACACACACACACACACACAGCAACAGATGCGAGACTGAAACACAACGCAAGGGCAGTGCAACGTAAGAATGTACCGTATTTTTCGCTCCATAAGACGCACCTTTTCCCTCCTAAAAAGTAAGGGGAAATGTGTGTGCCCAAGAAGGGAGAAGGGACTGGCGAGGCAGGCAGTCCCTTCTCCCTCCTCGTAGAAAAGCCCGCAGGAGCCGTGCACCCTTAAAAAGAGCGCACAGCTCTTGGGGGCTTTTCCCCGAAGGGAGAAGGGACTGACTGGCTGCATCAGTCTTCTCCCTCCTCGTAGAAAAGCCTGCAGGGCAGCGGTGAGCCTTCATCCCGCTGCCCTGCGGAGGCTTTGCGGGCTATCCCAGAAGCCAGAACAGCAAGAGGCTATCCCAGAAGCCAGATCTCTCTTGCTGTTCTGGCTTCTGGGATTCAGAATTTTTTTTTTTCTTGTTTTCCTCCTCCAAAAACTAGGTGGCTCTTATTGTCTGGCGCGTCTTATAGAGCGAAAAATACGGTAAGTAGTGTCTCCTAGATCAGGCCAGTGGAACACCTTAGAATCATAGAATCCTAGAGTTGGAAGAGACCACAAGGGCCATTGAGTCCAACCCCCTGCCAAGCAGGAAACACCATCAGAGCACTCCTGACACATGGTTGTCAAGCCTCTGCTTAAAGACCTCCAAAGAAGGAGACTCCACCACACTCCTTGGCAGCAAATTCCACTGTCAAACAGCTCTTACTGTCAGGAAGTTCTTCCTAATGTTTAGGTGGAATCTTCTTCCTTGTAGTTTGGATCCATTGCTCCGTGTCCGCTTCTCTGGAGCAGCAGAAAACAACCTTTCTCCCTCCTCTATATGACATCCTTTTATATATTTGAACATGGCTATCATATCACCCCTTAACCTCCTCTTCTCCAGGCTAAACATGCCCAGCTCCCTTAGCCGTTCCTCATAAGGCATCGTTTCCAGGCCTTTGACCATTTTGGTTGCCCTCCTCTGGACACGTTCCAGTTTGTCAGTGTCCTTCTTGAACTGTGGTGCCCAGAACTGGACACAGTACTCCAGGTGAGGTCTGACCAGAGCAGAATACAGTGGCACTATTACCTTGCTCAGCATCCTGTCCTCACAGATGCCCCAGACCCACAAGCAGGAATCCAGGCACAAAAGCAGCCCTCTCCCCTCCTGCGGTTTCCAGTAACTGGTATTCAGACGCCTTGCTGCCTCTGATTGTGGAGACAGAGCACAGCCATTGTGGCTAGTGGCCAACAATAGCAGATAGAGAATAAACAGTACCACTGACAGACACCTCCCACCCAAAAAAAATCTTCTTTTTTTAAGCTGTCCTTTTTGTGTGTGTGATTGTATTTTTCTTGATATAGGTCTATACATTTTTCATTCCTTTGGTGACTTTCCATATACAGTGCAGTGGTACCTCGGGTTAAGAACTTAATTCGTTCCAGAGGTCCGTTCTTAACCTGAAACTGTTCTTACACTGAGGTACCACTTTAGCTAGCGGGGCCTCCCAGTGCCGCCGCCGCGCGGTTTCTGTTCTCATCCTGAAGCAAAGTTCTTAACCCGAGGTACTATTTCTGGGATAGCAGAGTCTGTAACCTGAAGCGTCTGTAACCCAAGGTACCACTGTATGTGAGAAGCAACTTCGTAATTTTTGTGTGGCATTCCTTTGGAATGACATGGTGAAAATGTAGCATTTTACTTCATCCAGTTTGGGGCTCACTATACCCCTTCCTAGGACATGGGTGGCGCTGTGGGTTAAACCACAGAGCCTTGGACTTGCCGATCAGAAGGTCGGCGGTTCGAATCCCCATGATGGGGTGAGCTCCCGTTGCTCGGTCCCTGCTCCTGCCAATCTAGCAGTTTGAAAGCACGTCAAAGTGCAAGTAGATAAATAGGTACCGCTCCGGCGGGAAGGTAAGCGGCGTTTCCGTGCGCTGCTCTGGTTCGCCAGAAGCGGCTTAGTCTTGCTGGCCACATGACCCGGAAGCTGTACGGCGGCTCCCTCGGCCAATAAAGCGAGATGAGCGCCGCAACCCCAGAGTTGTCTGCAACTGGACCTAACAGTCAGGGGTACCTTTACCTTTTTATACCGCTTCCTATGTATTATTTCTTTATTGCATTTTTACCCCACCTCTCCTCCAAGGAGCTTGAGGCGGCGTACATGGTTTTCCTCCTCTCCATTTAATCCCCACAACAACCCTGTGAGGTAGGTTAGACGGAGAGGGAGTGAGAGGCCCAAGATCACCCAGTAACCTTCAGGGCTCAGTGGGGATTTGAACCCTGGTCTCTCAGGCCCTAGGCAGACACTCTAACCACTACATGGTGTCCCTGAGGAAGCATCCCCCTCCAAGTGTGTCATGCCTGCAACAAATCATATTTCTAACACCTGGAGTCCGTCCTCCCCAACAGCCTCCCTCAAAGCAGGCTGTTCTGATGAAGAAAGCCAATGAAGCTGGACATCATCCTTGGAAAGCTGAGAAGGACCACCTGTGCACATTGCCAGTGCTCTTTCCAGGCTGGTCAAGGCAGTCAGAGCTGGACGGTCCTGGGGGGAATTGGAAAATGCCTCTTCATGGGAGGGTATTCGTCTACATGGGTAGGCCGGATCTGGCCCAATCGCCTTCTCAATCCAGCCCGCAGACTGTCTGGGAACCAGCGTGTTTTTACATGAGTAGAATGTGTCCTTTTATTTAAAATGCATCTGAGTTATTTGTGGGGCATAGGAATTCGTTCATTTATTTATTTTTCAAAATATAGTCCGGCCCCCCACAAGGTCTGAGGGAAAGTGGACCGGCCCCCTGCTGAAAAAGTTTGCTGACCCCTGGCTTAGGGCATGGGTAGGCAAACTAAGGCCCGGGGGCTGGATCCAGCCCAATCGCCTTCTAAATCCGGCCCGCAGATGGTCCGGGAACCAGCGTGTTTTTACATGAGTAGAATGTGTCCTTTTATTTAAAATACATCTCTGAGTTATTTGTGGAGCATAGGAATTCATTTATTTATTTTTCAGAATATAGTCCGGCCCCCCACAAGGTCTGAGGGAAAGTGGACCGGCCCCCTGCTGAAAAAAGTTGCTGACCCCTGGTCTAACAACCCTGAATATAATGAACCCGAGGGTTTGTGTGTGTATCAGTTGACGTATACAAAATGCACGGATTGTAAAACTGCAGGAGGGAAGTGAGGGTTCACGTGCTCGAATCCTGTTTGCAGGTTTCCCAGAAGAGGCGCCCGGTTGGCCTCCTCTGTGAGAACAGGGTCCTGGACTTGATGGGCCACCGGCCTGATCCAGCAGCCTCTACTTAGATTCTTAGGTTCTTAAATGCTCATCTCCATGTGCAAAGTTCTCATCCCAGACACAGAAAAGCCTGACTGATACCCAGACACAGGATACCCTGTTGGTCTGCTTGGCTGGTGAACCAGGAGGTGTCACAAGCAATTCAGAAACCGGAAAATATTTCCTGGATACAAGAGAAACAGCAACAAAATTCTCATTTGTGCAACCATTTTCTTCTGTTGCCTCTAGCTGCTTCTGATCCTCCCAATTTTAAACTATCTAACTGATGTACAGGAACACAATAATAACACTTTCACATTTTAATTTCCTTGCAATGCTAGCTTCAAAGTGCACCTTTTAAGTGGCTTTTATCTGCTGCCTCATTTCGAACCGTACTGGCTGCTTTTAGTGTTTCTTAATGTTACAGCTGGGGGTGTGTTTTTTTGCTGCTGTTGTGGTTTTTGCTGTGAGCTGCCTTGCAACGTTTTGGAAAGGTGGAAGAAAAAATCCTCTTAAGTACGTCGTAAAGAAAACTTTATAAAAAGTACTGCAGGCTCATACCAAAACTGCACCAGGTTCCTGGTCTCCAGGAAAGTCAAGTATGATTTGGGGCTTCTGGGGCACCAATCCAAAGCCCCAAGCAGCTCAACCAGGAGGGTGGAATGGAGTGGGAAGGGGAAGGGAGCAAACATGGGCCCCAATAAGGTCGGAATAATGGGAGTGTGAATATGGTCTGAAGCTCAACATCAAAAAAACGAAGATCATGGCCACTGGTCCCATCACCTCCTGGCAAATAGAAGGGGAAGAAATGGAGGCAGTGAGAGATTTTATTTTCTTGGGCTCCATGATCACTGCAGATGGTGACGGCAGTCACGAAATTAAAAGACGCCTGCTCCTTGGGAGAAAGGCGATGGCAAATCTAGACAACATCTTAAAAAGTAGAGACATCACCTTACCAACAAAGGTCCGTATAGTTAAAGCCATGGTTTTCCCAGTAGTGATGTATGGAAGTGAGAGCTGGACCATAAAGAAGGCTGATCGCCGAAGAATTGATGCTTTTGAATTATGGTGCTGGAGGAGACTCTTGAGAGTCCCATGGACTGCAAGAAGATCAAACGCATCCATTCTTAAGGAAATCAGACCTGAGTGCTCACTGGAAGGACAGATCGTGAAGTTGAGGCTCCAATACTTTGGCCACCTCATGAGAAGAGAAGACTCCCTGGAGAAGACCCTGATGTTGGGAAAGATGGAGGGCACAAGGAGAAGGGGACGACAGAGGATGAGATGGTTGGATAGTGTTACAAACATGAGCCTGACCAAACTGCGGGAGGCGGTGGAAGACAGGCGTGCCTGGCGTACTCTGGTCCATGGGGTCACGAAGAGTCGGACACGACTAAACGACTAAACAACAACAACAACAATGGGAGTGAAGCAGAAAGACCACCTCCCTCCTTGCAGACCCTCTTCGGTGCTGAGATCAGGAGAGGAGACCCTCCTGATAATTCCTCCACCCTGAGGTTTGGGGATGGTGGCAGCCTAGGAAAGGGCCTTCACTGTGGCAGCCCCAAGCCAGGGGTCTGCAAACTTTTTCAGCAGGGTGCCAGTCCACTGTCCCTCAGACCTTCGGGGGGGCCAGACTATATTTTTTGGGGGGAAGAAAGATGAACGAATTCCTATGCCCCACAAATAACCCAGAGATGCATTTTCAATAAAGGACACATTCTACTCATGTAAAAACATGCTGATTCCCGGACAGTCCGCGGGCCGGATTGAGAAGGCGACTGGGCCAGATTCAGCCCCTGGGCCTTAGTTTGCCTACCCATGCCCTAAGCCAGGGGTCAGAAAACTTTTTCAGCAGGGGTCCCTCAGACCTTGTGGGGGGCCGGACTATATTTTGGGGGGGAAAGAAAGATGAACGAATTCCTATGCGCCACAAATAACCCAGAGATGTATTTTAAATAAAGGGACACATTCTACTCATGTAAAAACACACTGATTCCTGGACCGTCTGAGGACCCGATTGAGAAGGCAATTGGGCCAGATCTGGCGCCCGGGCCTTAGTTTGCCTACCCATGCCCTAAGCTATGCCACTCCTTTGTCAGAGAGGTGCATGTTTTTATTTTTGTGACTGTAAGTTGTATTGTTTTTTAATGCTGTAACCCACACTGGGACCTTAGGGTGAAGGCCGAGTAGTAAAAAACAGTGGTACTTCAGGTTACATACGCTTCAGGTTACAGACTCCGCTAACCCAGAAATAGTGCTTCATGTTAAGAACTTTGCTTCAGGATGAGAACAGAAATCGTGCTCCGGCAGCGGAGCGGCAGCAGGAGGCCCCATTAGCTAAAGTGGTGCTTCAGGTTAAGAACAGTTTCAGGTTAAGAACGGACCTCTTGAACGAATTAAGTACTTAACCCGAGGTACCACTGTAAATAACAACAACTGAGCCCTGGGGAGGAGGACCCCAGCTCAGTGACAGCCTCCATCCAGCAAGTATTGGCTGGGGGAAAACCCCTGCAATCCCGGAGCATCACTGGTGCAAACGAGGACCAAAATGCTCCAAATCATTTAAAGTCATTACTAATTATTACTGTTTGGCCATTGTTCCATAACTCGGCCCTCTGGGCAGGGTACACAAAAAAACGTTTAGCACAAGTTAGGAATGACAAAGAAATAAACTTATCAAAACGGAGCACATCCGAGCTAGTTATTTGACAAAGCCCCCACTTGCCGTACTAAGAATCGCTTTCACAGAATTACAACTCCAATCGATGCCCTCAGCGGTGGTGGGTGGTCGGTATGGCGAAGTACAGTACAAGGAGAGACTTTGTCAGCAACCTTGCGTAGAGAACCTGCACCACTATTTATTGCAATATATAGAACCAAGAGACCGATTTATAAAACCCCTGCTCACGAATGGAACACACTCGAACAGGGCGGAAAGGGGGAAATGGCTGCTGAGTGATACTGATGACTTCGTAACTTATAAAGTAGCACTATATGCGTTGGCAGCTAAGATGATCAGGAGAAAAGAACTAGATAAAATAGCGGTCAATTGCAAAGGTGATTCGGACATTTAACCTGGCACATTCTACCTGAGAACCCCTTGCTAGTCTATCGTATACAACAAATAATTTTTGGGAGAAGTGATTGTGGTTCTTTGCATCTGCAGTGCCTGTTCTTATGGTTTTTATGGTTTTATTGTTGCTTCTCTCTTTGTTCCCTTTGTGAATAATGCCAAGGCCTATGGCTAGTGCAATAAAGTTTATGATGATGACGACGACAAAGAAATACCGTATTTTTCCCTCTATAACACGCAGATTTTTTCTCCTAAAAAGGAAGGGGAAATGTCTGTGCGTGTTATGGAGCGAATGTGTGGTCCCTGGAGCCAAAAAATCAAGCAAAAGTCAAATCGCGAGTCAAGGAGAAGGGAAACCTGAAAAGAGGAAGTGGCAGCTTTCCTGCATTCTGCCTCAGGGTCTTACTGCCCACCCTCCTCTGTTTCGTTGCTGTGATTGCTGAAACGGAACAAAGAGCAGGGAAAGCCCCTCCCCTCCAGGCAAGCAGAGGGGAAAGTGTCGTCTCTGTGCTCCGGTACTGCTGGGGGAGAGGGAGAGAGAGTGGGGGAGGGAGAGGGAGAGGGGGGGAGGGAGAGAGAGAGAGAGAGAGAGAGAGAGAGAGAGAGAGAGAGAGATGGCTGGCTTGGGGGGGAACTTTTGCCTCCCACCCGTTAAATCCCTCTCCAGCATTCTTAGCCAGCTGCTTCTCTGCACACCCCTCTCATGTCCCTTCTTTGTTTTTCCTTCGCTCCCCACTTAAAATGTGGTTACAAAGCATAGATCAACATGGATCCTCAGGATCTTTGCATTGGGTCACCCCAAATTCACCATCAGATCACATAGCATGTCCATGGCTACAGCCTGCACCAAAAAAAATCACGCACCCACTGTTGCCTGGGGCTGCAATGGTGCAAAAACGTGGTTAAAAAGCATGGATCCACATGGATCCTCAGGATCTTTGCATTGGGTCACCCCAAATTCACCATCAGATCACATAGCATGTCCATGGCTACAGCCTGCACCAAAAAAATCACGCACCCACTGTTGCCTGGGGCTGCAATGGTGCAAACACGTGGTTAAAAAGCATGGATCCACATGGATCCTCAGGATCTTTGCATTGGGTCACCCCAAAGTCACCATCAGATCACATAGCATGTCCATGGCTACAGCCTGCACCAAAAAAATCACGCACCCACTGTTGCCTGGGGCTGCAATGGTGCAAACACGTGGTTAAAAAGCATGGATCCACATGGATCCTCAGGATCTTTGCATTGGGTCACCCCAAATTCACCATCAGATCACATGTCTGTGGCCACAGCATGAAGCACAAAAATGATACATCCACTGTTTCATTCAGAATGTTTTTTCCCTTGTTTTCCTCCTCTAAAAACGATGTGCGTGTTATGGTCAGGTGCGTGTTATAGAGCGAAAAATACGGTAATACAACAGAAATGCTACAAAGTAAACTCCAAATCAGCAAAAACAAAACATGGCTTCTCTCAAATTCACCCAGTTCAATATTCCTGTATCGATTTTGTAAGTTTGCAAAGCTAAAAATGAAAACAACAAGGAATAATAATAATAGACAAAAAAACATCCTGTATACGGATGCTCTTATGCTTTACATTGCTTTCATTTTTAGCTTTGTGAACTTATACAATGCAATAAAAATATCACCGGGGGGGGGGGGGGGAATGCACCTAATTATATGGAGAACTAAATTCATCACATAATCCCGCTCAACGTAATAAAACTCTCTTAAAGGGTTTTCATTAAAAGCATATGAGCCACTACAGAAGCCAGGCCAAATATCAAGATCAGTCTTGCATGAGGCTAATGAGAGAAGGCCATGAGGACTAAGAGAACAACAACAAAAAAAAGCTTTTCTTGGCAGAGAGGGGCCATCACAGAAGGCGCCAGGCAAACCACTCCAGGCCCTCTCATCGCAGCCACCCTCTGCACTCCAGAGTGAAGTGGCCGAGGGAGAACAGCATCTGTTGACACCCCGGGGGCACAGGCAGGCTCAATCAGGAAGAGGCCCGTCCCACTGGATAATAATAATAATAATAATAATAATAATAATAATAATAATAATAATAGGGACGCGGGTGGCGCTGTGGGTAAAACCTCAGTGCCTAGGGCTTGCCGATCGCATGGTCGGCGGTTCGAATCCCCGCGGTGGGGTGAGTTCCCGTCTTTCGGTCCCATCTCCTGCCCACCTAGCAGTTCAAAAGCACCCCTAAGTGCAAGTAGATAAATAGGTACCGCTTTATAGCGGGAAGGTAAACGGCGTTTCCGTGCGCTGCGCTGGTGCCGGCTCACCAGAGCAACTTCGTCACGCTGGCCACGTGACCCGGAAGTGTCTCCGGACAGCGCTGGCTCCCGGCCTCTTAAGTGAGATGGGCGCACAACCCTAGAGTCGGACACGACTGGCCCGTACGGGCAGGGGTACCTTTACCTTCAATAATAATAATAATAATAATAATAATAATAATAATAATAATAATAATTTTTATTTATATCCCGCCCTCCCCAGCCAAAGCCGGGCTCAAGAGCAGCTAACAATAAAAGTAACACAGCATTCTAAAATCCATTCATTATAAAATCAATTCAAAATCAAATTAATGGCAACCATTGGGCTAGAGTTCTGTGAAGAATTACCAAAGGAGGGGGTCAGGCTGTGCCTTGGCCAAGGGCCTGGTGGAACAGCTCTGTATTGCAGGCCCTGCAGAAAGATGTCAAGTCCCGCATGGCCCTAGTTTCTTGTGACAGAGCGTTCCACCAGATCGGGGCCACGGCCGAAAAAGCCCTGGCTCTGGTTGAGGCCAACCTAACCTCCCTGTGGCCCGGGACCTCCAAGGTGTTATTATTTGCAGACCGTAAGGTCCTCCGTGGGACATACCAGGAGAAGCGGTCCCGTAGGTACGAGGGTCCTAGGCCATATAGGGCTTTAAAGGTTAAATCCAGCACCTTAAACCTGACCCTCTACTCCACCGGGAGCCAGTGCAGCTGGTATAGCACTGGGTGAATGTGATCCCGCAGCAGGGACCCTGTAAGGAGTCTCGCCGCAGCATTCTGCACCCGCTGGAGTTTCTGGGTCAGCCTCAAGGGCAGCCCCACCTGGACCGAGTTACAATAATCAAGTCTGGAGGTGACCGTCGTGTGGATACACCTCTTCTGTAGACACAAGCCATGAGCAATGGAGAGCCCAGGCAAATTATGCCCCCTGCTCATTAGTAGACGGGGCAGGGGGTGGGCAGAAAGGTGCCACGTCAATATCTTGCCTCCGGCACCCCCAAAACATCTTGGGCCAGCCTTGATGGGACTGGGCACCAAGCAGTATTTGTTGTAGGAGGGCCAGAGCTCAGTGGTACAGCATCTGCCTTGCAAACAGAAGGCCCCTGGCCAAACCCCAGTTGCACTCCAGGCAGGGTTGGGAGAGATGGCTGCTGGAAAACCTGGAGAGCAGCTGCCAGTCAGTGTAGGCATACTCAGCAAGATGGACCAATGGTCCAACTCTGTATAAGGCAGCTTTCTATATGCCTGTGCTGTTTGTGGGGGGGGCCCAGCCTCTCATAACACGTCTGTAGGATTTCTGAAATAAAATATGGGGACGTTGGTGGGGTGGGGAGTGCTGGCCACTGCCATTTTGGCACTCGCTCCTCGGCAGAGCTGTGACACCACAACTATTAGATAAAGCACCCTTTCAGGTCCCCCTTTGGGAGGGAGAAATGCTTGTGAGGTCACTCTACTCCACTTGACCAGTCTACAGAACTGGCAGTCCCACAGGTGTCCCATTACGCCTGTTCCACATTTGTAAGAACTTTAATCTTTTAATGTGGCAGCACCCATACTTTGGAACTCCCTGCCTATTGATATCAGGCAGGTGCCTTCGCTGTACTCTTTCTGGTGGCTGCTAAATGTTTTTTTTTGTTCCGACAAGCCTACCCAGATGCAAAGGAAGATGGTGTGAGTTTGAATCTGTTTCCAGCCCATTGCGATTTTAAGTTTTTGAATGTCTTAAATCATTACTGATTCTTCTTACTGATCCTTTTATGATTTTGCCTTTCTTTGTAAACCATGCTGAGATTTGAGATTTTTTTCCCCAATATCAAGCAGTGTATAAATTTTATAAAATAAATAAAAAGTGGGCTTTAATGCAAAACGCCCGAGTGTGTTTTGACATCAGCATTTACCTGGAGGACAGGTTGGAGAGAGCCCTGTTGAGGACCTCTGGGGTGTCATCCACCGGCGCTGCTTGGGCAATCTCCGATTTGGACTCGCTGTCCGACGCCGTTTCTCCATCCAGCTTGCTTTCAAACTCTGATTCCTGCAGGACGAGAGAGGCAAAGGTTTGATGCAAAGAAGCAAGGGGGGTCAGGGCGAAGGGCTTCCATCTGCACACATGCAATGGCTGTTATTGAAATTGAAATACTTTACTGTACAACTTGCATACAGCAAGATTACACGAGCACCCCCCACTCAGCTCTCTTAGTCTTAATTCCTCTCGTTTACACACCCACCAAACCCGAAAGTCCGTTGCCCTATTCTTATCTTTTCATTCAGCAGCCTAACACCCCACGGATAGAAGCTGTTCTTTACCCTGTTGGTGCGACTAATCATGCTTCTATATCTTCTGCTCAAGGGCAGGAGATCAAGAAAGTGCTGGCCAGCGTGTGAATCATCCCTGAGAATTTTCCTCACTCTCCTGAGGCAATGTTCTTCCGCGATGTCATCCAGCGGATTCACGGGACAGCCCATAATATCTTGTGCTGTATTCACCACCCTCCGTGGGCACTTCCTATCAGTTGATGTCAAACCAGCGTACCACACCGTGATGCAGTATGAAAGGACATTTTCTATTGTTGAGTCTGTAACCTGAAGCGTATGTAACCCGGGGTACCACTGTAAACTTGGTGGTTTTTTTGGTTCACTTTTAACAACTGACTAAGAGAGTAACTGGTTGGTGACAGCAGGGAAGCAAGCACAGTAGTGGTACAGGGATCAATAGACCGTTAAACGTCTGGGGACCCTGTGTGATCGCTACAATGACCCTCTTCAAACCTTGTTTAGGTTAAAGCAAGTCATGGGAAGGAGGAAGGAGGAAGAAAAGGGGCCTGCCCCAGAGCGAGAAGGGTGCATGCAAATGTACAAGACCTCAGCACCAACTCAAATGCTGAGGGAGATCAGGACCAGAGGGAGGAAGGCGTCAGCCCCTCTTCCTTCCAGCAAGGTTTAAACTGCATTATTACGTGGATGCATTTGCCTCAAGGAGGCCCTGGCCAGCTAGGAAATTGATAACGTCAACAGAAAATGAGATATAATATATATGCTGGCATTGGCACTGTATATTATGTACTCATTTATAAGCCGCAGTACTCCTTTGTATCAGCAACGGAAAGAGTCATTGTACCAGCTTCCCAAAGTGCAAAGATGGCCTCAAGCCATCAGGGAATTGCAACAGCAGCCATAATCCTGTCTCCTGGTATGCCCTGCGGAGGACCTTAAGGTCCACAAATGACAACATTTGGGAGGTCCCAAGTCACAAGGTGGTTAGATTGGTCTCAACTAGGGCCAGGGCCTTTTCAGTACTGGCCCCGACTTGGTGGAACGCTCTACCACAAGAGACTAGGGCCCTGCGGGACTTGACATCTTTCCGCAGGGCCTGCAAGACAGAGCTGTTCCTCCTGGCCTTTGGTTTGGACTCAGTCTGACCCTTATGTTTTCCCTCTCCTTACGGTTTTGACTTTTAAACCGAGGCTGCATTTTAAATTGCATTTTAACCTGTATTTTAAATTGGTCCCCCCCCCCATTATGATTTTACTGTAATTTTATTGGTGTTAGCCGCCCTGAGCACGGCTCTGGCTGGGGAGGGCGGGGTATAAATAAAATTTATTAGTATTCTTATTATTCTTATTATTAGATTAGTAAAATTGGAAGAGACCCCCAAGTGCCATCTCATCCAATCCCTGAGAATGCAGGCAGCCCAGCTAAAGAATCCCTTGTGGCCACCCAACCTCTGCTTAAAAACCTCCAAGGAAGGAGAGGTCACTATCTTCTGAGGTATTCTATCTAGAATGGACAAGGACAGCCAAGTTCCCACTATCCAATGTCTTTGCTGCAAAAAGAAGTCATTTCCGAACCGATAGTGCAAAGATAAATCTGCTGCACCCCACACAGGCACAAAAGCACCCTACACCCATTTCCAACATGGTGCCTTCAGCACACAGACACCCCAAACCAGGAATTTTATTCCATCCAACCCGCATGTCAGAAAGCTATTGCTTTCTGCTTAAAAGAATCCAAAGGAACATTCCACCCCCAAAATATAAATTTATGCTGACATAAAAAGAATCAATCAATAAAAACTTCACAACTAAAAGCAAAGGACAAACACTGGTCCAGTTTGAATGTCACGTAAACCACAGTTTAAGCCAGCAGTTCCCAAGCTTTTTTTGGGGGGGGGGCCTCCTTGGTTCCATGGGCTCATCCCCACTGCCGCCTCCCCTCCCCTCTAAAAAGGATTATTCAGAATTGCAGTATGCATGGCATCTGTATTGATTTAATTTGTGTACATCACCTGGGGGGGGGGGGAAAGGTGGGAGATATAAGATATAGACACATAAAATCAACAGCGGGTGGGAAAAATGGAACTGAATAAAGAAGAATCACAAACCCAAACAAGAGATGTCAGGATTGATTTCTTGACTTAGAAAGCTGTTGCTAATTACACAGAGATGTGCTTAATATAGGACTGGGAGAGGTGGGTGGGAGGAGTAAAAATTCGGAAGTGGAGGGGCTTGCTAATTGCCAACCTTTCCATTGCCATACAAATCACAGCTGTCCCTCTGTAAATCACTGGCTCAAACAGCTGATCAGGGAACCAAGCTGGCTGCTTTCTGATGTGCTGTGCTCTGGTCCATCCCAGAAGTTTCTATGGCAACCACCTCCTGCTCTCACGCGCAGGGATGAAAATGGCTCCGTTGCTCCTGGCAATTCTTACACAACTGGGTCAATGCACAAACGCGAAGCATTATAATCCCACACACGCACAAAAAAACCCCCCTTTGATTGGGCCCATGAGGAATGTCAATATTATCAATCCAGAGAATTTGAATTATGGTGATTTGTTATTAAAATCATGCACGCGCACAGTTGTGCTTTCACCAGCAGCCTACGGGGAGAGAAAGAGAAGAAGCAGCTTGCTGGAAGAGCAGCTGCTTTGCAAAAGGTGCCTGATTCCATCCTCGTCACCTGGAGGGAGGGAAAGATGGAGAGAATCTGCAGAGGTGGGTGGACCAATGGTCTGGCACAGCGCTGTTCCTAGATTCTGACATTACGCGAGAAACTACAAACTGGTGACTCGAGGATGATTCACCACAGTAACCCTCATGAAATCCAAAATTTCGAAGTGAGTTCAGAGCTGACCTGAGAATCATTACTATGCTAGTAGACCAGGGGTGGCTAATCTTTGGCCCTCCAGATATAATGCAGGACTACATAAGAACTTAAGAAGAGGCGGCTGGGTCAGGCCAATGGCCCATCTAGTCCAGCATCCTGTTCTCACTGTGGCCAATAGATGCCTCTTATAGGAAGCCAGCAAGCAGGTACCAAACACAAGGGCAACGCTTCCCTCCTGCGGTTTCCAGCAACTGGTATTCAAAAGCATTGCTGGCTCTGACCATGTAGGCAAAGCATCGCTATTGTGGCTAGTAGCCATCGATAACCTGCTTCTCCTCCCTGAATTGGTCCAAGCCTCTAGTAAAGCCATCCAAGTGTTGGGATACTGACTCCAGCCACCAGCCAGATGATCACCGGTCTCCCTTGGAAAACATCAATCAGCGACACGAGCCTCAGATACGTTTAGAGACCCGTGCACGCTCTGTCAGCAGAGTGTGTAAATCTTCTCACAGCAGAAGAGGCGGACAGAGAAAGGTGTAAGCATAATGTACAGCATTTTATTCAGCATAGTTCAGGAACAGAGGAAAACATGTCTGCTTCCCTTCGTCTCCAGCAAAACAGCAGCAACGCAAAAGCTATATACAAACGGAAGTTCCCAGCAGATCTGTGCTGGAAGTAAACAGGCATGTGACACACAATAGTCATGCCTGTACCCTTTTAAGGTGGAACAGAACTATATCCTAACACCAAGTTGGTGGCCATTGCTGCCTCCTGTAGGGGAAAGTTCCATAGCTTAACTATGCACTGCAGAAACGGCTTCCTTTTATCTCTCCTGAATCTTCCAGCGTTCAGTTTCGTTAGTTGTCCATAAGTTCCAGTGTTGAGAGAGAGGGAGGCTAACAACTCCCTTCACCCCTGACTTTTCTGTCTGGGGCTGATGGAACCCAGAAACCTCCGAAGGGCCTCACTCATTTGCCACTCCTGCTGCAGACCATCAGCACCTGAAAGAGCTCCTTTCTTGCAGATGGAGGTGAATGCAGCATCGAAGAACTAAAAGCCACATGCAGGTCAAAATAAGTGAAATCCTATTGCAGGCAATAAGAGAGAGAGAAGGAGAGAGAGAGAGAGAGAGAGAGAGACTGGGGAGAAACACATCATGCTTCCTCCAAGTTAAACCCCAGTAAGGCAAAGCTAAAGGGACACGGGTGGCGCTGTGGTCTAAACCACAGAGCCTAGGACTTGCTGATCAGAAGGTTGGCGGTTCAAATCCCCGCGACGGGGTGAGCTCCCGTTGCTCAGTCCCTACTCCTGCCAACCTAGCAGTTCGAAAGCACATCAAAGTGCAAGTAGATAAATAGGGACCACTCTGGCGGGAAGGTAAACGGCGTCTCCGTGCACTGCTCTGATTCGCCAGAAGCAGCTTAGTCATGCTGGCCACATGGGAGCTGTACACCGGCTCCCTCGGCCAGTAAAGCGAGATGAGTGCCGCAACCCCAGAGTCATCCGCGACTGGACCTAATGGTCAGCGGTCCCTTTACCCTCAAGGCAAAGCTAAAACCTCCAGCCCAAACAGAAAGCCCAAGTTGGGAGCTGGAGAGGTGGATACAGATGTTTGCTACAGGAGGAGCCTCTAAATGGCAGCAAAGCCAAAGAGAAAAAGGCAGGACGGTACTCATCACCCTGGCCAGATCATTTATGTAATTTTTTTTAATAAAAATGTTTTTTTACCAACATGTCATAAAACCTACATCAATATGGTTTACAACAATAAAACAAAACCGTACAATAAAACCCATTAAAAAGTTTAAAACAGGCATCAATTAACCCCTGTGGAAAGATTCGCTCTTGGATTGCCAGCATAGGCCTGATTAAATAAGAAGATTTTCAGCAGGCATTTAGAAGTTGGCAGAAGAGGTGCCTGCTGAATCTCTAGTTGCAGAGTGTTCCACAGGACAGGCACTGTAACACTGGCTTAAGGCTCCCTCTCTTGCTGTGAAAGGAGCCTCACAGACTCTGGGAACAACGAACAACGTTCCTGCAGATGATCTGTGATTGAGCTGTGATATGAGGAGATTCCTCAGGTGCCCTGGACTCAAGTTGTTCAGGGCTTTGTAAATTAATGCAAGGACCATGAACCTGGCTCAACAGAAGATGAGAAGCCAGCGCAGATGCTTCAATAAGAGTGCCACATGTTCTCAGCCAGAAGCTCCGATCGGCAGCCTGGCCACCACATTCTGCACCACCTGGAGCTTTCAAACAAGAACCAAGGGCAGCCCCACTTGGAGCGCACTGCAGCAATCCAGCCTCAAAGTTATCAACACATGGCCTGCAATGATCAGGTTATCCTTGTGCAGGAACGGCTATAGTTGCCGAACCAGGAAAAGCTAATAAAAAGCAGTTGCCATGGTGAACAGGTAGGTGAACAGGGCTGAGAATCCACCTGTAGACCTACTCAAGAACAGCAGGCGACACAAGCCAAGCTCTCCCCACGGCTGCCCACCTGGGCTGTGCCTCATCAGGGCTCACAGCAAGGATTGTTGCGCAACACAAGAAGCACTCCCTGCTTGCAGAAAATGAACACATCAGGGAACAGGCTAGCGAAGGACCCTGAAAAGCTAGCTCTTCGTATGCAAGGGATTGCTTTATTTACTTAGCTATGGAGCAACATTTAAGTCATGCAAGGCAGCCTCACACTCCAGTGCAGTCTCAAGTGGCAGCACTGAACTAGGAAACTGTAACTACCCTAAAACCATTGCCTCTAGCCATTTCACAATCGCTAAAAAAGAGAGCTTGAAAGCTCAAATGCTTCCGCAGTCTTCAGCAAAATTCCAGGGGAGCTGCATGAACTCAGCACCTCATAAGGAATGGACTTCTCTTTTCTCCCGCCTGCCATGCTTTTGAAAAACAATGCCTGTGCAAAGCATTAGGAACTTGTGATTCAACACCTCTGTAAGGCTAGTTTGTTGAGGTGCACTTTGCCTCATCAGCAAAAAGCCCACAGAATAAAAATAATAATAATAAATTTTATTTATACCCTGCCCTTCCCAGCCAGAGCCGGGCTCAGGGCAGCTAACACAAATAAAAATTCAGTAAAAACATAATAAGAAAAAAGAAAAAGAAAAAACCAACAATTTAAAATACAGGTTAAAATGCAATTTAAAATGCAGCCTCATTTTAAAAGTCAAAACCATAAGAGGAGGGAAACATAAGGGTCAGACTGAGTCCAAACCGAAGGCCCTGCAGAAAGATGTCAAGTCCCACAGGGCCCTAGTCTCTTGTGACAGAGCGTTCCACCAAGTTGGGGCCAGTACTGAAAAGGCCCTGGCCCTAGTTGAGACCAACCTAAGCACCTTGCGGCTTGGGACCTCCAAAGTGTTGTCATTTGTGGACCTTAAGGTCCTCCGCGGGGCCTACCAGGAGAGGTGGTCACGTAGGTATGTGGGTCCTAGGCTGCATAGGGCTTTAAAGGTCAAAACCAGCCCCTTAAACCTGACCCTGTACTCCACCAGGAGCTGGGGGCTTGGCAGGGCCAGAATCGACACTTACCACTGGTGGGGATATTTGTGGAACCATTTACAACACGGAGAGCCAGTGTGGTGCTCTCCAGACACTGCAGTTCCCATCCAGCATGGCCAATGGTCAGGGAGGACGGGGCAGGAGTATGGAGAATATCATCTTGGCCACCTTGAATCTAGAAGTGCAGCTTCAAGATGGATATGCTGAGGCTGCTTTCGTTGCTATAAAAGATAAAGGTACCCCTGCCCGTACTGGCTAGTCTTGACAGACTCTAGGGTTGTGCGCCCATCTCACTCAAGAGGCCGGGGGCCAGCGCTGTCCGGAGACACTTCCGGGTCACGTGGCCAGCGTGACATTGCTGCTCTGGCGAGCCAGAGCCGCACACGGAAACGCCGTTTACCTTCCCGCTGGAGCGGTACCTATTTATCTACTTGCACCCGGAGGTGCTTTCGAACTGCTAGGTTGGCAGGCGCTGGGACCGAGCAACAGGAGCGCACCCCGCCACGGGGATTCGAACCGCCGACCTTTCGATCAGCAAGCCCTAGGCGCTGAGGCTTTTACCCACAGCGCCACCCGCGTCCCTTCGTTGCTATACTAAGGAAGAATATACTGAAGATTTGTCTTCTCCCAGCAGCTTGTTTTCATTACACTGCAAGCTCTCACACTCCTTTTAACAGCTCAGCCTGGGTGCCTGGGTCAACCAAACCTTTTGGACTGCAGTTCCCATCAGCTCAAAGAAAACAAAACAAAAAAGATAACCCGGTGGCTTGCTTATCCCATCAGAGGCACGGGTATAGCGACTCAAAAGCCAATCCTGTAGACCTTTGAAAGCTGTTACTCAATTCTGGACACGTTGGAAGCTTTGATTATGAACTGCCACACAGGCACATCGCCACCACGCATGTTTGCCTTACGACAGAATGGTTAATTGGACTGCCTTATATTATTCCGCGTTTTTTTTAAATATATTGTTGCTTTTCTGTTTATTTTTATTACTTTGTTTGCCATATTCAACAACAAGCAGGTGATAAATAAAGCAAAAAGTAAATAAATCACCACCATCTAAAGCAGCCTTTCCCAATAGAGAGAGCCTTTCTGGAGAGCTTGCTTCAAACAAGCCAGGACCACGGAAAAGCCAAGTGCTGCATGGATGCCCAGGCTGGCCACATCTGCTTTCTGACTACTGCCTGCCGCCTTGTCTAACAAGTGGAGGTGGCAGAAGACGACGACGATGACATACAGAGACAAATAATCATTTCCATTTTTGCTGCACCACGCCTGACACGCATCCTTTCATTGTGTGCAGAAACTCACGACATCTGTAGCCTCTAAGGACAGTGGAAGGAAGACTTGAGCTCCTGGCTTTATTTTTACAAACACAAGAGCAAAAGTACAAGCCCTTAAAAGGAAACGTCTTCCTTACCAATTCTGACTGCAGAAGCTAAACAGCAAAGTCTGAACTAGAGGGGCAGATGCAGACTGCTGCAGAGAGAGAAAAGATCAGGGGAAACGACCAGCTTACAAGGCCTTTTATCAGCAGCTAACGTGTTAATTACGTACATAAAGGTAAAGGGACCCCTGACGATTAGGTCCAGTCCCGGCCGACTCTGGGGTTGCAGCGCTCATCTCGCTTTACTGGCCGAGGGAGCCGGCGTACAGCTTCCAGGTCATGTGGTCAGCATGACTAAGCCGCTTCTGCCGAACCAGAGCAGCGCACGGAAACGCCGTTTACCTTCCCGCCGGAGAGGTACCTAATTATCTACTTGCACTTTGACGTGCTTTCGAATTGCTAGGTTGGCAGGAGCAGGGACCGAGCAACGGGGGCTCACACCGTTGCAGGGATTCGAACCGCCGACCTTCTGATCGGCAAGTCCTAGGCTCTGTGGTTTAACCCACAGCGCCACCCGCGTCCCTTGTAATTACATACATAGAACATGTCTAAAGAGCAAAGCGGTTTACAGCAACCTTGCAAAGAAGTATGAAGATTTAAAAGCCCGATAAGAGCCTGTCCCTGCATCCTCAGATTAAAATAAGTCTCCGGACAAGTAACTCTGTTTGCAACCCTCATTAACCTTGTCTCTTCCTTCCGTCCTCTTCTAAGCTCCCTGTCAGGGTTTGGCAAGGAGGGAGGGGGGCTTGTGGCCAGAAGATGAGCCTTGAATGTGGATGGTGCTGTTACTACAGAGATCCACCCCACCAGTGATTCCGTGCACAGAGTTGTAAAGGGAGCAAGAGGAATAGCTCCCACCCCCAAAGGGTCTCCTGCCTCAGGGTCCTTGAAGCCCAAGTCTGCTGAGCTGCTGTTCCGCTGCAGAAATCTACTCTGTGCCATTTCCACGGGGAGACTCCAAAGCCTGTCTGGGGTGTGTATGCAATGTCCTGTTTGCCTTTACCCAGCTCAAGGACAAGGAGACACCAGCATGAAGCAGAGCCAACAGATCTCCAGAGGGGGGGATGTTAATGGGGTGCAAGCACTCCACCAATGGGTGGAAACGTTTTCTGATGCCCCACAGGGAAGAAGTGCAAGCTCAAGAGGTCTTTGGTGCGGGAAACAGTCTTCCGGGCCTTGAAAGCAACCATCTCGCATACTCCAAAATCTTAGGATTTGCAGCCTAGACTAATGGACAACCTTGTAGTCACCTGGGCTGATTCTGCTCTCGGCTGCCTTCGCAGAGTGCGTCTTTCAGGAAGAACAGGACAAGCTATTCTAATCTGTACCCAAGAAGATAAGCTCCTGCAATTACTGGAGCTGCCCTTCTTGGCACCCACACCAGCCTGACTACAGGCTCCTTGGAGGGCGGTATTCAGTGGGGCATCTCAAAGCCTCGGCAGGGCTTGGTGGAACTCACACTTTCGCCCCAAGCCCTGCTCATAATGCCTGTGGTTTTGAGAAGGCAATGTGCACAATCCTTAAGGCGCTGTGCTGGTTTGAACCCTTTTGGAGCGGATGTGAACGGCCACAGAGCACTCCATATATCGCCTCTAAAGTGCCCCATCCGACCCCAAACATCCTGTGCACATCAGCCCATAAACAGAGGCACAAAAGCTCACCTCATGGACACTTCTTTTCACAAGTTGTCATCCTTATTTCAGTTTAAACCTGGCTAATTTTAGTTGCCCACAAAGCAGATTAGAATGGCAGAACCCGAGTAAGCCAATCTTAGAGCAAAACAAGATTTGTTAAACCCTGAGCAAGCAGCGTGCCCAAGACTCTGTTGTCCCTCAAGGCAGGTGGATGCCAAGAGAGGATGATTAGTCATAATAATAACAACAATAATAATAATTTATTTATACCCCGCCCATCTGGATGGGCTTCCCCAGCCACTCTGTGAGGCTTCCAACAAAATATTAAAATACCGTAATGCATCAAACATTAAAAGCTTCCCTAAACAGGGCTGCCTTCAGATGTCTTCTAAAAGTCTGGTAGTTGTTTTTCTCTTTGACATCTGGTGGGAGGGCGTTCCACAGGGCGGGTGCCACTACCGAGAAGGCCCTCTGCCTGGTTCCCTGAAACTTGGCTTCTCACAGTGAGGGAACTGCCAGAAGGCCCTCGGCGCTGGACCTCAGCGTCCGGGCAGAACGATGGGGGTGGAAACGCTCCTTCAGGTATACAGGACTGAGGCCGTTTAGGGCTTTAAAGGTCAGCACCAACACTCTGAATTGTGCTCGGAAATGTACTGGGAGCCAATGTAGGTCTTTCAAGACCGGCGTTATGTTAGTCCTCCCCCTGCCCCAGGTGGAACCAGTGAATTGCCTGTGAAGTTGTGGGCCTGAGCCTGTGGGTCATGTGGTTACTTCACAATCTCTGGCTCCAAGACATGCCAGGAATTGCAGAAAATGATATTCAAATCCCTTTATGTCTCTGTCCTACATGTTTACTTGGGCATAAGTTCTAGCAAGCAGAGAGGGGTTTTGTTTCCCAGTTTAAGTGCACATATGCAGCTTATAAAATTACACAGTCTGGCAATTAACAATGTTACTGTGACATCTTCTCGTGATGCCATTGCTAAGACCAGCTTTGGCACTTGGCAGCTTGTGCAAAGTTAAATGATGACTCAACGTTTGCTGACTTGAGCTCATCACTGCTATTCTTTAAAGGAAAGAGAGAGAGAGAGAGACTAAAGGGGGGTGGTCAATGCTAGTCCTACTCAGACACAGCTAAATTCAGTGGGTCTGCTCTGAGTATAATTCATTTGGATACAACCCAGAGGTCTGTGTTTTATTCTTATTAAAAAGCAGTTTCCCAACTGATGGAATTAAAACAACTGCTTTACTGATGCCCTATGATTTAAGTTATAATGCTTTGGCAAAAATTTACTGCTGCTGAGCCTGACTTAACTGGAATGATCTCTGGTGCAGATCCTCCACCTATTTGGGCTTTAGTAACCTGCAGTATGTTTGTGGACAAACTGCTATGTTTTTTTAAAGAGAGAGAGAAGGGAAAAATATTTAGCTTTCCAGCTATAGGCAGTTGATTTTATTCAAGATGGACCGCTGCGAACTTTGAGTAATGTAGCATCTGACCTCTTGTTAGAAAAAGCTGACCTTTATAGGGCATAGATTCCCCCAAAATAACTTAAGACTAAGAATGCATAAGCCATGTGGTTGCTTAGCTTGTTTTTGAACTACTCTAAAGAGTCCCCTCTGATGCTATTCTGTCCTGAGCTACCACAGATTCCAGATTTTCCACCTTCAATGGATCCTTTCTGTATCCACTGATATGCCAAGGAAGTTGGATCAGGACAAAGACCCGTCCAGGCCAGCATCCTGTTCTCACAGTGGCCAATCAGATGCCTCAGTGGGAAACCCAAAAACAGATTCTGAGCACAAGAGCAACTCTTCCCTCCTGTGGTTTCCAGCAACTGCTATTCCGAAGCACTGCTGCCTCTGACTGTGGAGACAGACCATAGCGATCATGGTTAAAGGTAAAGGGACCCCTGGACCATTAGGCCCAGTCGCGGACAACTCTGGGGTTGCGGCGCTCATCTCGCTTTACTGGCCGAGGGAGCTTCCGGGTCATGTGGCCAGCATGACTAAGCCACTTCTGGCAAAACCAGAGCAGCACATGGACACGCCGTTTACCTTCCCACCGGAGCGGTACCTATTTATCTACTTGCACTTTGACGTGCTTTCGAACTGCTAGGTTGGCAGGAGCAGGGACGGAGCAACGGGAGCTCACCCCGTCGCGGGGATTCAATCATGGTTAGTAGTCATCAATAGCCCTCTCCTCATGAATTTGTCCAATCCTCTTTTAAAACCATCTTGGGTTGGTGGCCATCACTGCCTCCCATTGGAGAGACTTCTATATCTTAACTCTGCGCTGCATGAAGGCTGGAATATAACTTCCAACTGTTGCTCAGCCTTCGATCAGGCCAGCAGGGAGGAGACGCAGAGTTGCATTCCATAAGCAGCATCTCTCAGATCACCAGGCACTGAGCTCTCTCCCCTGAACGGAGGAGAGCCCAGTGGAGACAGCTTGCCCTCAAACCAGCCCTGGTTGAATCCTGTGGTTGGTCTAGCTGTGGCCTCACATACATCTGTGTTCTGGACACCACACTGTACCAGAGTAGCAGCAGCAGCAGAGTCTCTTCCACCAAACCAGACCTTAAATTGCACCAGAAACACTTTTCTTAAAGATAAGCAAGTTGACGTTCGGCTTCTACTCGCTAAGATTCACAACAGAGTTTGGGAAAGATGAGGCACCTCAGACCTGAAAATGTTTGCAGAACTTTACTGTTAACCAACATTTCACACGGTCTCCCTTTCATTCCCAGAGGCGCAAGGCAGGCAGGATTCTGGTTCACCTGCACAGCGCTAGGTGAGAAATAAAGCCAGAAGGTGGGGAATGAGCTACCCAAGGCCTTCCTGCAAGCTGTGTGGAGCTTTTGAGGTCCTGCACCCCATGAACTGCCATTTCAAGTTTCCCCCCAATGCAGAATAATAAGCACTTAGGCAGTGCATTAGGGGGTTCAAAGCATTTAGTACCCACCAGCTTGTAATTCTTACAATAACCCAGCACACCCCCTTTTGTGGGTTAAATAGTGAATGTGTGTGTCTCCCAATCATGGCACTGTTAATTAGATGCTGAATGGCAGTATGGTGCAGTGGTTAGAGTATCAGGCTAGGATCTGGGAGACCTGGGTTCAAATCCCCACTGAGCCATGAAGCTCCCTGGGTGACCTTGGGCCAGTCACTGCCTCTCAGCCCAACCTACCTCACAGTGTTGTTGTGGTGATTAAATGACGAGGGGGAGCACTACATATGCCACCTTGAGCACCTTGAATGAAAACGATGGGATATAAAGGCAATAAATAGTCATAAAGAATACCACTGCTTTTCCTATGTCCCTCACTACTTGCTCGGGATCACACACTTCTTGGCTGCACTGCTGCAGTTGGGTTATTTGCAAGATTGCAGGTAAGGCTGGCCTTGAGCAAAGAGCATCCCCAGCCAGGGGAGGAATCAAGACACAGGCTTGTATCCAACACTAGTCCTACTCAGAGTAGGCAACTCGAAACCACTGAACATAACTCAGTCACGTCCACTAACTTCAACAGGTCTATTCTGAGTAGGACTAGCATTGGATACAACCCATTATGTCCAGTCCTACGCATGTTTACTCGGAATAAATCACAGCAATCAGTGTAGATTACTCTTCATCAGACGGCAGGGAAGGGAGGCCTCTGGCTCAGGCTGCAATCACACGATAACTTTTGCATCACATTCTTTTCCTCAGAGAATTGTGAGCAGAGCTACTATTCCCAGCAACCCTTAGCAAACTACAGTGCCCAGAATTCCTTGCGGCTGCAGTGTGCGTGTGCACACGCTTTAAAGGTATGCAGTGGTAAAAAAAACCGCAAGAGCCCCAACTTAATCTGTTCCGGAAGTCCGTTCTTAAACCAAAACCGTTCTTAAACCGAGGCGTGTTTTCCCTAATGAGGACTCCCGCCACCAGTGCCCTTCCACCGTTCAGATTCTGTTCTTAGACTGAAGTAAAGTTCGCAAACCGGGACACTACTTCTGGCTTTGTGGAGTTTGTAAACCAAATCATTCTTAAACCAAGGTACCACTGTACACTGCATCTCCAGGTAAGCCTCTCAAACATGGAAGAGCAAGGCCAGTCCTTGGAGTCACACTTTTCAGACCAGACCTTTAGTCCTTGGACTCACTTCTTACACCACAAGTCAAGCTGTGACCTAATGGAGCGATGTAACCCATCTTTAGAAAGCTGAGGTGTTCATAAACAGGCTTCTTAAACAGGCCCAGGATTTCCGTTTAGGCCACGAAAAAAGTTGTGTGTCTGTCAGGAACATCTCTACTTGGCCCTACAGTTGATGTGTTTTCCTGACGACTGACATAAAAGCCATCTTCACCAGACCAGATTACTAAATACGCTAACCATCTTCCAGTTTGGGGCCATAATTTTCATAGTATGGTGCTGGTGATGTTTCCCCCCCACAAAGGCCGACCATTTAAAAGGGGCTCTTCCTAGCAACCTGCTCTAGAGTCTGTGACTCTCCCAAAATGGCACTTTTAGGCCAGTGAAGGAAAAAAATGTTCAGTGAGTGGCTTCTGAAACCGTGGAGTTTGAGAATTGGGGGTGTAGATGATAATGTGCTGGAAGTCTGACTCAATATAAAACCAGTAGTGTTTGTAGATGTGTGTGTGTGTGATTTTTTTCTTGTTTGTTTTTCTTTTGTGTTTTTTTCTTTCTTGTTTGTATAGTTTTATTTTGGATTCAATGTTTGTAATTTTTGTTGTAATTTTGCATGGGGGGGGGGGGGACAACAACCAGTAGTGCTTAAGAGTGCTGGACTAGGCCCTGGGGCCATGGGTTCAAATCCTCACTCAACCATGAAGCTCACTGGGTGACCGTGAGCCAGTAGCTGCCTCTCAACCTGACCTACTTCACAAGGTTGTTGTGATGAGGCAAACGATGCAATCTGCCTTGAGCTTCTTGGAAGCAAGAAGGTGGTACATAAACACCATATATATATATATATATATATATATATATATATATATGTGTGTGTGTGTGTGTATATATATATATATATATATATATATATATATATATATCACCTTGCCCTCAAAAACCATTTAAACCATGTACGGGTTAGAAATGGGAACTGAAAGCACAGCAAATGTTGAGCAAAACACACAGATGACCACATGCTACTCAGACATTTAAATTTCCCAATACGCTGCATGAACTGTAAACAGAGAAGCTCCTGGGGTGGTGGAAATAAGGAAAAAATCAGGTCACTTTTGCATGCACATATACAGTGTGTGTGTGTGTGTGTGTGTGTGTGTGTGTGTGTGTGTGTAATCATCAAGTTTTCCTCGAGGCCTTGACACAAGTTTGGCGAGAGCAGCAGCTTCCAAGGGGCTCGGCGTTTGTCACATTGCACAGCAGCTCCGCCAAACCGAAGGCACGCCTGTTTGCACGGCCTTCCCCCATCCCCGGGGACACCGATCTCGGAAGCTGCTGGACGCACGATGAAGGCTACAGCATCCGTTATCCTACGCACGTTATTTTTAAACTTATTCATAAGCATTCCCGAGGGGAGAAGCGGGCAGGAAGGAAGGACCCCCGGCCCTCCTCGTTACAAAACAACTCCTCAGCATTGCAACAATAGGAAGCAAGAGCAGCGCCCCCTCCGCGAGGAGGCAGCTCTCCCCTCCCCACGCGTCACCGCTGCACCCCCCGAGGCTACTCGTGCAAGCTTAGCAAGCGGCGCCGTGCGCGGCCGGGATCCTATGCCGAAGCGCGTCCCACCCACTGCCGCCGCCCGCCAGCCCGCTCACCTTCCCCTCCGAGTCCTGCTGCTGCCCGTCGGCATCCCGGCCCAGCCTCTGCCGGAGCTCGCTCATCTTGCACTCCCCTTGCGGCTCCTCCACCCTCGCCTTCCGCTCCGCTTTGCACCGCGAAGTGAAGCAGCAGCAACAGCAACAGCAGCAGCGAGCGCAGCGCGAGCCGCCCAGCGAGATGGCCGGGCCCGGGGATTGAGGCGGGGCCAAGGCGGCCGGGCCAATAGGAAGCTCCCGTTCGCTCTTCTACGCATAGATCTTTCAATTTTTTTAAAAAAAACTAAAAGTGTAGAGGGGCGACTCCATTATAGGGAGGTGCAACTTGCTGGTTTCTTCAGGCGCTGTTTCGTTTCTGTCTCCCAGAGACGAGTGCACCTTTGGGAATGAAGTCAACCCGCTGGGAAGTTGCAGCGCCTGCTGTGGTTGTAGAAACCGATAGGGGAGAGACATGTTTGGTTGCAGCTGGGGCAGATGAAGGCATCGGGCTCTGCTGCTGCAGATGCTCTGTGCAGTCTCCTCCCAACAGTCATTCATTCACTGGTCCCTGCTGTGAAGTGGATACATGACCAGTCTTATCTCCAGGCACTGCGGTCATCTGCAAAGGATTCCCACATGGTGGGGTTGATGTCGCCAGCCTTCACGTCAGTTATGCAGACATCTCTGTAATGCAGAGTTGGTCTGCCAACTGGCCTGGTACCCGAAGCCAGCTCCCTGTAGAGTGCAAGCATGCTGGCAATGTGGGCTTGGGAGAGCATATCTTTGAAGAAGAAGAAGAAGAAGAAGAGTTTGGATTTGATATCCCGCCTTTCACTCCCCTTCAGGAGTCTCAAAGCGGCTAACAATCTCCTTTCCCTTCCTCCCCCACAACAAACACTCTGTGAGGTGAGTGGGGCGGAGAGACTTCAAAGAAGTGTGACTGGCCCAAGGTCACCCAGCAGCTGCATGTGGAGCAGCAGAGAGGCGAACCCGGTTACCCAGATTACATGACTCTCTTAACCACTACACCACACTGCCCAAAATCTTCCTGAAGCAGCATGCACTGAGGTGTTGCTTCTGGCGGGTGTCTGGGGCTGATGGAAGTTATAGTCCAGAAACATCTGGAGGGCCACAGGTTGTGCAACCCTGGGTGTTGGACTGTGACCTGGGAGAAACCAAGGTTGGAATCCTCATGGCCATAAAGCTCACTGGGTGACCTTGCGCCAGTTACTGTCTCTTAGTCTAGCCTACCTCACAGGGTTGTTGTGAGGATAAGTTGGGAAGGAGAACTATGTACAGTGGTACCTTGGGATGTGAACGGGATCCTTTCTGGAGCCCTGTTCGCATCCCAAACGGAATGTAAGATGCAACAGTGCATCTGTGTTTGTGCAGGTCGCGTTTCACCGCTTCCGCGCATGCGCGTGACGTTCTTTTAACCGTCTGTGCATGCATGAGCGGCGAAACCTGGAAGTAACACACTCCGTTACTCCGGGGTCGCCATGGCACGCAACCCGTAAGCGCTCAGCCTGAAGCGTATTTATCCCGAGGTATGACTGTATGCTCCCCAGAGCTCCTGGGAGGAGAGGTGGGGTATAAATGCAACAAAATAATAACTAAACCTCAGCTGCGCTGTAATCCTGAATGTCTATGGACATTCTATGGAACGCTGCAGGAGAAGACGCACAAAGCTAACTCGGAAGCTGCCGCGCACCGTGCGACTCTTCCTGTTCTGAATGCATGCTCTTGCTGCCACTTTCCTAAGCCTCCTCTAACCCCGCCCCGCGGATACCCGGATGTGGGTGCTTTTCCGCTGCCTGCCTGCGCTGGGCTGATTGCCTTTGCAAAGGCTGCCCCCAGCAGTGCACCTTCCTCCTCTCACCTGCCTTGGCAACTGGCCTCTTCGGCTGCAGCAGCCTCCCCTAACATAGAGACTGTGCCTGGTCAAGCGTTCTGACAAAGCGATGATTGGTGAAACATGCATCACACGGTAAAGAGCCAGGAGACTGCCAGTGATGGACAATAACTAATCTGGCGGCTGCTAGTAACATTAAAACTAGGTTTTTATGTGTATTGGAGGGATTGGCATCGCTCTCCAATGAGAGAACAGCTAAGAGGGGTCAGGAAGCGTGTTCTGCTGAGTATTTGATATTTAAAAAAAGACAAAATTAGTTAACCACCTTGCATTCCCACCGCATATGCAGAAACGAGCCTCACTCCACACATTTTCTTCAGCAGTAAGGGGGGGCATGGACTTCATTGCTTGGTAAAGTCTCTCGAGAGTCTAGTGCAATCTCAAAACAATTTTGAGAGTGGGCTCCTGGATCCTGGTTGATACAGGCTTTAAGGAAAGCTTCGTCCAGAGACCATTCTAGAGTGTTTCATCAGTGGTTCTTTGTAGGTCCGCTTTACAAATCGTTGTGAAAAACAATTTAATGCGATGGGGGAAACCAGTTTTTTCCTACACTCCCACCCAGGCTTTCACATCTCTATGCATAAATATATATTTTATTTATTTCATAATATTTATACACTGCTTGATTCCTTTTTTCTTTAAACCCCTCAAAGTGGCTTCCAATATGTGAATAAAATCGCAGCAAATCAACACGAGCGTCCGCCCCTCTGCCGGCCAGGGATCCTGCGCTGCAGCACCGACAAGCCCGGGCAAAGAGCGCAGGAAAACTGGAGCTCCCACCCCCTTCTCCTCCTCCTCCCTCTAATTGGCCGAGTAAGGGAGGACGGACCACCTCCTGTGAAATGCGATTGGCTCCTCCGCTTAACGACGTCACCGCGGATCTCCCGCTCAAAAGCACTTGTTCGCGGGCGAACTCTTGGGGGCGTTGCAGAGGCGGCGCGTGCGCGCCGGAGCTCGTTTCGCGCCCGCCTTCCATTTGCAGGGATGCTCGGGATTGGCCTACGGCGGAAGAGCGGCACGCGAGGGGCGGGGCCAAGCTCGGGTGGGCGGAGCATGGCGCGTGTGGGCGGGGGAGGTATAAAAGCGGCCGTCCGGGACCCGCCGGCGCCAAACTGCGTTCGCCTTCCTTTGCGCTCGCTGCTTTTACTGGGAGGGCGCGCGCTTTTCTTTGCCTCTCCGTCTTCTTCCGCCGGCGAGATGTTCGAGGCTCGGCTCATCCAGGGCTCCGTCCTGAAGAAGGTGCTGGAGGCCCTCAAGGACCTCATCACCGAGGCCTGCTGGGACCTGGGCTCGGGCGGCATCAGCCTGCAGAGCATGGACTCCTCGCACGTCTCCCTGGTGCAGCTCACGCTCCGCTCCGAGGGCTTCGACACCTACCGCTGCGACCGGAACATCGCCATGGGGGTCAACCTCACCAGGTGAAGAGGGGCGGCCGGGGAAGAGAACCGCCGCGCCTGTCTGAGGGGCGGCCGGCCCTCCCTCCCTTTACGAGGACGATGGCGGCCGCGAAAAAGGCGGGAGTTTCCCTCACAGAGGGGTTGGGGAGGCTTAGGCCGCTGCACTCCAGCCCCGCGCGCCAAATCCTCTCAGGCGGCGGCGTCGCCGGTCGCGTGACGTGTAATAGAAGCGTCCCGCCATTCTTGACATTGGCGGGAAAAGCGCGCGGGAGGGGGAGGGGTCTGCCTCTGTTAAAATGGGGGGAGCCGTTTGGCGCGCGCGCTGGAATCGCGGAGCGGATTGGCTGGTTCCGTTCTCAATGTCTTTTTTGCTTTTCCCTGATTGGTTGATGCGGCTCGTCGTGGGGTGTGGCTTGTTAATACAGGCGGGCGTATCCTGCTGCTGCTCCTTGAAAAGGGATTTGGCGGGACCTCGTCGTCCTTTAATGGGCCACCTTCTCCCGCAATGAGGCTCGTGGCCCCTTAAAATTTGACTGGCGCTTTTGGACATACTTTTTTTCTCCTGCCCCTGAGTGGCACTCCCCCCCCCCCCCATTGGCAGCACCTAAGCGGGCAAATACAGTGGTACCTCAGGTTACAGACTCTGCTAACCCAGAAATAGTGCTTCAGGTTAAGAACTTTGCTTCAGAATGAGAACAGAAATCGTGCTCCGGCAGCGGAGCGGCAGCAGGAGGCCCCATTAGCTAAAGTGGTGCTTCAGGTTAAGAATAGTTTCAGGTTAAGAACGGACCTCCGGAATGAATTAAGTACTTAACCCGAGGTACCACTGTATTCAAGTAGGTTTGCATCTGCCTTGTTGGTGTTCCCTGTTTTACAATGTGGATGAAACAAAAATCTGGCACAAAAGGCGATTGCTATTGATTCAGATACATATAAAGTAACATATACATATATATGCTGTTGACTGGGACGTCCTTGCCTGATATTCACACAAATCTGAAAATAAGCATCTCATAGTGGTGTGATGCTTCTTGCTGGTGTTTTGGCGTGAGCAGTCATTCCCTTCATTCCCCTTTGTAAGTTCTTAATATGCTTCCACTGGAAATGCTTTCTTAAGATGATAAGAATATTTACTTTTTTTTCTTTCTTTCCTAGTATGTCCAAAATACTGAAGTGCGCAGGTAATGATGATATCATCACCCTGAGAGCAGAAGACAGTGCAGACACACTGGTTTTGGTGTTTGAGACACCAAGTAAGTAACTGAAACTTCACGGATGCAAAGTAGCTAAGTTTTGATCTGGAGGTTATATTTACTTAGGGCACTTGCCCAAATCAGATGGCTCTTGAGTTGACTTATTGCTCAGGCTAATGGTAAATTGTGATGTTTCTCTTTGCTTCTGAACACTTGCAGAGAGTGCCTCTGTCAGTTTGCAGCCAAGACATTAACAAAGCTGACTTGCAGGATTGCTTCCTTTCTTCCTGAGACAATGTAATAAGCTGTTAAGTGTCCCACAAGAAATGAAGCAGGCTCTTCACAGCCATCCCTGTCCCAGTGTCCATGCATGCAGAATGATCTCCCACAGAAACTTGTGCAAGTGTCTGCTGCAAATATGTTTTGTTTTAAACTTATAATTCTGGAGCTGGCCAAGAGGATGTAACTTCAGCTTCCTAGAAGCTCGTTAACTAACAAGGATGGCTACTTGATGATTATCTGAGCAAATCAGTTGCCTCTGCCATAAAATTCTTGCCTACCTGAACTAACTAAGCCAGTTTAGAATCACAGATGAAGTGATCATAATACCTTGAAAAATTAGATTCCTGGCGCGCGCGCACACACACACACACACACACACACACAACTTGTTATAATTGTTACCACTGAAAACTATAGAAGCACAGAAGCAAAATCAACATGAATTCTGCTATTAACACTATAGAAGGAACCTTGTGGTCTTGTCATTGGTTTTTACATCATAATGTCTCTCCTTGGAAAGAAGCTTTTAAAATATTATGGGAACTGTTGGCC
Organism: Podarcis muralis; assembly: GCF_964188315.1. Taxonomy (NCBI): domain Eukaryota; kingdom Metazoa; phylum Chordata; class Lepidosauria; order Squamata; family Lacertidae; genus Podarcis; species Podarcis muralis. The sequence continues at coordinate 11,171,168 of NC_135661.1, read as the reverse complement.
AGTAAGCACTTCCTGTAAAACTATTTAGGCTGAGGAGATCTCTTAAGTTAAGTGTCATAATTATATACTTGACTAATACTCCCATTTTCTCCTTAGATCAGGAGAAGGTGTCGGACTATGAAATGAAATTAATGGACTTGGACGTAGAGCAGCTTGGAATTCCAGTAAGTGCACTTTTTATTCAAATTTATTGTAATTAACTGAGCTTAAATGTAAGCTTGTGCTGTAAAAATAGTTAACAAAACTATTGCTAGCTACAGAACTACATTGTCTTCCTATTTAAGCAAGCATTTGTTGGATTATATTATTTCCATCTTCATGAATAATTTCCATCTGATTGCATAAGAAATTGTTAAACTGAATTGAAGGAGATTTACAAGGAGGATTGAAGCGAGTGATTTTTTTATTTTCATAAGGAAGGCACATTTTTATTGCTTGTCTGATCTTAATGAATAACTGAACTATTTATTTATGTTTTCCTTTAGTTAATATTTTGGCTTGAATTGCTCCTGCAAACATTGTGAAAATGCTGCTCAAAGTAAGGTTCTGTGTTGCTCTTTCAGGAACAAGAGTACAGCTGTGTGGTGAAAATGCCTTCTGGTGAATTTGCTCGCATCTGCAGAGATCTTAGCCACATTGGAGATGCTGTTGTAATCTCTTGTGCAAAAGACGGTGTTAAATTTTCTGCTACTGGAGAGCTAGGAAGTGGAAATATAAAACTGTCACAAACCAGTGATGTGGATAAAGAGGAAGAATCTGTAAGTTGGTGAAGTTTTAACTGCAGGTTGTAGAGATGATGTTAATTGTCCTTTACTATCTCTTCTCTCCCCTCCATAAACTTGCAGAACAGTTTGCCTACCTTGCTTGTGATAAAGTGTTTCTAATGCAGTTGTTAAGCTTGTTGGATTTCTAAAACAGTGTGCTGTAGAATATTTAATTCAAATTTAATTTGTTGTAGGTTACAATAGAGATGAATGAGGCAGTCCAGCTGACTTTTGCTTTGAGATACTTGAACTTCTTCACCAAAGCCACACCATTGTCTTCTACAGTTACCCTCAGTATGTCTGCAGGTGTCCCACTAGGTAAGTTTCATTAGGAAGCTATCTCTGCAAGATAATTTGGTTTTAACTTTGGTTTCAATTTAAATCAAACTTAACTTTTGTTTATTGGTCTCCTGCAGTTGTTGAATATAAGATAGCAGACATGGGACATTTGAAATATTATTTGGCTCCAAAGATTGAAGATCAAGAAGAATCTTAAGAATTTGATGGAAAGAATCAGGGTTTTGTGAAAGAAGAACCTCTGCTGGAAGCGTGTTCACCATTCCGTCTTGGTGCATGGAATTTTCATATATGCACTTAGGTCCAATTGTAGATATCTCTGTGTAAATACTTTTCTCACTTGTTTTGAAAATTCCTCCCTCTCCCTCCCCCTATCTTTTATACCTCGTTTTTATAGCTAACCCTTTACTCCAGAAAAGGGAGTACAGTATTTAAAAAGACAAGGAGGTTCTGTGGCAATCTCTTAACAGTGAGGCTGCTGTTCGATTTCTAAAAGTAATAATGATAGGAGAAATTGGATTTTAATTATTTGTCTTGAAGCAGGAGTCCTTTGAGCTGAAAACTTGTCAATAAAGAATACTCAGTTTGTTAACTTGCGTCTGCCTGGCTTTGAACAGAGAGAGGGAGGGAGTTTAAGGAGGCTTAAAGCTGTGTCGGGTTCCATGTTTTGGTGAAGTGGGACAGGGGGGTGAGTTACCCAATATCTGGTCCTGGGAAGCAGTGCCATTTTAATTTGTTCTATGTCCAGAGGCGCTGTGCTGTACATGCCAGGGCATTATGGGAAATGTGTGAGGGTAGGTGGCTACTCAATACTGAGCAGTTTCCACCAGTGCAGGCAGTGATGACAGCCCATTCCTATCTGGCAGGTGAAGTCTTACCTACATACTTGGAAGTTTTGGGGTCAGTGTATGAATGTTGGGTGCCTGTTTGTTTTTTTAATGGTTCTATTGTTTGAAGGCCAAGTGTGGTAGCTGCATCACTGATTTTTGTCCCCATTTCCATGTTTAGAAAGCAAGTTAACACAACGATCACTCAGCCACAGTGATGAAACGTAGCCTACTTTGTCCTGGAGCCCAACTAGCGCTACAGTATGGCAATATTTTATCCAAAGAATTCCAGCATGCTGCCACTTTGCTATAGCCTGCCAGTGGCATTTCCACAAATTCCAGATGTACGTGTAAGCCATGCTCCAGAATGGTTTGAAGACAACTTATTGCTTGTCTTTCTGAACTTTTGAATGTGCCTTCTTAATTGATACCTGTACCTTAAACATTCCCTGTATGCTTTTTTTTTTTTTTTTTTAACCGTTCTATCACTTTTCCTTCGAAGAGCTCGTGGTGGTTCTCCCCCCCCCCCTTTTTTTTTTTTTTTCTTGCAACCCTCTGAGCCCAAGATCAACCCAGTGAGTTTTGTGCTGAGTGGGGATTTGAGCCTAAGTCTCGCAGTTCCTAGTCTAGCACTGCTCGCATCTCTTATCTGTCCTTCACCATAATGTTGCAGGGTGGGTGACAGCAGCAAAAAAACTACTGTTGGAAATAAAACCAACTATATTCAACAATTCTCAGATTTAACTTGCAACGCTGAAAATAATTTGCTTTAATAGGACTGCAACCTCATGCTCAAAGCTGCGGGATAGCCAACACCAGAGGGCTAGGTGTGTTGCTGTGCAGTGGATGTTAAGTGGACTTTGAACTTAACCACGGGCCTCAACAAGTTGAAAGATCTCAAAAGTTCATCAGCCATGACTGCTACAGGGAATATGGGAACTCTCTGGTAGCTGTCCAGTGTCTTAAAAAACCTTGGGAAAGGAGAGCCCTCTATCTCCTGAAGCAATCTGTTTCACTTGAAGAAAGCTGGACGCTTTCCTAACGTAAGAAGGATTTGAATGAATTCATTGGTCCAGGTCTCTCCCCCGCCCCCGCAATAATACCATATTTTCTGCTCTATAAGACTCACTTTTTCCCTCCTAAAAAGTAAGGGGAAATGTGTGTGCGTCTTATGGAGCGAATGCAGGCTGCGCAGCTATCCCAGAAGCCAGAACAGCAAGAGGGCTTGCTGCTTTCACTGCGCAGCGATCCCTCTTGCTGTTCTGGCTTCTGAAATTCAGAATATTTTTTTTTCTTGTTTTCCTTCTCCAAAAACTAGGTGCATCTTGTGATATGGTGCTTCTTATAGAGCAGAAAATGCGGCAATAATAAAAAAAATTGTTCATTGTACTTGTGACAGCCCTTTAGTTTTTCCAAGCTAAGTACAGTGCACGCTTGGGTTGCAAGCGTGATCCGTGCGGGATGCACGCGCGGGTTGTGATTCGGCGCTTCTGCATGAAGCACAGTTTAGTGCTTCTGCGCATGCATGACCCCCCAAACCCGGAAGTAACCCTATTCGGTATTCCGGGTTTCAGCAGGTCCGTAACCCAAAAAAACCGCAACCTGAAGCATCTGTAACCCGAGGTATGACTATTCCCAACTGTTATACTTCCTATGGCTGTCTCCTATGTGCCATCCTCTGGACACATCAATTTTAGATCTCAATTTCTGGTCTGCAGAACTAGACACAGGGCTCCCACTCTGGCCTGGTGCAACTCAGACGGAGTGACATCAATACTTCCCATGACCTGTGAAGAATATCGCAATGTAAAATTGCATTGGGTTCTGCCTTAAAACACTGAATCTTACGCATGCCTACCCAGAAGTTCTACTGAGTTAAATGACACACCTGAAACGCAGGCATAGGGTTGTAACGTTTGTCTTTGAAAAACATAAGAAGAGCTGGCTGGATCAGGCCAGTGGTTTATCTGGTCCAGTATCCTGTTCTCACAGTGGCCAACCCGCAAGCAGGATGTGAGCATGAGCCCCTCCTGCGGCTTCTGGCAACTACAACTCTGAAACTATTCCTTCAAATGAGGTAGAGCAATAGCCATCATGACTACTAGCCCTCCATGCATTAAAGCCCTTCAAGTTGGTGGCTATCGCTCCCTTCTGGAGGACAGAATTTCATAATTTTTAACTGCTGCATAAATCTGTCCTATCTGTCATGTAGGGGATTATTTATTGGGCTTTTAAAAATAACCTTATGATGTGGCAGAGTGCTTGAGCTGCAGAGACTTCTGATAAATTACAGAATCAGAATTGTGGAGTTGGAAGAGAATTTCATGGGCCAATTTGCAAATAGCCTTAGTGAAATCAAGATATACTCTACATCTGCATTCCCCCTGATCCCCCAAGCTCATAACTCTTATCAAAGAAAAGAAAAGAAGATCCTTTTTTTTCTTTTTAATTGGGTTCAGCGGCTGAATTTTAAACAAAAAAACAAATTGAATCATTTACTTATTACCAACCCTTCACCTTCGAGCCCTCAAGAGTGGCTGGGGAAACCTAGCCAGATAGGCGGGGTATTAATAATAAATTATTATTATTACTACAGCGCAATATGGTATCAAAAGCATCCGTAAATACGGTATAATAATAATATTTTTTTTAAATACAATTGCATCATTACAGATTATTGTTTTTAGTGTTCTGTTGAAAGCCGCCCAGAGTGGCTGGGGATTATTATTATTACAGCGTAATACGGTATCAAAAACATCCATCAATACGGAATAATAATAATAAAAATACAGTTACATCATTACAGGTTATTGTATTTTAGTGTTCTGTTGGAAGCCGCCCAGAGTGGCTGGGGAATATTATTATTACAGAGCAATACGGTATTAAAAGCATCCATCAATACGGAATAATAATAATAAAAATACAGTTACATCATTACAGGTTATTGTATTTTAGTGTTCTGTTGGAAGCCGCCCAGAGTGGCTGGGGATGATGATGATTATTATTATTATTACTACAGCGCAATACGGTATCAAAAGCATCCATAAATACGGCAGTTCCTAAAAGCAGCGCAAGCGAAGCGAGGCAAATCCCTGGGCGTAGAGCGCCCCCTTGTGGCGGCCCTCGGCTCAACAGCGCTTGCCGTCCGAGGGCGGGGCCAACTTCGGCACCGTCCAATCAAGACGGAGGCGCCTTGACCCGGAAGCGGCTCTGGCGCGAGGACCGTAAACTTCCGGCCGGGGTGTCGGGGGACAGTCAGCAGAATCGGCGCGACAGAAGCGGGTCTGGCTGCCTCGGGGAGCGGAGAGATGGCGCTGGCCTGCAGGTAGGGAGGGAGGGAGGGCGGGGAAGGCGCAGGGAGGGGAGGCTCGCCTCGGGGGCCCAAGGAACTCAGGGGGGCGGGCGGCTTCCTGGCTGAATCCTCACAACAACCCTGCGAGGTGGGCCAGGCCGAGGGGGAAAGCAAAACGCCCGCCCAGGGGTGCAGAAGCTGTGTGTGGGGGGGGTTTCTTTATTTTCTTGGGACTGGACTCCTTGGCTGGTTTTGAATGAACATTCACAAACTTTTTATTGATAAGAATCAGCTAAATAGTTTGAGGATCTATACAGCTGTGTAACATGCAGAAAACAGCATTTTTAGAGAAATCAAAGACTGGAAGTGAGGGAAGTCGGGGGTGGGTTCTGCGGGGGGAGGGAGGAAGAATGCGGGGGAAATAAGGATGATATGTTTCTGGATAATATGTTTTGTTTTAATTTTGAATAAAAAGTTATATAACTTTTATACATATATAACATATATATATATAAAACATATGTGTGTGTGTGTGTGTGTATGTATGTATGTATATATATATATATATATTTGCTTTCGTAGATGTGTGTGTGTTTTTTATATATATATATATATATATATATAACTTATATATATATAACACACACACAAACACACACACACATATATATATACACACATATAACTTATATATATATATATATATATATAAAACACACACACACACACACAAATATATATATAAAAAATTTCTGGGGGGGTGTTGCTTATTTCTTGGGAAAAAGCTGCTCTTCTCTCAGAAGCCATTGTCTGTGCCTGTTTGCACATTCTGCATCTGGCGCCAGGATCCTTGATTTGCTGCTTAAAAACAGCACCCACAACAAAAATAAATAAATAAAATAAAACAAAATTCACTTGCTTACTACATTTATAACCCACCCCCCCCCCCCCCGCAAGGAGCTCAAGGTGACCTACATAGTTCTCCTCAACTCCATTTTATCCCCGAAACAACGCTGTGAGAGTGTGGCCCTGCGTCACCCAGAGAGCTCCGTTGGCCGAGGGGGTGATTTGAACCCTGGTCCAAAAGAGGCGGGGTGAAAGCAAAATGCCCGCCCAGTGGTGCAGAAGCTGTGGGGTTTTTCTTTATTTTCTTGCATCCTGATATTTTAAAACATTGCATCCTAATGTTTTAATGTTGTATCTTAATATTTTAAATTGTATTTTAATCCACTTGTTTTTATTATTGGTTGTTAGCCACCCTGAACCCGGTCTTGCCTGGGGAGGGCGGGGTATAAATAAAATTATTATTGGGGGGTGTTGCTTATTTCTTGGGGAAAAGCTGCTTTTCTTGCAGAAGCCACTGTCTGCTCCTGTTTGCATTCTGCATCTGGCGCCAGGATCCTTGATTTGCTACTTAAAAACAGCACCCACAACAAAAATAAATAAATAAAATAAATCAAAATTCACTTGCTTTACTACATTTATACCCCCGCCTCCCCCCTACTTAAAAACAGTACCTACAACAAAAATAAATAAATCAAATAAATCAAAATTCACTTGCTCACTACATTTATACTCCCGCCTCCCCTCCCCCCAGGAGCTCAAGGTGACCTACATAGTTCCCCTCATCTCCATTTTATCCCCAAAACAACCCTGTGAGAGTGTGTGACTGGCCCTGCGTCACCCAGAGATCTTAGGGGCGAAGTGGTGATTTGACCCCCTAGTTTACGCAGATCCTAGTTTGGCACTCTACCCCGGTCCTCTCTAGATGTCATTCAAAGCATCTGGGGGCACCAGATTGCAGGAGTGCGTTTTAAAACAATTTAAGGTCCTGAACGTCTCGGTAGTGGCGCCCGCCCTGTGGAACGCCCTCCCACCAGATGTCAAAGAGAAAAACAACCACCAGACTTTTAGAAGACATCTGAAGGCAGCCTTGTTTAGGGAAGCTTTTCATGTTTGACAGACTATTGTATTTTAATATTTTGTTGGAAGCAGCCCAGAGTGGCTGGGGAAACCCAGCCAGGTGGGTGGGGTATAAATTATTTATTTATTTATTTATTTATTTATTTAGGGGGGACTTGAGCAGTAGCTCCAAAAGGGCTACGGTTGCTGCTGGTGTGTTTGTTTACTATTAAGTTGATGCTATGGTCACCTTTGTACATAAAATTACCTAGGTGGCTTGCAGAATAAAAATAATGATTTTAAAAAGGGGAAAGAGCAGCCTAAAGCTCCACAAGGGTGAGAACATTTTTGTAAATGGAATCCATGTGAGGGGCTCTTCTGCTGCCTTTTGTTGCTTAAGTTGTAGGCATCTCTCATTTGTTTTGACTCGTGGTTCGGAAGCGTGTTTTGCTCCAGTTTTTCTTTCTAAAGTTCCATGCAGTCTTCAGCCATTGACAAGACGATGTAGCTTTGGATGATAATGGTATCTTGATTTCTGTTACTGGTTTTAAAATTGGGTGTGGGCTTATAATTGCAGAAAGAAGTTTAAAAGAACCCCAGTGCATATAGTTTTAGAAGGGGGGCATTTTGGAGCAAGATTTTTCCCAACTGGGGAGAGTGCACTTGTGCTCCGATCCTGCTTGGGCGATTCCCACAGATATTTGGTTGACCATATGAAAACAGGATGCTGGACTAGACGGGCCCTTGTAGGTCTGTCTTATGCTCTTAACTTGGCCAGAATAGAAATAACCGTCTTGTTGTGCACTGGAGCAGGGACGCGGGTGGCGCTGTGGGTAAAACCACAGTGCCTAGGACTTGCCGATTGTATGGTCGGCGGTTCGAATCCCCGCGGCGGGGTGAGCTCCCGTCTTTCGGTCCCAGCTCCTGCCCACCTAGCAGTTTGAAAGCACTCTTAAGTGCAAGTAGATAAATAGGTACCGCGTAATAGCGGGAAGGTAAACAGCGTTCCGTGTGCTGCGCTGGCTCGCCAGAGCAGCGATGTCACGCTGGCCACGTGACCCGGAAGTGTCTGCGGACGGCGCTGGCTCCCGGCCTCTAGAGTGAGATGAGTGCACAACCCTAGAGTCTGTCAAGACTGGCCTGTACGGGCAGGGGTACCTTTACCTTTACTGTGCACTGGAGCAGCAGTGAAAACAGGGGCTGCCTTTTTAAACTGCACTAGGGTGGGGCTGAAGGACCGGAATACATGCCTTCGCCATCCACAAATGACTCTTTGAACTTCTCCTTCCTAGTGTGAACAATAGCAGAAGCTCTGGCAAAGCTTTCCCCTCTATTTTGCTGCCTTGAGTCACATAGAGCTGAGGTGCCTAGTGTTGTGGTTTGGGTCAGACTAGAATCGTCTGCATGCAGATTCTGCATTCCTGTGCCCTGGGAGGTACTTCCAAGGTGCTTTTGGGTGCAAAACTGCTGGTGTGGTGCTCTAAAGGGATTTTGAAAGTAGGCACACTTTTCCAGGAACGCCTTTCTGACTCCAAAATGGGACTGAACGGATCAAGCCCTCCAGCTTTCTTAAAGCTTAACTCCAAAAGCAAAGATCTGTTAACTCCTTAGTGTGACACGGATGACTAGGATAAGTTGATCCAGAGAGAGGAGGAGAGGTGTGGTGGATAGAGTATTAGGATGGGGGTCCCCCTCCCAAATTCATCTATGGAAATTGTCAGTTGGTTTGGGGTCAGTCACCACCTTCTCTCACGTGACTGTTGAGAGAATAAAAGCACTGCCCTTGGAAGAAAGGCAAAGCCCTTCTATGTTTTCATCTTTTTCTTATGTGGATCTGTGTGTGAAATCTGATCTCGAATTAATATTGCAATGGGTTGGGGGGGGGGGTCACCTTCTCAAGAGACAATGGCCTTTAATATTGTTCCTAAAGTGAATGCGGACAGTTGTGTTCCATAAATGAGGAATTAGAATCCAGTGCTTAGAAATACTGGTTTGTTTCATTTAGTAATGTCATTTCTGTAGTGCCTTTCAATATATGTTTCTGCAGCTGTTAGCCTCCCTGATATAAATTGTGATTTTCAGAAATAGAACCTATAAAAAGAGAATTAGCCACTTCAGTGCCTTCTAAGAAGCTTAGTTGGTCTCTAAGGTGCTACTGGAAGGAACTTTTTAATTTTGTTTTGACTACGGCAGACCAACACGGCTACCTACCTGTTTCTAGGAAGCTGTCATCTTAGTAGTTTTTTCCGAGTTTTTTTTTTTTAAGCAGGGAGAAATTCGAGCTTTTCCTTAAGCTAGCTGTGTGGAAGCTGGATACCTGACACCACTTGAGATGTTGCTGCAGAAGAAGGTTTGCTCTGGGTCTGAAATGGCTGGAGTCTCATGGAATGTGTGTGTGTGTGTGGAGCAGGGAGTGGTGAGGAGAGGGGACAACGCTCCTTCTCACATTGGAGCAGAATTATTTTTGTGTCTGTATCATTACGGCTGAAGTGGGATTTAAACTGAGCTGAGGGCTTCTTGCGCAGTGAGAAAGGGAAATGCTACAGTTAATGTTGGCTGCCTTATAGCTATCCGGCTCCATTCAACTTGGGGCAAAGTACTTGAACAAACACCTTCTCTGTTCCTTCCAGATCTTAATTTATTTTTCTTGTTAATTTTTGATGCATTTTAATTATTGTTTTTATGACTTACATTTAACTACAGTTCCAGTTACAGATAGGTAGCCGTGTTGGTCTGCCATAGTCAAAACAAAAAAAATTCCTTCCAGTAGCACTAAGTTAGTATCTGAAGAAGTGTGCATGCACACGAAAGCTCATACCAAGAACTAACTTAGTTGGTCTTTAAGGTGCTACTGGAAGGAATTGTTTTTGATTTAACTACAGTTGTTAGCTTCCATGGATAGCTATCAAGAGGAAGGGTGAGCTAGAAGTAACAAAACAATATATTCTTGATGAGCGCGTTAGCCTAGCCCTGGCCAGAATACCTGGTGTATTTTCCCTGTTTATTCAAATGTAATTCCCCTGTTCGCAGGGATTGGGGTGGTGTCAGCTTGTGTTCTGTTAATACAGTGTTTCTTACACTACAATTTCCATCACCCTGACCACTGATCCTGCTAGCTAGGAATGATAGGAGTTATTGTCCAACAACAGCTAGGGACCCAAGTTTGAGAAACACTGTTTGAGAAACACTGACACATCAGGAAGAACCTCCTATATACAGAGAGAGAGAGAGAGAGAGAGAGAGAGAGAGAGAGAGAGAGCACTGCGGCTGCACTGGCAAGATGAACGCACTGGGCCAGATGTTTTCACTCCTTGGATGTTTTTGCTCCTTGGAAGCCTTGCCCCGCACCCCGAAAACAAAAGCTGCTGATTCAAGCTCTGTGGATATAGCTTACAATGTAACTTGCTAATGGCATAAAAACCGCAGGGCTTCGATCCCCAGCAGGAAGAAATTACAGGGCTTTATAAAGTCCAGGGTCAAAGTGGTTTGCAGTGTTAAAATAGCACAGCAGGTGGAGGGCGAGGACTTATTCACCCCCAAACCTCCTTGGCCAGAGGCGACTGGCTCAGCCTTTCCGTCCGGGCCATTCTGGCTTCTAGTGGCATATCCAGATGACACCAAACTGGGAGGGGTGGCTAACACCCCAGAGGACAGGATCACACTTCAAAACGACCTTGACAGATTAGAGAACTGGGCCAAAACAAACAAGATGAACTTTAACAGGGAGAAATGTAAAGTTATTGCACGGGCAAAAAAAATGAGAGGCACAAATACAAGATGGGGGACACCTGGCTTGAGAGCAGTACATGTGAAAAGGATCTAGGAGTCTTGGTTGACCACAAACTTGACATGAGCCAACAGTGTGACGCGGCAGCTAAAAAAGCCAATGCAATTCTGGGCTGCATCAATAGGAGTATAGCATCTAGATCAAGGGAAGTAATAGTGCCACTGTATTCTGCTCTGGTCAGACCTCACCTGGAGTACTGTGTCCAGTTCTGGGCACCACAGTTCAAGAGGGACACTGACAAACTGGAACATGTCCAGAGGAGGGCAACCAAAATGGTCAAAGGTCTGGAAACGATGCCTTATGAGGAACGGCTAAGGGAGCTGGGCATGTTTAGCCTGGAGAAGAGGAGGTTAAGGGGTGATATGATAGCCATGTTCAAATATATAAAAGCATGTCATATAGAGGAGGGAGAAAGGTTGTTTTCTGCTGCTCCAGAGAAGCGGACACGGAGCAATGGATCCAAACTACAAGTAAGAAGATTCCACCTAAACATTAGGAAGAACTTCCTGACAGTAAGAGCTGTTCGACAGTGGAATTTGCTGCCAAGGAGTGTGGTGGAGTCTCCTTCTTTGGAGGTCTTTAAGCAGAGGCTTGACAACCATATGTCAGGAGTGCTCTGATGGTGTTTCCTGCTTGGCAGGGGGTTGGACTCGATGGCCCTTGTGGTCTCTTCCAACTCTATGATTCTATGATCTATGCCAGGAGCAACTCTGGTTTTTAAACATGATTGTCTGCCCTGCATTCTCCATGCATGCTTTAAAACAACTGCATTTCTACACCTTGTGAGTCCCCATCTATGGCTGAAAGAAGTCCAGACCTTCCTCTCTATGGTCTGAATTTTCTTTGGTTTCCTTTCGTTTGAAGCCTCTGTGTGACTTAAATTGTGGGCCAATGCAGATGGGGACTTCTCTGTCTGAGGGCTTAAGCTCAAATCCTGCATATGGGTTTCCTGCAGTCATCTGGTTGGCCACTGTGAGAACAGGAGGGTGGACTAGATGGGCCATTGGCCTGATCCAGCACGCTGTTCTTACGGATTAACAATTAAACCATTGCTGAAATGTAAACTAGCCCTTAGTAACATAGGCTGCTTTTCTTTGTTGTCTCAGTTCCTCTCCTGCATTAAAATCTGCTGTTCCTACTCTCTTCCCGTCCCTTCAAGAGCTTTTTCTCTCTCTCCCAGGCTGTAGGTACTGATGCTTCCTACTGGTAAAGATGCCATCCCGAACTAACCTGGCAGCTTCGATCCCCAGCAGCAAAGTGAAATATTCCAAGCTTGCGAGCACAGATGAAGGCTACATTGACCTTCAGGTAAAATTGGGGGGGGGGGAGAGAACCAGGACAAAATGAATACCTTGCATTTCAGAAGCACCACCTGTGTCGTGATCCTCACTTAAGTTCAGATATTCCTTACAAGGTGGCAGTATCCTGCTATTAAAAAGGTAAAGGTACCCCTGCCCATACGGGCCAGTCTTGCCAGACTCTGGGGTTTTGCGCCCATCTCACTCAAGAGGCCGGGGGCCAGCGCTGTCCGGAGACACTTCCGGGTCACGTGGCCAGCGTGACATCGCTGCTCTGGCGAGCCAGAGCCGCACACGGAAACGCCGTTTACCTTCCCGCCAGTAAGCGGTCCCTATTTATCTACTTGCACCCGGGGGTGCTTTCGAACTGCTAGGTTGGCAGGCGCTGGGACTGAGCAACGGGAGCGCACCCCGCAGCGGGGATTCGAACCGCCGACCTTTCGATCGGCAACCCCTAGGCGCTGAGGCTTTTACCCACAGCGCCACCCGCGTCCTATCCTGCTATTACATGTAGCCATTTACTGGGACTGGGGCATTCTGTATAACCCAAAGGGGTTTTGTACTTTGGGAACTTGAGTGTTAACCCAGTCAACATCTTGGGGTTGCTGTTGAAAGGTCAAAGCCCCTATCAATGCAAATAAGCAATTCCTGTATGTTTAAGCCTGGCCTCCTTGCTCATTCCCTTTCTTTTTCTTTGCTTCTGTGGAGCGGAGAGCTCAGACACACCTGCCTCTTCCTAAATCCCAAAAGGTTGCATTTCCACGGCAGCTTAGAGGATGTAAGTGTTGTTACGATATAGAAGCAATGTACCCGCGATCTGCTGGTAGCTTGAAAGCAAAACATAATGGGAATGTTGGGACTGTTCCGTGGGAAACAGAGGGACAGTCTATTCACAGTGTGAAGCACCGGAATTAGCTCAGAGTGTAATATGAGCTGTACAGGAAGTACAGGAGGAGTTACTCTCTCGACTGCCGGAATTTCAAGAGAGCAGTCATGTTTTTTGTAACGCTGCAAAGACAGAAATAAAGGCATGTAAATACGTTTCTGTCTATCTCTTTCCCCTGCCAGGGGGGGCAGGAAAGAGGGGTGTATCCTTCTCACGCTGAGGAGGATCGCCTATCGCGACCTCTGCCTGGATCTTGCTGGGGAAATGCAGACATGGAGGTCAACAGGAGATCAAGCCGGGTGCATGGGAGAGTTGCCAGTTTCTCCTGATAAAGGCTTGATTCCCGACAAGCGTTGTTAGCAGGAGCCTCTTCTGCTGCACCTTCTTTTCTCAAAATTTCAGCTTAAAAGAGACTGCCCCTCCTGATTCCTCTGCACAGAAGGCTCAGGAGAGTAGAGGGGTAGATGACCCCACCATTGCAAGCCAAGCCAAGATTTGTGGGCACTGGTGCAAATGCACAACTGATCACACTGTTCCTTAAGAGTCGCATAATAATAATAATAATAATAATAATAATAATAATAATAATAATAATAGTAACAACAACAACAACAACAACAACAACAACAACAACAACAACAATAAATTTTATTTATACCCTGGCCAGAGCCGGGCTCAGGGTGGCTAGCACCAGTAAAATTACAGTAAAATCATAAGGGGGGGGGAATTTAAAATATGGGTTAAAATGCAATTTAAAATGCAGCCTCATTTTAAAAGTAGCCCATAGATCAAAACCATAAGGGGAGGGAAACATAAGGGTCAGACTGAGTCCAAACCAAAGGCCAGGTGGAACAGCTCTGTCCTGTAGGCCCTGCGGAAAGATGTCAAGTCGCACAGGGCCCTAGTCTCTTGTGACAGAGCGTTCCACCAAGCTGGGACCAGTACTGAAAAGGCCCTGGCCCTAGTTGAGACCAATCTAACCACCTTGCAACTTGGGACCTCCAAAATGTTATTTGTGGACCTTAAGGTCCTCCGCGGGGCATACCAGGAGAGGTGGTCCTGTAGGTAAGATGGACGAAGGTGGGTTTCTTTCTTTCTTTCTTTCTTTCTTTCTTTCTTTCTTTCTTTCTTTCTTGGGGGTGGGGTGTTGGCTCCAGAGGAGGAAGCTTTCCCTGTAACTTCACTCTGCATTTACTATAGACGGGCAACTTCCTCCCTCAAGCATCCTGGTTTGCCAAGACCAGAGGAGGAGATTCAGGTCTAAATGGGGAGCTGGTCTTTGCAGGTGATAATTTCAGAAAAGGGATGAAAAGCAAGCCAGTCTCCCAAATGGAGAATGGAAGTTGGGTTTTGGGGCGAGAGGGTGGCAAACACACCCAGAATGTTTCATTTCTGTTCCAGGGTCGGTTGGGGTTTTCGCTCTTCCTGTGTTTTGTGTGTTTATGAAGATGCTTTAAAAGTGGACCACTTGGAGGCAGCATTGTCACACTGGCTGGTTGTAGCATTAAAGCAGACCTGGAATTGCCTGCTATATTGGCTGAACGTACAAAGTAGCTTTGTACTGAAGGCAGGCCGCTGGGCTGTCCAGCCCAGGCTGGCAGCATTTATCCCAGGTTTCACGCAGAGGAGTTTTCTGTAACATTTGCTCCCTAGGAGGCTTTTCCTTGGGGACCTGGCAATTACCTGTGTCCTTAGGTTATATTCTTTACCTGTTCTTCTACCATCACCACCCCACTGGCAGTGACACTTTCAGCCAGTACAGCAGAACCCTCCTGGGTGGGCGGCACCTGTGTTGGGAGCACTCCAGGATAATCGAATCTGAATGCACTCCTCCTACCAGTGGAAGAAGTTGCTCCCTTTCCCATGCAAGGAGGGTTTTTTATTTTGGGGGGCATTTTTTTGCTGGGCTTTTCTGGTGCTAAAAACAGTTGATTTGGGCTGCTTAGATGAAGCCTGAAAGCCACCCACCCATACCAATGGCTCCATTGCCTGGTTACATCACTGGCTCTGGAGTACTATTCAACATTTATCTGAAGGAGTTGGGTTCCAACTTGTATCCCCATTGTTTACCTGCAGCTAAGGCACGCAGCATTTGGGGGGTGGGGGAGGGAGCTGTAATTGCCCCTCTCGGTGACCTTGTTTGGATCTGGCCCAGAGTATGTCTAGCCCACTGTTCTGAAACTCTCTGTGGAGTTTGATGCTGATGGACTAACCCCTTCATAAAGATCCTTGAGGATCATCCTGTGTGTTCCTCTCATCTGCCGCTGATCAGCCTGACTCCTACACTTTTGTCGTCTACTCCTGCCAAAGCCATCCATGCTGGCGGCTCTAGTGGTTCCATGGAAGTGTGATGCTTTCATAAGCGGGTTGAAAGTGGCCAGTGATGCTTTTGATGCTGACCTGTCTCTTCTTCCTCCTTTAGTTCAAGAGGAGCCCCCCCAAGATCCCCTACAAGGCCATTGCTCTGGCCACAGTCCTGTTCCTGATTGGCACCCTTCTCATTATCATTGGGGGTCTGCTCCTGGCAGGATACATCAGCAAAGGAGTAAGTGGCTCAGCTCTTCTGCCGGGGCTGACCTGGCCTTGGAACGATCATGAACTAACTGAGATACAAGGCATCAAAATTGCATTCTTGTGGAGCTGCCCTCTACAGAGGAGTCGTTTATTTTGGATGCAGGATTTGGAAGGGACTTTGGGGGCATGGTAACTGAGGGGCTGCCATTTTGTCTCAGTTTTGACCAGTAGGGTATCTATGTGTGCTTTGAAAAAGTGACCTGTTACAGCTCTTGCAAATAGTGGCTCCCTCACCCACCAAGAGGTCTCCCATCCTGGGGCCAGATAAAACTAGACTTAGGTATTTATTTCACAAAAATTGTGCATCGCTTGATTGTCAAAAGCAAAAAAGACCTCAAAGCAGTTTACGGAAAGGATAAAATGGTAAAATTATCAATAGGAGAAATTGACAACAATAATTTAAAGTAACAGCACGTTGCGTAAATTTCTAAACATCTGGCTAGGCTTGCCTAAACAGGAATGTTCTTAGCAGGCACTGAACAGGGTACAGCGAAGGCGGTTGCCTGGTGTCAATAGGCAGGGCGTTCCAGAGTGCAGGTACTGCCACACTAAAAGACTGAATTTTTACAAATACAAGAAAGGCATTATGTGGCACTTATAGCAATGCCAGTTCTGCTGATCGAAGCAGCCCAATGGGCACATACAGGGGGAAGGTGATCTTGTAGTTAAACAGGTGTCAAGTTATTAACCTGCTAGCCTTTAGAAGTTGGTGTGTGTGTCGTGTTCCTTCAGGCCGTTCCATAGGCCTGACAACAGTTTGGATGTTATGAACTAAGGTGAAGCAGAGGGGGAATCCGAGTGAGTTTTGCTTCCTTTTCTCACACTTTTTTGAAAGCCCAGAGCTGAGGATGGGCACATTCCACATGTGGAGACATTGCGCCATCCACATTTCCTCATGGAGGAAGGAATGCAGCGCTCCGCTTCAGGCACTTGAGCACATGAGGAGAGTCCTCTTTCCTGCAACTGATCCAGCACTTTGTTCTCACAGTGGCAAACCAGATGCCTCAGTTGCAAGCCAGAAAGCAGCACATAAGTGCCATGGCATTGACCACACACTGGTGCTGCCCCACCCTCCTTTAGAATGCCATTGGCTGGTCTTGGGGGTTCTCCCCCTTGCATTTCTCTCATGACATCGGGATCAAGAGCTGGGCTACTTAGTGGCATGGATTTCCAGACAACGTCATTTTTTCTTTGGGGATATTGGAGTGAGTAGCTTTTGTCAATAATAATAATAATAATAAATAATAATATTTTATTTTTATCCCGCCCCCCCCCCCCAGCTGAAGCCAGGCTCGGAGCGGCCAACAACAGTGAAATAACACAGCATTCTAAAATCAATTCATTATAAAATCAGTTCAAATCAAATCAATGGCAACCATTGGGCTAGAGTTCTGTGAGGATTACCAAAGGAGGGGGTCAGGTTGTGCCTTGGCCAAAGGCCTGGTGGAACAGCTCTGTCTTGCAGGCCCTGCGGACAGATGTCAAGTCCCGCAGGGCCCTAGTCTCTTGTGACAAAGCGTTCCACCAGATTGGAGCCACAGCCGAAAAAGCCCTGGCTCTGGTTGAGGCCAGCCTAACCTCTCTGTGGCCCGGGATCTCCAAGATGTTTTTGTCTGAAGACCATAAGGTCCTCAGTGGGACATACCAGGAGAGGCAGTCCCGTAGGTACGAGGGTCCTAGGCCGTATAGAGTCTATCCAGAGTCTTTAACTGATCTCTGCATACCGGAATACCCTCACCCCCAAATTCGATTTGATAGTGACCTTGGAGAAAGTTTGTGTTCCTTTCTAATATATGTGAAGTAAAGGACACAGGTCAGGTGTTGTTCATCAGATGAGCTGTGCATAAGCAAGCTGGCAAGGGAGCAAGCTGCCAGCTAGCTCTGTAGAAGCTCCTTTTATTAGCACAATATGCAAAACCAGTCAGATACATTTTAGACTGTGACCTTTACACATCTTCCAATCCCGAGATTGAGGGGTGGCACAAAATTATTTTGGCACCTGTTTCCACCGCGTCATTTTCCCCTTGAACGATGTATGATGAAGGAGACAAAGGTCACAGACAGGGCACGGCAGACCACTAAGAGAGCAAAGATTAGATAGAGGGCATGATGTTCAGACAGCTGAGGCCTGTCTGCGGGTAGAAGTGTGCTCCACACCCGGCGATCATTTCTTCAGGAAACATCCAGGATTACAGAACTGTAGAGTTGGAAATGACCCCAAGGATCATCTAGTCTAACCCCTTGCAATGTTTTAAGTACTTAAGTACATTGTGGTTGGGGTGATGTGGGAGGAAACGAAACAAGAAAGGGGACTGGTGTGAATGGTCCCAGTTTGGACTGGGTGGCCTTCTGCCCCCTCTGGCTTTCACAGTCTTAGTGCTGGTTTTCCTGTGCAATGATGGCTGCAACTTTGAACGGGTGAATGGGCCATTGCAGGCAGAACTTTCACATCTCCTCACCTCAGTCTGCACATTTAGCTGCATGTTGCCTGGTATAGAGAAGGCTAGCTGTTCCAGGCCAAGGTATGAAAAAGCCCTTATTCTCTTTTGTTTTCCAGGGAACCGATCGAGCGATCCCTGTCCTGATCATCGGAATCCTGGTCTTCCTTCCTGGCTTCTATCATTTGCGTATTGCGTATTTTGCTTCCAAAGGCTACAGGGGCTATTCCTATGACGACATTCCTGATTTTGATGACTAGAAGATGGCAGAACACAGATTTTTCTTAGGAAGAGAAGTTTTTGCAACTTTTGCAAAAACAAACAAACCACAAAATGAAAATGGGGGTTTCTGCAGAATTTCCTTTTGATTTAGGGGAGAATGTTGCCACATCATGCAAAGCAAATCATGTGAGCAGCTGTCACGGGAAACATGTTTTCTTTGAGATGGGAAGTTATTTCTGGGCAGCAAATGCAGCTGTGCCTCTTAGCCCAGTTCCATATGGAGACACGTGAGCTTAAGGGGAAGGAAGAAACTCAGGTGTTATTGTTTTGGGTTTTTCTTTTTTAAGTCTGTTGGTATTTCTTCTGAGTTGGCTTTTTATCTAGAGCTGAACATCTGCAAAGCGAGAACTGGAACTAGTGGCTGTTGATTGTGTGACCAAGAAATCTGTTCAGGCAGGCAGTCTAGCAATTTGACCTTTTGAGGAGCCGGTCGAAATTTAAGGAAAATAGACGGTGGCTTTTAACACCACCTAGAACCCGACATTTTCCAAGAAGCCCAATTACTAGTCCTTGCTGATACTTTGCTAAACTCTTTTGTGAAAACTGTTGTAGAATCCCGAGAGCACAAATCTGGAAGTGGTGTGCAGCTGTTGTGACTCAGGCTGCAAGATACTGCCATTCACTCCTGGGAACTGGCCCCGGGGTGGTTCAGCATAAAACTAAGCGATACATAAAAATAGAGAAAAGACTGAAAACCCAGAAAAAAGCATGTCCTCCATGGCATACACACTCTTGTTTCCTCTCAAACAATGAGTTCAAGAGCAAAAAAGAAACCGTATAAGAAAGCATTAAAAGAATAACACATGCACACACTTTTGTAAGCCATGTCCGACAAAGTCTCTCACTTTTGTGGGTGATCCAAAGTACACCAAAGTTGACACACCTCTGTCTGGCTGACCCAGATTAGATCAGTTCCAACCCCTGTTAAAGTCTCTTTCCCAGGTACCATGCCAAAAGGTTTCCTATTACGTCTCTCCCCCCCCCCCCCCCCGAATTCAAAAACTCTTGTCAAGTGGGATGCAACTATTCAAAGATGCTGTAGTTGTCTGTTCTGTCCACTGTCTAAATCAGCTTTCCTCAACCTGGTGCCCTCTGGACGTTTTGGACTACAATGTCCATCAGCCCCAGCCAGTCCATGCAAGGTTGATGAGAGCTGTAGGACAAAGTACCTGAAGGGCTCCATCTTTAGAGGAGGCTAGTCTAAATGCTATGCAGTGTTCCTGAACTGTATACATAGAAAAATCCTAGTCTGCGTAATAAGAGTTCCTTTTGTTTTGTCTAAACCTCTGCTTAAGTCTGGATTCCACGCTAGGTTCACACAGCTTTTAGAATGCAAAAGAGGATGTATGCAATGAGATTTTAATTTGTGCTTGCAGAATATGTAATTAATATAAAGAACATACAATATTCTACCTTGATTTAATGTCATCTTCTAAGCAATATGAAGGGTTCTTGATTTTTGTCGATAACACGGCAAGGGGAAATGGAAGAATCGGGGCCACAAAGGAGGGATAGGCTGTTCTGACCTTACCCTGACCACTTGACCTACTTTCCAGAGCCTTTACAGAAACTAGCAAACTTTGCTTCAGGGCTTGACCTTTGAGGGGTTTGAGGCACTGGATTCCCTGCAGACTGCCAACACCTGTGAGTCTAGGACCACAAAACCCTTTATGGAGATGCTGCCACAGAGAAAAAGTCTAGCTCTATAATAGAACCCCTGCTTTGCATTTCTAGGTAGATCTGGGAAAGATTTTGTAGGTGATAACAGCTTCCTGTGTTCGCATCAGCATTCCTCGTGTGTTTCACAATGTGCAATCCCAGCCCCGAGGAGCTTACAATTTAAACATTGGCATAGGAGACGACAGCAGAAAGTAAGGGAGATGCAAGCAGGGGTGGTGGGGAAGAATATTGTTGCACACCACCCCAATCTCCAAGCAGTGCAACATTCCAGGGGTACTAGGCACACATACCAAGGTCTCTATTTCTTTTTGAAAATGAGGCACAGTGGAGACGGTGGTGTCTTTATGATGTATGGTTTAGTTACACATATAACCTCTTTAAATTAAAGAACGTCTTAATGAGGGTGAAAGAGGAGAGCACAAAATATGGTCTGAAGCTCTACATAAAAAAAAAACAAAAATAATGGCCACTGGTCCCATCACCTCCTGGCAAATAGAAGGGGAAGAAATGGAGGCAGTAAGAGATTTTACATTCTTGGGTTCCATGATCACTGCAGATGGTGACAGTCACGAAATTAAAAGATGCCTGCTTCTTGGGAAAAAAGCAATGACAAACCTAGACAGCATCTTAAAAAGCAGAGACATCACCTTGCCAACAAAGGTCCATATAGTTAAATCTATGGTTTTCCCAGTAGTGATGTATGGAAGTGAGAGCTGGACCATAAAGAAGGCTGATCGCCGAAGAATTGATGCTTTTGAATTATGGTGCTGGAGGAGACTCTTGAGAGTCCCATGGACTGCAAGAAGATCAAACCTATCCATTCTGAAGGAAATCAGCCCTGAGTGCTCACTGGAAGGACAGATCGTGAAGCTGAGACTCCAATATTTTGGCCACCTCATGAGAAGAGAAGACTCCCTGGAAAAGACCCTGATGTTGGGAAAGATGGAGGGCACAAGGAGAAGGGGACGACAGAGGACGAGATGGTTGGGCAGTGTTCTCGAAGCTACCAGCATGAGTTTGACCAAACTGCAGGAGGCAGTGGAAGACAGGAGTGCCTGGCGTGCTCTGGTCCAGGGGGTCACGAAGAGGCGGACACGACTAAACGACAACCTGAGCTTGAATGGAGGAGAATCCCAGCATTACACCCCAAGGTGCAGCAGGCCTGGGTCTGCAAATGAAATCAGCCATGCTCTAGTATGTGTCCTTGTCCCAGCCAGCCCACACGGGGCTGAGACCCCCCACTTCCCTGCATTGCCAAACCGCTTGCAAAGCTGACACTTTCCCCTTGTTTGCTTATGTCATCCACCCTGAAATCCTAAATTGCTTTGCTCTCTGCCCACCATCTGACGGCTGTGCCCCCCCCCCCCCCGTGTCCAGCAGAAAGTCTTCTGCCTTGTTGATTCCTTTCTTGCTGGGTTAATGACTGCCTTTGTTTCATAATAGCGCATCCCCAGGCAATTCTCTGGTCAGGAAAAAAAAGTCTGGCTTGTATTTTTACCCTTCTAAATCCATTGGTTAAACTCCACATTTACTAAAGCCAGGAATTATGGGATTTGCTTGAATTCTAACCCTGTTACTGAATCCAGAGATATTGGGGGAGCCTTAACCCCCCCCCCCCCCGTAACAAAATTAATTTCAGTCCCAGTAGGATACAGGGCTCATTCTCTTTTCCCCTAAGCATTGCCCAAGCACCTTCAAGAATACCTTCAAAACCATAACAGACTTCATTTTTAGTAAGAAAAAGAACGGAATGAAACATGGTCTTTCCAGGATCCCACAACCTCAGGTTTCAACTCTACTGTTTGGCTTCCTTCTGTTTTTTAAAGTCCATCTAATAATGTTGAATCCACAAAACTGTTGCCATTTAATAAATTACAGGGAATGTTTAATGGTGTTGGGTGACCTGGAGCGAATAGTGTGAGGCCAAGTTTGATGATGACACTTAACAACAAAATGAGATTGTGAAGAGCTCCAAAAGGATCTCTCCAAGCTGAAATTTTACTGTTTTTCTTTTGGTGCAGCTGGAAGTGATGCTTCCTAACTCCCAAGTAGGCTCTGTTGGGGCTACCTTTGAATGATATCTGTGGAGGTACACTTGTGGGAAACGTGTCAGAATTCCTCACCAGTGTGAAGTTTCTGGAATGATACCATGAGCAATGAGTAAAACCTTAACTCTCTGTGGATGACCAATTTTGACTTAACATTTATCACATATATGCCTAAAGGAATTGTTCAGGAACATTCCTGTTGAGGCAAATGTTACACCAGAGTGTTGTTCATTTGCTTTTATGAGCCCTGCAGGGTGGGAAACCATGCATGCATAGTTGAAAGGGTTGGACTCCAGGGCATGTTGGAACAAGCACATCTGAGCACCACCAAACACAGTCTATGCCATTCCCTTCCCAGGCACATGCAATTCAGTGCAAACAAGTGTAAAGTGATAATGCACATTGGGGCAAAAAATCCAACTTTGTGGTGACTGACAAGGACAGAGATCTTGTGGTTGTGTTGGATGATTGCTCTGTTGACTCGCCAACCCTCTCCTTTTAATGGGCCTTGTTTCCCTCTGGGAAAAGTGAATTCTGTGCTCAGGATTGTTAGGAGAAAGATGGGGAAAAAATAAAACTGCCCAGCTCAAGGTGCTTTTATGCAAAACATGCTGGGGAAATGACTGTGATTGCTTCTGGCTGCCAAATGTTATTGTACAAGTTTCAGAAAAGGGCAGCCCAAATGATCAAGGGGCTGGAGCGACTCCCCTATGGGGGGGAAATTACAGCGTTCAGGGCTGTTTAGTTGAGAGAAAAGGCAAGTAAGAGGAGACCTGACAGAAGTGTATAAAATTGTGCATACTGTGGGTAAAAGTTATTCTCCCTCTTGCCTAACACTGGAACTCATGGACATCCAATGAAACCGAATACTGGAAGATTCAGGACAGACAAAAGCACTTATTTGCACAGCGCCCAGTTAAACTTTGGAATATGCTCCCACAAGAGATTGTGATGGCCACCAACTTGGATGATTAAAAAGGGGTTGAAGACAAATTCATGGATGGCAAGGCTATCATTAGCTTCTAGCCAGAATGACTGTGCTTTGCTTCCACTGCTGGAGGTGATTTGCTTCTGAATACCAGCTGCTGGAAACCACAGGGACAGTGTTGTTGCGTTCATGTCCTGCTTGGGAGCTTTCCACAGGTGTTTGCTTGGTGTCATCCAGATCCAGCCTCTGAGGAACGTATTTGCAGTGGTAACAACGGCTGTGGTGCGCTCCTTGGAGGCCAGATGTGTCCTCTCATCAGCAGCCACCCCATAACTGTCAACTTACAGATTTGAAAATAAGGGACCAGCAGCCTTGAAAATAAGGGACCAGCAGCCAAAATAAGGGATTTTAGTCAACCAGCTCCTGAGCCAAAGGCAGAAAGCCCAACAGCCAAACGAAGCCTCAAGTGGTGGTTCCCACAGCGCAGCAAACCAGCAAAGGGGGTGCAGCAAGGAAAACCACCGTCACCTCTCCACTGGGAAGCGCTGAGCAAAGGCGAGTCCCCAGGCAACGCGGCCGATTTGATCGGCACAAGGCATGCAAGCTCCACCCCCTAGTCGTTCTTAGATTTCTTATTGGGTGAGCAATGCAGCCAAGCAACACAGTTGGAGCCTCCCTCCTCCCTGGCCGGCAGGGAGGGAGGGAAAGGAGCTGCTTCCTTTGAAACCCGGGAAATTTAAGGGACATCATCAATAAGGGACAGCAGCGCGACACGGCGCTGGGATAAGGGAGTTTCCCACCAAATAAGGGACGGTTGACAGCTATGAGCCACCCCACCAAGCTGCCTCTAGAGTGGCCTCTTGGCAAATAGGAAAAGTGCTGGTCTCCTCCCACCCTTAGGGAGGAAATGGCAGAGGCGGCTCTGGCATGATTCAGAGTGGCCCCTTTCTCCCCTGCCTTTGCTTCTCACTTCAGCCATTGGATAAGGTTGGTTTGATCCCCCATCTCTTGTTCCCAATGTAGATCTTCACTCATCCCTTGTTCCCGAGTGGGGTGCGTGTGTGCCATTTTGTGGTTCACCTCAGGTGACAAAATGTCTTGGGCCCGCCCTGGTGATTGCTGACTTACCTCATCTGAACCTTTACAGGCGTTTCCTTATTGAATCAAGCACATTCAGTGTTTCTGCTCCCTCTTCTGCTGCTCCAGCCTATGACTTGGACAAGGAGACGTGACGTCGATCACCACCTTGCTGCATCATGCAGTCCTATTTTTCCTCTTGCAAATGCCATGTGCTTTCTCCGTTATCTGATCTCGGGGCCTGTTCCCAGATGCTCCTGCTTAATTGGCCAAAGGACTGTACAATTCATTGAGCAAAAACTGCTTCTGGGCGTGGAAAGCTGGCGAGGAAAGCAGTTGGCTGATTCATGAGGATGACTCAGTGTCTGGTCAGCATCTTGTGTCAGGGTGCATAGCTTTCTCTTCAGCAGCAGAATGGCTTGGAGGGGAAAGTACGTCTTGAAGGTGAAGATGGGAGGCATGGTGGGGTAGTCATAGGCTGATTCTGTTTAGTGATAATTCATCTTGATTAATACACATTCAGGTTTGCTCCTGTTTGCCCTAGCAAGAGATGCGTGCTGCCTGCACCTCCACAGAGCTACAAGTTCACATCTATTTCAGCAAAAGCATCTGGCTGCAGAGACTTTGCTTTTGTGCTTGTAGCGGCTGATTAGTCATATGACCCTACATTTGCCATCGAGCAACTCAGAGACTTGCTGCTATTTTTGTAGACAGCCTGGATTTTTGTTTTGCAGAAATGTGGACACGAAAACCTGGAGGATAGGAAGAGATGACTTGCTGGAACTTCATTCCTGTCTCTTCTTGTTTGATTTCAAGGCACAGAGTCAGCTTCCTCCCTTTCCCTTTCGCGAGATGATTCTGAGAGCATCAAATGAAACAACATCTTCTAGGACTGTCTGAGGAAAAACACTTGCTAGACTCACAATACTGGAGAGAGACAGGGATGGATGTAAACTCTTGCTCCTTGTGTGCATGTGTGCACATGTACTAATATTTATTGGTACTGATTTATTGCATGCACACATGCAAGTTGAAATTTCTACATGCTACCAAGGGAAAGCTCAAAACTGCTGGCGCACAAAATGGTAACATCCAGGCTATTAGAAAATTCAGGTAGATTTAACTGCTTGCTTGTCCTGCTCTTTGAGACACCAAAGGCAAAAGGAATGGTGAATTTCCAGAATTTTTTTTATTTTTTATTTTTTGGGTGGGGGGCAGAAGGTTCAGACCTGCATGAATGTCAGCCTTGTCTGCAATAAGCCATACAGGTGTGCAAGTGTAACTAAATCAGGATCTTACCTTTTTATGAAGACAGTCATAGGTTTGCAAAGAACAACATGTGCATGTAATCATGACAATGCTGGGTCAGATCCAAAGGTCAGTCTAGCCAAGCCTTCCCCAACTGAGAATTATAGAATTGTAGAGTTGGAAGGGACCCAGAGGTCATCTAGTCCAACCCCCTGCAATGCAGGAATCTCAGCTAAAGCATCCATGACCGATGGCCATCCAACCTCTGCTGGAAAAGCCTCCAAGGAAGGAGCATCCACAACCTCCCGAGGGAGTCCGTTCTACTGTTGAACAGCTCTTCCTGTTAGACAATTCTTTCTAATGTTTAGTTGGAATCTCCTTTCTTGTAAGCCAGCACAACCATTGGGCTGGTGGGAGTAGCAGTTCAAAACATCTGGAGAGCACCAGGTTGGGGGAGGCTGCTCTATCTAGCCCAACACTTTCTTCCCATCAGTGGACAGCCAAAAGCAGAATCTGAAGGAAGGAGCTGCCACTTGACTTTTCCTTGACCATCTGGTGCTCTGTGGCAGGGTGGCTACTACGACTCAGCACTGAAAGGGCCAGGTCTGCTCTGCACTTGCAGGATGGCTGAGAGTTTGCCTAATCAGCCCCATTTGGGCTGTGGATCTCAAGCCAGCCTGGCTCTCCCACAGCCGTAAAGAGGTTGTGGGTCCATTGGGCACTGTCTGAGGAGTCAGGCAACTTGGCCTTGCTTTGCTGCAGCAATGCCTCCCATTGTCTTTCCTATGGTACCAAGAGTTCTGCTGGGAACAAGGACGAAGAGATTCTGGACCCTCCAAACCTACTGCCTTGCCTCTGGGGTGCCAAACCGGGGGAAGGGGTGTGCGCAAAAACCCTTGCACGATGGTGCAAAGGCTGGGAACTGAGTGCAACCAACAACTCTTCTTGAATGAAACCCAGCGCTGCAGTGAATGAGGCCTGATCCAGATCTGTAGGGAAGACAGGATGAGGGAATGGGGGAGCACTCGGGTTTGTTCATGTTCTTTCATGGTGACCCAAAGATCTTCAAGCTAGGCAAAAGGCTGCACAGTGCCACAGAACTGTTTCATTAAATTCTAAAGTTGGGAAGGACCCTGAGGGTCATCTAAACCAGTGGTGTCCAAACTTTTTTCAAAGAGGGCCAGATTTGATGACGTGAAGGGCCGTGAGGGCCAACCAAAGGGCCAACCTTTTTTTAGGACTGATGTTGTTGAACTTTTTTTAGGATTGAAGTTGTCGGGGTTTATTTAGGATTTTACCCCAGGAAATAAACTGCCACAGGGGCCGGATTAAACCGACCGCCGGGCCGGATTAGACCCCCGGAACGGGCTTTGGACATGCCTGATCTAAACCAGGGGTCAGCAAACTTTTTCAGCAGGGGGCCGGACCATGTGGTGGGCTGGAATATATTTTGGAAAATAAAAATAAAAAGGAAAGAATTCCTATGCCCCACAAATAACCCAGAGATGCATTTTAAATAAAAGGACACATTCTACTCATGTAAAAACACGCTGATTGCCAGACTGTCCGCGGGCCAGACTGAGAAGGCGATTGGGCCGCATCCGGCCCCCGGGCCTTAGCTTGCCTACCCATGATCTAAACCAACCCCCTACAATGCCAGTAACACAGGTGAAGAATCCCTGACAGATGGCAGTTCAATTTATATTTAAAAACCTCCCATGAAGTTTACTCCACTGTCAAACAGCTCTTACCATTGTCAAGTTCTTCCTAATCTTTAGCTGGACTCTCATCTCTTGTCATTGAATCTACTGGAGCAGCAGAAAGCAAGCTTGTACCATCCTTTTTGTGACAGTCCTTCAGATATTTGAAGATGGCTCTCATATCCCCTCTCAGTCTCCTCTTATTCAGGCTAAATATCCCCAACTCTCTCAATTGATCTTTATCAGACTTGGTTTCCAAACCCCTTAGCATCTCAGTCGCCCTCCTCTGCACAGTGCACACCTTCCAGCTGCTCAATATCCCTCTTCAATTGTGGTGCCTAGAATTGGACACAGTATTCCAGGAGTGGTCTGACCAAGGCAGAATAGAGCTGTACTATTCCTTCCCTTGATCTGGACACTAGACTTCTGTTCATGGGATTGCATTAAAAATGTGGTGGCAAACTCAGGCAGCATAAAGTAGCAGAAGCTTAGGAATCAGGAGAAAGTATGACTTTGTGGAATTTGAGAAGGCTCTTCTGCTTGCTGTAATGTTTTTGTTGTTGACTCCCACAGCTTCCTCCCTGCCCCAATGCTACACACCCAATAGGTTGTGACGGTCCTGCTCTGTCACATCAGCTTCCTGGGCTTGGCAGGGCTTATCACATCACATTTGGTGGCTTTTAACCAAACCTGACTGACAAATGGAGGCTCAAGAAGCAGCTTGTCCCTTCAAGCTTTGGTTTTAGCCAGTGCTCAGAAGAGCTTTATTCATGGCTTATGACCTTAAGAAACATGACACACAAGGGAAGAGAGACAGGGAGGGAAGACGAAGAGGAAAATCAAAACTCATTCATTGATTTCTGAACTGTTGTTCCTATAAAGGCTAGGGGGCACAGTTCAGGGTCGTGAAGAAGAGGAGGAGGAGTTTGGATTTGATATCCCGCTTTATCACTACCCTAAGGAGTCTCAAAGCGGCTAACAATCTCCTTTCCCTTCCTCCCCCACAACAAACACTCTGTGAGGTGAGTGGGGCTGAGAGACTTCAGAGAAGTATGACTAGCCCAGGGGTCTGCAACCTTTAAGACAAAAAGAGCCACTTGGACCCGTTTCCGAAGGAAAAAAAACTGAGAGCCGCAAAACTCGTCATTATAAAAATAACTTTTTTGTCACTTTTTATTATTTCTTTGTTTGACCCCTCAGAATTACTCCTCCTCATAGAAATAAACGTTAAATTAACAAGTTACCTTTTTGTGTGTGTGTGTTCTTCACTCCCCTTCAAAACAGTGACCAGCATACATGACCCCTTTCAATGCAGTGACCAGCGTACATGCCCTTTACAATGTAGTGGGTGGGTGGGAAGGTGACGTCGGGAGGTGCGTGACTAACGCACGCACCGCCCCCATGCGACGTCACAGCCAGTACAGTGCCCGCCACAGTGGGGAGTGTCGGGACGCACAATGTGCCTCCTCCCCTCGCTAGTATCCGCCCTGGAGCCGCGGCAAAGGTGTAAAAGAGCCACATGCGGCTCCGGAGCCGCGGGTTGCAGACCCCTGGACTAGCCCAAGGTCACCCAGCAGTTGCATGTGGAGGAGCGGGGAAGCGAACCCGGTTCACCAGATTACGAGTCTACCACTCTTAACCACGATACCATACTGGCTCTCTGGTGTCTGATGGAGGTGCGCCTCTAGCAATGAACCCTGCAGCTTCCTCTATCTCTGAGGCCGCCTGATGGAATGGCTGTCCCCAGGTGACAGGTGAGGGGAGAGGTTTGAAGGAGGCATCATAACTAGTAGCCATCAGTATAAGGTTACAGTGGTACCTCGCAAGACGAATGCCTTGCAAGACGAAAAACTCGCAAGACGAAAGGGTTTTTGGTTTTTTGAGTTGCTTCGCAAGACGAATTTCCCTATGGGCTTGCTTTGCAAGATGAAAACATCTTGCAAGTTTGTTTCCTTTTTCTTAAAACCGTTAATACAGTTGCTACTTGACTTCGAGGAGCAACTCATAGCAAGCGGTGTGGTAGCCTTTTTTGAGATTTTTGAAGACTTTGGTGATTTTTGAAGCTTTTCCAAAACTTCTTTTGAAACCGTGCTTCGCAAGACGAAAAATTCGCAAGACGAAAAAACTCGCAGAACGAATTAATTTCGTCTTGCGAGGCACCACTGTACCAGGTTTTTTTCAAAGAATCTGGGGACACTTTTTTTTAAAAGAGAAAAAAAGTTATTTAAAAAAGGTTTTGTTTTTTTAAAAAAAGAAGTAATATCTTCTCTTCTGTGGTCTCTTCTGTCGCACGGCCTTCCTCTGGGCCCCAGCCTGCTGTCTTGGAGTGCTGGCCGCCGTGGAGTAGGCTCAGGTTGGGCCTGGGCTCGGCCACGTGTCCTTGCCCTCCTGGTGCTCTCCTACTCCTCTTCAGCGGCGTCATGGCTCCCCTCTTTTTTCTCCTTCCTCTTTCTCTCTCTTCCTTCTCCTTCTCCTTTCCTCCTTCTCCCTGCATCGGCTCTGGGGTTTTCCTGGCCCCGGAGTGCCGCTGGGCAGTTGGCCGGGTGCTCTAGCCCTCGGCTCGATTTGAATCACAGGGGTGTGTGTGTCAGTGGTTCCACCAGTTGACGCACTGGGCGTCCCCGGTTCCCCCTTGGCAGTGGCAGTGGAAGTGGCAGTCTCAGCAGCCCACAGCCAGCCTGGTAGCGCAGTTGGCTCTGGATGGCTTCAGGAGCTGCTCGCTGCTGTGGCGCCTGCCATTTTGCCTCGCCAGAAGTCCCCATATGATGTGTCTTGTGCCGTTGAACCAATCACGCAACATTCATTCCCTACTAATAAACCTACACCACTTAAAATATAAATCCAGAGACATTCCGGCAATGGATTTTGTCCCGGGACAGATTTGTAAATCCGGGGACTGTCCCCAGGAAAGTCTGGTAACCATACACCAGTAGCCTTAATCTCCTCCATGACACCTGGGAGAACTTCTCCGCCAACCCGCACAGGACTGTTCTGTTAAGGCATTAGTCCTGAAGCAGTAATGCCCTACAAAGCACGCAGCAGGAAGACTGGATTTGTATAATAAAATGGACTTACCGTAAGTGACAAGGCAGCATTGCTTCCAACATATTACAAATGAAATTAGGGCAATCCCCATAATAACCTATATTTGATATCAAAGGTTCCTGTCTGAAAACCTTCCCCCTCCCCCTGTATTACACACTGCAAAAGGCTCTATTCTGCCTTCTGTAGCTGTTTACTCTGCAATACCTTCATCCCTGTTTTTTTAAAAAATGTTCTTTTCCATTAAAAATATACTTGATAACATTTTGCAGACAATTGTGTTTCTCAGTAAATACATGAGCAGCTGCATGGTGTAAATTGTCAGCCTGTGAGTGACTTGGGTCTCTGCATGTGGACAGGGAGGACATGTCATCATGTGGATCGGAGACAAGAGGCATCCCTTTTTCTGTCGGAGATCTGAGACTCCCCAGGAGGATGGCAAGAAGTCTTGCAGTTTCCATTCACAACATTTTAGGTAGGTATCCACAAATGGCAAGCATCAGAATACAACAGACAGTGAATGACTGTCTTCCACCGGAGATGTCAGAAACCAGGACAGCACTGAGCCCAGAATACTTTTGGGCTCTGGGCGGAAATACATGTTCAGATGTCACAGGAACTGCCTTGTAGCACTTCTCGCTTTGTGCTGTCTCAGTCGATCAAATCTTTGAGCAGTTCAAGAGCTGTGTCCTCCTACCCATCCCTTTGCTTGTTTTTTCACTCAATCACTTTTATGCTTTTCTCCCAACATGACAGGCCCAGTAACCACGATGCCAGTCCATAAAGCAGAACGAAATTAGGATGTTAAAAGCCCCATGTTATGTTGCTCGTTTCGCTTTCTGAGTACGTAACGCAATGATGTTTTTGCAATTCTCTGGGAGCTTGCAAGTGGCTGCACTGGGTGGGCTTCACAAAGGAGGGAATTTCACAAATGTGCTGCCACCTCCGAGAAGGCTGGCTGTATGCTGAGATGCAGCCCCTTCTTTCTCCCAATGGTACCTGAAGTGAGGATTGCTATGTGCACCATGTGTGACCATCCCAAATGTTTTGTGGGCAAAACCCAGCTTGGATACAGGAGAGCGTGTGACCATCCCAATACCATTAAGAGCAGGAAGCAAGTTAGAGTTATAAATTCAGCCAGTTATAAAAACAGTTAGAATCTGGCCAGAGGGTGCTCTCAGTCAGCTCCAGGATTGTTTCGAAAGTACTGATTGGAGCGTGTTTGAACATCAAGATCTGCAAAGATACACAGACGCTGTACTTTCTTCTATCAAAGTATGCACCAACAATATAACAACGGAGAGGTGCATTAGAGTTTATGGGAACTGAAAACCCTGGATGACTGCTGAAGCAAGGTCACTCTTGAAAGCCCATAACTCAGGTGGTCAGAAAGGCCCAACAGAGACTCCATTTCCTCAGGGTCTTGCGAAAGAATAATGTTAAACAACAATTGATGAACTCCTTTTAAAAAGGTAAAGGTAAAGGTACCCCTGCCCGTACGGGCCAGTCTTGACAGACTCTAGGGTTGTGCGCCCATCTCACTCAAGAGGTCGGGGGCCAGCGCTGTCCGGAGACACTTCCGGGTCACGTGGCCAGCGTGACATCGCTGCTCTGGCGAGCCAGAGCTGCACACGGAAACGCCGTTTACCTTCCCGCTAGTAAGCGGTCCCTATTTATCTACTTGCACCCGGGAGTGCTTTCGAACTGCTAGGTTGGCAGGCGCTGGGACTGAACAACGGGAGCGCACCCCGCTGCGGGGATTCGAACTGCCGACCTTTCGATCGGCAAGCCCTAGGCGCCACCCACAGCGCCACCCGCGTCCCATTGAACTCCTTTTACTGGTCCACAATAGAAAGTGTCCTTTCATATTGTATCAGTGTGGTATGCTGGCCTGACAGCCACGGACAGAAAGTCTCTACAGAGGGTAGTAAATACAGCACATGACATCATGGGCTGTCTCTTGAGTCCGCTAGATGACATTGCATGGGATCGTTGCCTTAGGAGAGCGAGAAAAATTCTCAGGGATGACTCACACCCCGGCCAGCACCTCTTTAATCTTCTACCCTCGGGCAGGAGATATAGAAGTACTAACAAGCTAAAAAATAGCTTCTATCCGTGGGCTGTTAGGCTGTTGAAGGGAAAATAACATAGCACAATTGGGTGGGAGAGGGAGGCTTGTTTAATTTCATTGTGCACAGGTTGTACAATGACAATAAAGGTAATGATGATGATGATGATGATGATACCTGAAGGGGTTCCCTTGCCTCATGATCTTGACACCAAGCAAGTCCAAGGTTGTATCTTTGGGAAGCTTTTCTATGGGCACCTCCAGGTGGGTGTCCTATTGCTGGTATATGCAGCAGTAGCAGCGAGTGCTTTATGCTTCTTCACCAACTACTTGATACTTGAAGATCTACTTGACCAACTATTTGACTGTCCTTCCACCCACTACATGAATCTCCTTCAATTCTCCCACATTACTGACTCTGCTGCAATGGCCTTCTTTGACTCTCCCCACTGTTTCCGCCCCGACCCCTGCTCCCTTTTTCCCACTAGTGAAAGTTGGTTGCACAATGATGCCATGCAGCCCTCACCGTAGGCAAGTCCCACCAAGGAATTCCAGGAAAGAAGGAGGAACACTCCCCCCCCCATAAGTTTTATTTTTATTTTTCCAAAACATTAAGAAAACAAAAAATTAAAAATAAACAGGAACTCCTTATTCTAAAGGAGCCCTGACCTTTACTTGCTGCTCTAAGATTGATTTGATCAATGCAATGTCTGTGCTACAAAAATAAAGATTAAAAGAATCAGCTTGAGGCATCTTTATAGATTTTGTGGGGCGGAAGATTTGTGGATTTCTAGCGCATCATAGCAGCTGATGCTGCAACAAATCAGCTGGTCTTTAATGGAGCCACAAAACTCAAGGTATCGGTTGTTCTTGTGGCAGATTAATCCTGAAAAAAACTAAGTTACTCATCCAAACCAAAAGCTCTCGAATTTGATTAATTACGATAAGCACGTTGTTCCAGTGTGCTTTTCCTGTTTACTCGATTGCCTTTTCAAATGGCTCGCTTGGTCTGTGGAGTCAGGGCAGTGTCGTCATAAGTACAGTCAGCTCCTGGACTGATGCAGTTATAGGAGAGTGTTTTATAAGCCAAGCTAACTACGTCAGTGCGAAACTCTTATGTGCAGCAGAAAGTGGTGTGTGCAATAGGCTCTCTGTTTTTCTGCCAAAATGTTTCCAAAGAGATCCTTGTTTGGAGAAGAAAAGTAGTGTGGACAACAACCTGCTTGTCTCCCTAACCACCCCTCTCTGCCTGCCCTCCCTGTGTTCCATGGCTACAAAGTGGGGATAACACACTAGGCTCTCTCCTGATTAATACTGATAAAGTCTAGCATTATATCTAGCAGAGGAGGGTGACCAAGATGATAAATGGCCTGGAAACTAAATTTTATGAGGAACAGTTTAGGGCAGGGGTCTGCAACCTTTAAGACAAAAAGAGCCACTTGGACCCGTTTCCGAAGAAAAAAAACCTGGGAGCCGCAAAACCATTGCGACATTTAAAACAAATATAACACTGCATATATTGTTTCTTACCTTAATGTCCGATCTGACAGCGGGCGGGAAGGTGACGTCGGGACGGTGCGTGACTAACGCACGCACCGCTCCCATGCGATGTCACAGCCAGTACAGCGCCCGCCACAGTGGGGAGTGTCGGGGCGCACAATGCGCCTCCTCCCCTCGCTAGTATCTGCCCTGGAGCCGTGGCAAAGGTGTAAAAGAGCCACATGCGGCTCCGGAGCCGCGGGTTGCAGACCCCTGGTTTAGGGAGTTGGGTCTATTTAGCCTGGAGAAGAGAAGAGTGGGAATAGCCATCTTTGAAGGTACTTTTTACCACATGTGGTGGGAATCTAAGAAAGTAAAAGACTTCTGGGAAATGATTTATAATGAAATTTTTAAAATGTTGACATTTTTAAATGGTACCTCAGGTTACATACGCTTCAGGTTACAGACTCCGCTAACCCAGAAATAGTACCTCGGGTTAAGAACTTTGCTTCAGAATGAGAACAGAAATTGTGCGGCGGCAGCGCAGCAGCAGCGGGACGCCCCAATAGCTAAAGTGGTGCTTCAGGTTAAGAACAGTTTCAGGTTAAGAATGGACCTCCCGAACGAATTAAGTACTTAACCCGAGGTAGCACTGTACATTTGTTTAAAAAAACAGAAGTCCTTTTACTTGGCATAGTACAGGGGTCAGCAACCTTTTTCAGCCATGGGCCAGTCCACTGTCCCTCAGACCTTGGGGGGGGACTATTTTTTTTGGGGGGGAGAATGAATTCCGATGCCCACAAATAACCCAGAGATGCATTTTAAATAACAGCACACATTCTACTCATGTAAAAGCACCAGGCAGGCCCCACAAATAACCCAGAGATTCATTTTAAATAAAAGGAGACATTCTACTCATGTAAAAACACGCTGATTCCCAGACAGTCCGCGGGCCGGATTGAGAAGGCGATTGGGCCACATCTGGCCTACGGGCCTTAGGTTGCCTACTCCTGGTATAGTAGGTACAGAGATTCACAAGCATGATAAAAAAATTGTTTTTATATGCGACAACTGCAGCAACAATACTATTCGCCCAGCGATGGAAGCAGGAAGAACTACCAACAAAAGAAGAGTGGCAGATGAAACTGATGGACTATGCTGAGTGGCGAAATTAACTGGGAAAATTCGGAACCAGCAAGACCAGACTTTCCTGAAAGACTGGAAGAAATTTATGATATATTTGAAATACAATTGTAATCAATTGACATCACTTGTAGGGTTGCAAGAAGTTTTGTAAGGAGAACCATATGAATTACAGTGGTACCTCGGGTTAAGAACTTAATTCGTTCTGGAGGTCTGTTCTTAACCTGAAACTGTTCTTAACCTGAAGCACCACTTTAGCTAATGGGGCCTCTCGCCGCTGCTGCCCGATTTCTGTTCTCATCCTGAAGCAAAGCTCTTAACCCGAGGTACTATTTCTGGGTTAGAGGATTCTGTAACCTGAAGCGTATGTAACCTGAAGCGTATGTAACCCGAGGTACCACTGTATTGCGAAAGAGGACTAAGAAGGAGTTTATTTAGGATATGGATTTTATAGCAATAAATATTAAAATAAAATGCAAAATCAGAAAGAAAGTTGGAAAGCCATCAGTCAAGGTTGACAAGTGTCTCAGGCTGTGATAGCCAAAGGTTTGTTATGTTGTATAGGATGGGATGTTATGTTTGGAACATATGTGCAAAAACCAAGAAAAATTATATTTTTAAAAAAGGACACACACACACACACACACACAGAGAGAGAGAGAGAGAGAGAGAGAGAGAGAGAGAGAGAAATAGCCATCTTCAAATATCTAAAATGCTGTCAAATGGAAGATGAAATAAGCTTGCTTTCTGCTGCTCCAGAGGGGAGGACCTGAACCAGTGGGTTCAAATTGCAAGAAAGGAGATTCTGACAAATCTTAGGAAGACGTTTCTGATGGTAAGAGCTGTTTGACAGAGGAATGGACTCCCTCAGAAGGTGGTGGGCTCTCGTTCATTTGAAGTTTTTAACAGAGGCTGGATGGTCCTCAGTCAGGGATGCCTTAGCTGCAATTACTGCATTGAAGGGCTTGGACTTGAACTTCAACTTCTTCTTCTTCTTCTTCTTCTTCTTCTTCCAGTGGTGCCCCGCAAGACGAATGCCTCGCAAGACGGAAAACCCGCTAAACGAAAGGGTTTTCCGTTTTGGAGGTGCTTCGCAAAACGAATTTCCTATGGGCTTGCTTTGCAAGACGAAAATGTCTTGCGAGTTCCTGCAGGGTTCCCCCCCCCCTTTTCCCCAAGCCGCTAAGCCGCTTATCAGCTGATCCACTAAGCCGCTAAACAGCTGGTCCGCTAAGCCGCTTAACAGCTGATCGCTAAGCCCGCTAAGCCGCTAATAGCGCTAATCCGCTAAGCCGCTAATGGGCTTGCTTCGCAAGACAAAAAAACCGCAAGACGAAGAGACTCGCGGAACGGATTCTTTTCGTCTTGCGAGGCACCACTGTATTATTATTATTATTATTATTATTATTATTATTATATCTTCTAACTCTATAAGTCTGTGATTCTTCACAGGATGTGATCCTACCTTTGAGTTATGCCTGCTCGATCAGGATAGGCTCTAAATTCCCATTTGCTTCAACAGAACAAAGTGCTCGGCTGGTGCTAGGAAGATGCTGTATCAGGGTAACCCCGCCAGTAGCAGGGCAAAGTCTTCTGAATGGCTACGAAACACCTTTATCTCCCCAATACTACCTAAGGACAATGCAACCTTAGCAACTGTGCATGCAAGCACAGTTACAAAAAAAGCAAAGAACAACTACCTTGTAGTTTGAGTCAGAGAGAGCTGTTTTTTTAGTGAGACTGGAATAGACAGCTAAGAGAGTAAGAGAAAGCTGAGTTTGGACACGAAAAGCTAAGAATATTTTGGGGTGCTGGCTGCCCTAGCTCAGTAACAGAGCATCTGCTTAGCATTTCCATGTTTGATCCCTAAGATCAAACAGGTAGGACTGAGAAAGGCCCTGCCACCTGAAGCCCTGGAGAGCCACTGCCAGTCAATTGAGGCAGGCTTCCTCAACCTCGGCCCTCCAGATTTTTTTTGGCCTACAACTCCCATGATCCCTAGCTAGCAGGACCAGTGGTCAGGAATGATGGGAATTGTAGTCTCAAATCATCTGGAGGGCCAAGGTTGAGGAAGCCTGATCTAGGCAACACTGAGATGGACCCCAAGTGTCTTCTCGTTTCAGTGGCCTTTGGCTGCCTCTTGAGGGTGCTTAGCTGTGCCTTACACTTGTATATTTGAGCAAATAAATAAAAATGTTACAAAGCAACAAAAGCCTCCAGTGACATCCTTTCAAAGAAAACGGAATCTATCTTAGCATTTTGCTCTTGGAACATCTCACCACTTGGAGAAGCTGAGCAGTATTATCACAACAGCTGCAAAGAGTGTTTAAAACCATTTGGTCATTGCTTTAACGGTGCTGGTTTTGCACTATGTTATAAACAGGACTTGAAAATGCATTGGCTTGTTCAATTATAGTTAGGACCTGGGGTTGTTGTTTTTTAACATATTATCCTGGCTGTTCTTCACTTGGAGGTACCTTGCTAGAGTCTTTACACATGAAATTCAAAAGCCTTGCTCATTGGAAGTGCCATATTGGATGCAGTTCACAGTCCATGCAGAGGCTGGTGCTAATTGTTCCAAAGAAAGCAAGAAAAGACCCACAGGCCAAAGTTTATTTCTGAGATGAGACATTTGGCAAATGGAGAGCATAAGGGTTTATGTTCCTTCCATGATGAATTATTTTGCTCTGATGTAACTGAGACTGTTCTTGCATCTAGTATTTTGCTGCAACTATCCATAATCTATCATGGGGAAGTTATGTTCACAAGTTAAGTGTGTCACAAGTTAAGTGGGCCGGTCCACTGTCCTTCAGACCTTGTAGGGGATCGTACTATATTTTAAAGAAAAAAAATGAACAAATTCCTATGCCCCACAAATAACTCAAGAGATGCATTTTAAATAAAAACACACATTCTGCTCATGTAAAAACACACTGATTCCCGGACCGTCCGCGGCCGGATTTAGAAGGCGATTGCGCCAGATCTGGCCCCCGGGCCTTAGTTTGCCTACCCATGTTTTAACCTTTACAGCTCTAACCTGCTGTGAACCAGGGTACTGAAAGAGCAGTCTTCTCCCAAATGAGCTACTCACCCTTTAGGGCTGTCACATGGAAGATGGAGCAAGCTTGCTTTCTTCTGCTCTGGAGAGTAGGACTTGAAGCAGTGGCTTCAAGTTACAAGAAGGAGATTCCGACTAAACATCAGGAATAACTTACTGACAGTAAGAGCTGTTCGACAGTGGAACAGACTTCCTCAGGAGGCTGTGGACTTTCTTTCCTTGGGTTATAGATGCTTTAGTTTCCTTGGGTTATAGATGCTTTAGTTGAGATTCCTGCATTGCAGGGAGTTGGATAGGATGACCCTATTCTATTATTCTATTATCGATCAGTTATTGCAGGGTCATTTGCTTGTGCATCCTCCAGTGATATAAACTGTCACCTGTTACCAACAGCCTTGGGCCATTATGTGAAACTCTTTCAACACCAAAGTGCAATATAGATTCTCAACATTTTTCATCCAAACTAGAACTGGAACCTTCTAGTCTTCCCTTTTCCTTGCTCAAAATCACGTGTATTGAAAGAGGCCTTCACATTCTGACCACGCATGAGTTTAAAAAGGAAATGCTGAACAGGCAGCTGAGATGCTTGCCAAATAAATAAATGAATAATCTCAGCATTAAAAGTTCATGCTGCTGACACTGTTCCCCATATCACATGGAAACCCTGACCCTACACAGACATGGTTTTACAATTTATGATTTTAAAATATCAAGGGGGAAGACAGAGAACGAAGGACAAAAGGGTGCTGAGTGCACAGCTTGTGGCAGGCTAAGGCAAACACAGCCCACCAGCGCTGCATATTAACCACAGTGCTCCAAAGCTGCCTCCTCCTCAGGCAGGGAAACCAGGAAGTTTTCCAGGTGTGGCCACCTTACAAGGAAGACAGGTGAACTGCCTTTCCAGCTGACCCAAGAAAACATCTGCCATGCTCTGACCATGTGGGAGAAAGATAGAAGTGGTGCAGGGGGGGCGAACCTTAACCACCCCTCTTTTATCATGCAGTCATCCACGACACACTTGCTTAAACCCATTTCCAATGACATCCATGGCACTAATCAAAGGAGCATATGCAGATAGAGGAGCAAGTAGGATGCTGTTTTTACTTGACCCAACAACATGACTAAGGTATCCATTTCTAATAATTAAT
This sequence comes from Podarcis muralis, assembly GCF_964188315.1. Taxonomy (NCBI): domain Eukaryota; kingdom Metazoa; phylum Chordata; class Lepidosauria; order Squamata; family Lacertidae; genus Podarcis; species Podarcis muralis. Next base: position 11,132,202 of record NC_135661.1, on the reverse strand, counting down.
CAATTATGAAAACGCAATACTATCTGAAACAAACCTATCATAAAGCTAAAGGGACCCCTGACCATTAGGTCCAGTCGTGGCCGACTCTGGGGTTGCGGCGCTCATCTCGCTTTACAGCTTCCGGGTCATGTGGCCAGCATGACTAAGCCGCTTCTGGCGAACCAGAGCTGTGCACGGAAACACCGTTTACCTTACCGCTGGAGTGGTACCTATTTATCTACTTGCACTTTGACGTGCTTTTGAACTGCTAGGTTAGCAGGAGCAGGGACCGAGCAACGGGAGCTCACCCTGTTGCGGGGATTCGAACCGCCTACCTTCTGATTGGCAAGTCCTAGGCTCTGAGGTTTAACCCACAGTGCCACCCGTGTCCCTTGGACCTATCATAACTACCACTTACATAACCTATTTATTTGCTTATATCTATGGTAGAGAGAAAGTTCTGTTTCTATCTGTTCATAAATCCATCTTCATTCTAACTCAGGTATGTCCAAAGTCCGTTTCGGGGCCTAATCTGGTCCGCTGGTCGGTTTAATCCGGCCGCTGTGGAAGTTTATTTCTTGGGGTAAAATCCTAAAAAACCTCAACAACTTAAAAAGCTCAACAACTTTAATCCTAAAAGAAGGTTAACAACTTTGGTCGGCCCTCACACATGTTCACTTCATCAAATCTGGCCCTCTTTGAAAAAAGTTTGGACACCACTGCTAACTGATCCTTAGCAATATAGTCAGGTGATTAGTGGAGTCTGTAACCTGAAGCGTCTGTAACCTGAAGCATATGTAACCCGAGGTACCACTGTACATTTATGGAACACAACTGTCCACATTCACTTTAGGAACAATGTATTAAAGGCCATTGTCTCTGGAAAAGGTGACCCCCCAACCCACTGCAATATTAATTCGAGATCAGATTTCACACACAGATCCACATAAGAAAAAAATGAAAATATAGAAGGGCTTTGCAGAGCTAAGAGAGTTTAGACAACCAAATGTTACTAAAAAATAAAATTAAGGGGGAAAATATTTAAGATACCTGAGTACATTTTTTACTTTCTTTCTATTTGTTGTTTTTGAGGCGTAACATACAACCACTGCATAACAAGCAACCAACACATGCCTCATTCAGATAAACTGAGGAATATGATTTTGGGGGTGGGGGTTAAAGATAGATCCACGTCGGTTAACATGCTTTTTCTTGAAATACAAAGGGCTTTTTAGAGCAAAAGCCTCCTTTTCTGTATACAACTTGACTTCCTCTATTGAGAGAAGAATGTAAAGAAATATGGAAATGTGCTATGCAAGTATCATGCAGCAATACCTGGGTATATCAATGGGTTTGATTTCAGCATCCTAATCAATATTCTTTCAGACTTTCAGACTTCCAGTGTAAGCTGGAAGACCGTTAAAATGTTGTAGAAATGGTAGACTGTACATTTTTACTTTCCAGTGCAGTAGTAACTGCTTTTTGGTAGGCCTGCATACAGTTCCAGTCTAATATAATTACCATATTTTTCGCACCATAGGGCGCACCGGACCATAGGGCGCACCCAGTTTTTTTGGGGGGGAAATAAAGGGGGGGAAATTATTTTTTTCCCCAGGCGCGGGGCTGGGGCGGGGGAAGCTCGAGCTTCCCCCGACCCCAGCCCCCAAACAGGCAGCTCTCTGCAAGCGGTGGGAGCGCTCCCGCTGCTTGCGGAGAGGTCCACGAAACCTGGACGCGCTGAGCTCAGCGCGCGCAGGCTTCAGCATGCAGGCAACTCTCCTCAAGCAGCGGGAGCGATCCCGCTGCTTGCGGAGAGGTCCGCGAAGCCTGGACGTGCTGAGCTCAGCACGCGCAGGCTTCAGCATGCAGGTAAGTCTCCGCAAGCAGCGGGAATGCTCCCGCTGCTTGCGGAGAGGTCCGCGAAGCCTGGAGAGTGTGAGGGGTCGGTGTGCACCGAACCCTCTCACTCTCCAGGCTTCAGCGAAAGCCTGCATTCGCACCATAGGACGCACACACATTTCCCCTTCATTTTTGGAGGGGAAAAGTGCGTCCTATGGTGCGAAAAATACGGTATGTATAGTTCATGCCAGTATAATTCTACCTGCACACAAACCCCACCACTAAATGGTACAGCATGCTGCGTAGGAAGGTATTGTTTGCATAGATGGTAGTGTAGATGCATTCAAAATAGCTCCTCCTACACTACAGATGGCGTGCATTAAAAGGATACAAAAGTCCCTGTGCAGCGGAAAACTACACTATTATTCATGGTTGTGGCTGCTCAAATAGAAACAATGACTACAGGTGCTTTCACTGCTAAAGCAATATAACTTGAAAAGAATCCTCTGACAGTCATTGGGCAATATGTGTAAAATAAACAGCCAGATAACTTATTCAAATATTTCCTCTTTTTGCTTACTAGTGTAGGAGGGAAATTCCAGCAGCAATCAAGTAAATCTAGGATGGCTGAGATTGAAACGTTCCCTTACCCGCCCCGCGCCCCCAACAATATTAGGAAGATTAGGAATGTGGATTTTGCTCAGGTTTTTATTGTTGTTATTCTTTTTTTTGGAGTGGCATGGGAGAGCAGTAGTCAGTAAAGGCTATAATCGTATGCATATATACCTGGGATTAAGTCTCACTTAATATGCCTTTCCCTTCCCTTCCCTTCCCTTCCCTTCCTTTCCCTTCCCAGGTAAACATGCATACGATCAGACTGACAGCTGTTTTATTATGGGCAACAGGCAGTGGGAACCCCATTCATTTCTCCACTTAACTGGGCTTGCATACACCCCCTTCAGAAAGAAGGGAGCCCAGAGAAGTGTGTTAATGTATCCCATGAGCACAGGATACCCTAGGCAGCACTGTGCCTCAGGGAGATCAGACTTACTTTCTCTTTATCTGATTTTCAGAGCTCTCTCTACTGTCCTAGCAAGACTGGGAAAGCAGTCAAGCTCTAGGCAAACAAGAAATTATTTGCAATGACTGAAAGATCAACAAAGATTTGAAGGCCAAAGTGGAATGTCGTAACATGCTGGAGATTGAAACAAAAAATAAAAAAATTCCTTCCCGTAGCACCCTAGAGACCAGCTACGTTTGTTTACTGGTATGAGCTTTTGTGTGCATGCACATTTCTTCAGATATCTCAGAAAGCTCATACCAATAACAAACTTAACTGGTCTCTTAGGTGCTACTGGAAGGAATTTTTTTAAAAAAAATTGTTTCGACTACGGCAGACCAACATGGCTACCTACCTGTAACTAGAATGCTAGAGATTGTGTCACTGACCTAGAGAGCAACCTGCTCTTTTGAGAAAGCCTGATCCAGATGCTAGGGTTTCTTTTGCAGAGCTCAGCCTCTGAATAGAAAAAGCAACATGGTTTGAAATGTGACACTTATCAAGCAACTAATGCAGGTAACAGTTCTGAAGTGGTCAGTAAGTTCACATGTACCAACAAGGAGACTGGAACTAAACTTCAAATGCTACCAAGGACTCGCTTCCTTTGGAGATCAAATGACATGATAACAAGGCACTCCAAGAAGAAAGCCCTCCGAAGGAGAGTTGAACTGCCATCCTATGCATGGGAGCGCAGAGACCCCAGATACAAGAAGCTGAATGCACCTTAGGTTTCCCCTCCCAAACTGCCCAGTGCCCAACCTAAACTTTTTGAAAAGAGAGTACAGCAGCCAGCTTTTGTCTCAATTGTATCTATCATCTTAGTAATACAGTACTATTTCATCTTCTTAAGGGGGCACAGATTTGACATGTGCAGTGATTTATCTGTGTGCATCTGTGACTTGGTAAAACAGATATTTTCATTTGTGCCCCTATAAATATTGAAATATTTGATTAGGAAAATGCTTTGTAGTTTTTCTGTTATGTGCAATTTTAATTTTTCCATGTTCTCCCTTCTTTTAAACCTGCAAAAGCCTTGAAATGAAAACAAACAGAATTGATAAATGTTTTTAAAATGGCAGAGTCAGGCGAATTGGCTCTTTTTGGCCATGCTTACTAGCTTACTTCTACTACTACTATTCCATAATTCTTTTCTTATTATGTATTTATTAAATGGCACCCAGTTCCTTATCTTCTGTTCCCCATTTCCTGTTTTCCATCCTGTTTTTTAAAAAAATATTTCTTCTATTTATGTTTCCTCCATTTCTCCTCTTCCCCCCCAAAAAATGTTCCAGAGGTTTACAGCATGATCCTAGGCATGTATTGTTCACTATTATTTATTACATTTCTATCTGGATCTCTTCCATCATGTAACTCAAGGCAGTATACACATGGTTCCCAGTGTTATAAGAAAAAAACTGCTCCCTGTCCCCTATGGGGTATCTAAGAGCCCGTATAGAGTCCTTAAGTAGGTTCTCTGTTGTTAGGAGAAAATAACAGACCAACCAGAGAATGCAGTGGACTCTTGGGTTACGTTAGCTTCAGGTAATGAAACTTTTCGGTTGCGAACGTGGCAAACCCGGAAGTGTATACTTCTGGGTTTTGCCGCACACGCATGCACAGAAGCGGCGCCTCTAGATGCAGACTTTTTGGGGTACGTATGGACCCCTGGAACGAATTACGTTTGTATCCGGAGGGTCCACTGTATTGAGAAGCAAGGCAGCTAGCGAGCCTGATCTTTGTTAACTGTTGCAACAGGGCGCTCACAACCACATGCAGGAGTCAGGAAGGACCCAGCCCCATAACAATGGTGCGCAAGCCCTTCTATAGACTTTTGAAGTTGCCCATCCTGTAGCCAGAGACCACCCCCCAAAAAATCATGCATACATCACAGAAGGCTACAGCATAAATCCTGTCTGGCAGGAGTGATTGCTTTACCTGGGCAGCCTGGCCATTCCTTCTGAGATGCTAAATACTTAGTCCCTGAATCCAGGTCACAGGCTCACCCTATAATACGCCCTTAAGACAGGATTTGTGAGGAAAGAGACAATGGGGAGGTTTCCCCATTTCCTTCCTTACTGTAGAGAATTTTTGAGGTGGCTGGAAGAGTCAAAATGGCTTCATGACTGTTCCTCCTATACTATTTCAGACATGTGGTATATATAGTTATGATCATAAATCAACAAGGCAAATATATACATATGATTTATATATATGAGACCTTAAGGTAAAAGGTAAAGGGACCCCTGACCATTAGGTTGCGGCGCTCATCTCGCTTTATTGGCCGAGGGAGCCGGTGTACAGCATCCGGGTCATGTGGCCAGCATGACTAAGCCGCTTCTGGCGAACCAGAGCAGCGCACGGAAACGCTGTTTACCTTCCCGCCGGAGACCTGTTTATCTACTTGCACTTTGACGTGCTTTCGAACTGCTAGGTTGGGACTGAGCAACGGGAGCTGGGACTGAGCAACGGGAGCTCACCCCATCGTGGGGATTCGAACCGCCGACCTTCTGATCGGCAAGTCCTAGGCTCTATGGTTTAACCCACAGCGCCACCCACGTCCCATATGAGACCTTAGAATTCCTATAATACCAGGCAAAACGTGCCCTATAATTTTTATTAAAAAATCAATATACTGTAGACCCAACCATAAGTAGTCAGGTGCTACTATGAACCCAGGAATTGTTGTTTTTTTCAGGAGGTGCTCCCTTTTTTCACCCCCATTCAGGTAGGCCACCTCTAGAAAGCTTTGGGGCAGGCAGGAAAAAAACAAGCACACCTTGTACCCCACAGCGGCCAGTCTGATGCCTCAGTGGGAAACCCACAAGCAGGCAGGCTGGTGATTTCCAACCTGGTGGACTCCCAGATGTTTTGGACTGCAGTTCCCATCAAGCATACCTATACGATTCAGGGGCTGATGGGACTTGTAGTCCCAAAGAGCCGGCAGGCACCTGGGGGGCTAAGCTAAGACACAGAACCATGAGGACCTGTGAGAGCGTCACAAGGAGGGGTGGGGTGGGGAGCTGAACCTGTTGCATTTCTACCTGTCACCACAACTCAGAAGAAACTCGCCCTGAGAGGACGGAAAAGGGGAAATAAAACAACAATTGGCTCATCTTCTTATTTGTCGGCCAAGTTTCCTTTGGGGGCAGTGGCGTAGTGTGGGGGGTGCAGGGGGGGCCGGCCGCACCGGGCGCAACATCTGGGGTTAGGGCAAATCCATGGGTTAGGGGGCGCAAATCCACAGGTTAGGGGGCGCAAATCCATGGGTTATTACTTGCCTTGCCCCGGGTGCTGACAGCCCACGCTACGCCACTGTTTGGGGGTTAAACTGCTACTGAGCCGCCGCCCCCCTCAAATGACGGGGCTGGATGTTGGCTGAGGCAAATAACAGCAGCAATAATAAATTCCCTCTCACACACATATTAACATATTCTGTATAAAAAGACGGGGGGGGGGAGAGAATAGCAAAAATAAAGAAAGAAAACGGGTTAATATGGTCGAATTAACGTATTTGGGTAGACTTGCGGGTATAAGACGGCATAAAAATTCAATGAAGAATAATAATAAAATAATAATAATATAGCCTGTCCGAATACGTAATCTAGGCATGTCCGCTCGTTCGTTTATTCCACTCCGAGGATTTTATGGGAAACAGGTTTTACCGTTTCATGTACATCGCCTAGATAGAAATATATAGGGATATACACACACAGCATATGGATTAATCCGTTTATGGAAACGAGCAGCGAGCGCAGCTGCCTCCTCAGAGAAGAACAAAGGCGGCGGCGCTATCTCCATCCCCGGCCTGCCCGGCCGCCGCCGCCGCCGCCTCCCTCCAAGCCGCTGAGGGGCCGCGGTGGGAGAAGCAGCCGCTTCCGAGACGCCGCCGACGCCATCACCCCCGGCGAGGGGGGGGGGGAGACGCGAGAAAGGAAGGCCGGCGCCGCCCGCGCTCTTTCCGCGCAGCCCGAGGGGCCGCGGCGGAAGGCGCCATCTTGTGAGGAGGGGGCGGCCCTCGCTCGCTCGCTCGCCCGCCCTCGCGTCCTACCTCCTCCGCCTCCTGCTCCTCCTCCTCTTCCATGCCTCGGCCGCCAAGTCCCCTCGCTCGCGCTCCCTCAGTCTCCGCCGCTCTGCGAGGGAGCGCAGCCACCCCAGGCCGCCGCCGCCGCCGCCACCGCCACCGCCACCGACGCCATTTCCAGCCGCTTCCAGCCATGGCAGGTGAGGGGAGGGGAGGTCGCTCGGATAGGGGAAGGGGGGGTGCCCCATTCTTCCATTAACGCCCACCTGTCCGGCCCCCCCCGAATGCCTCGGCCCCCCCAAAAAATATCCAGGTTATTTCTGGGCTCCTTCCCTCCCTCCGCGGCTTCGCCATCCTTCCTGAAGCATCCCTTTCTCGTTTCGTTTCTTTCCATGATCGCTGGTTTCTTCTTGCCCTGTCAGGCCCAAAGCCGCCCCGTTATCCTTGCTCGCCCGCCCAGGTGTCCACACGCCGCTTGGGACCCCCCTTGACCGGCCTCTCCAAGCATCGCCTTGCCCCAGAATAATGATCCCCCCCATCCAAAAAGGTGGGTCCCGCGCCCACGACCTTTTGCATCTACCTACCTCCCCGCCCCCACCCCCCAATATAGCCCCTTTTATTCACCTCTTATGCCCTTCCCTTCTAAATATTCGGAATTTACACCTCTTTTTCTTTTGGCTACCTGGACCAGTAGTTCACGACTTTGCCTTCTTTCTACTCTTTGCATCTCCTGGTTTATAAGGCGCAGTTATTGCAACCCCCCCTTTTTCTCTGCCCCCCCCCCCCGCCCAATAATCCATACTAACCTTTGTACTGTGCACTGTTTTGTGCAATGTTAATAGTTGCAGCATGCACAGCTGTCACACCCTCCCGCGAACTCCTCTTTACAATGTGCCTGGAGTCACTGATTTCCATGTGTGCGTTCACACAAATGTGCTCCCTCAGTCGCCCCTTCTTTCCACCTTGGCATCTTCTGCCTATAGGAATCCTGCCTTTCCTCTTCTCCCCACTAGACCCTGATGGTTGCAGCCTAGATACACATATTTTTTCCTCCATGCCAAGCTATAGCATTTGCCGTCATACCCTCCGCCCCTTTTCACATCTTTTCTGAGGTGAGCGGCCCCTGGTTCTCTTTTCTTCCCACCCCCCACAGCTGATTTGAGTTCTGGCTTTCTACTTGTAGCAACCCGTTTCCTCCACTTATGGGCACTTGAAGTATCTTTCTGCTTATTTTTATATTAACCCAGTTTGTTGCCTCCGTAGCTGTAACTACAAAAGCCTTGTTATCGTATGATATATTCATTCCATCACTTCTGTTTCTCTGTCTCTGTCTCCCTGATAATGCCTTGTTACTACAGCAGATATTAGCCTCATTTTGCTCCCTTCTTGTTGGTACATTAATAATAGCATTCTAGCCATTCTCTGTGTGATACCAGAGCGAACATCTAGCTAATTACTGCAGGGTTTTTGCCTTCAAATTGACTGTTGGAAAAGGATAAGAGGATTGAAATGGGTTGGTGCCAGCGAGAATCATCCATCTGATTAAAAATGAATGCTTTCTTCCTAACGCACTCCTGGGTGTAACCTCTCCCTTTCACTTGTATGTCCATCTTTTTTTGAAACAAAATGGGTGGCAGACATATAAGGCTTATAAACCAGGTGAAGAATTTAGGTTAATTCACCTGCAGTGATAGACTACATTCCCTGTCTGGTTGGGACTAATTTAAAATTGATGCAGGGATAGTGTGTTTCTGTAACTTTAACTCATAAACTGCCTGCCTTTCAAACTAGGAAGCATTTATTGTATATTAAAATATTGGAGGACAAGGAATTAACTCTTCTCTCTTTCACTGAGCAGCATCATTCAAGCCTCTCCCCAGCTTATAGATAAAATGTATTCTCTAAAACTGAATGACGTAGCTGATACCTACTAATGTTGCTGAATCCATACACGTACTGTATTCTTAAAATATAGTATATTCTACCAAAGCAGTATATGCAGGCTCACTTTTCATCCCTTCATTTTGAAACTGACATAGGTATTCCCCTGCCCTTCAAAGATAAGCTTGGAACACAACCTTGATCTGCTCCTATTCTAGCTATTCTATCTATTTTCTTTGAATGCCCAGTTCCCTCTTGAAAAGCAAAAGATTAAACAATCAATGAATTTGCTTTGAATGACTGAAATAATTGATTTTCCTTGTCAGAATTGATTGCTTTGTCTCTCAAGGATTCTGGGTCAATGAGTGCTCTGTTGCTGGACCCTCATTTTAGTCCTTGTTTAACTGGAAAGTTGGAGACTCTGCAGAACTGGAAACGCTCGACAAATACTGAGTGTGGGTGTGGACTGACTATTTAGATTTGTGCATTTTGGGGAGGTGGGCAAGAAGTGAGTGACACTGGCAAGAGGTGTCAGAGCAAATAATAGATTGTCCATTTGCAGCCCTCTACTGACTAGGAATTGAGAGAACATCAGACAATTAATGTACAGAATCCTACCATGTCATGTAGTCCAAGCAGTTTGCTTATCTACACAATTGCCCTTGTTGACTGGATCTTGCACTCCAGCAGCATTGGAAGCAATCTATACCAAAAGAAGAGTCTTGACCCTTGGATGTTTTTTTAAAGGTAGTTGTTAAAGATCATAGTTGATAGGAAGCTTAGTGTGAAGTCTTAATTCTTTGATGGTCTAATGCTAGGAACAAAAGCTATCCTGGAACAACCATTGATGTTTGGTTAATAGACTGTAAACAAAAGGAATGAACAAGAAACTAGATTGGAGGGCAGAAATGAATGTTGCTTGGAATTTTTGTTTTTATCTATAATATATACTAGTAAATAGGTTTAGATGCACCATCTTCAATACCTGATTAACTTTTAAGAACAAAGATAGGTCACACCTTAGCATGTATTCTTGCTAGCAGAGCATAATGCCTGGTGAATTGGGGGTGGGGCGCAGTAGATAACAAAGCACAGTATAAAATATTAGGATTATAGTCCCCTCTCCCAAATTGTTATTTTCCACTGTATAGTAATGCCTTATGTTATAACTCTTGCTCTACAGCCCACAATGCCAGTAAATATTGGAAGTAGATCTCATTGATTTCAGACGAACTTGTTTCCAAGTAACCATGCTTGAAAGCAGTGAGGATTAACTGGAAATATCACTTCCATCCTCTACAGAATACTAAGCTGCTTCCCTCCAACTTTATAGAAGCTCAGTGTTTGATTTTCAGATTCTTCATGAAGTTATATGTAAGCTGTTAATTAGGTGACATAGGGATCCTGTGTGTGATCAAATATCAGCAGTGTAATTGAAAACTATTGACCTGTTTGGTTATGTAGGCAGTTAGAAAAGTCCGCTCTGCCTAAAATAATAGTGGTTGAGCAATTAACTGTAAGAGCAGGATGCAGTTTTGGTGCAGTAAGTTCTCTTCTGCTGTTGCCTGTGGATGTGCACCCATTCATCTTTGACCACAGGTCAAAGATGCAGGAGGTGCTTGACAGTCCTCAGTGTCTTAAGAATGGGAAATGTAATGCTAGTAGCATCTCAACTGTGTAACAACTTAAACACAGTGACCGCTTACCTGCATGCCAAGGATGGCTGAGACAGTATAAGTTACGTTGTGTTTTATTTATATACAGTATTGCTTTTTGGTCCAAAGGTCTCCAAAGCGGTTAACAACATATTAATACAAAAGAAAGATACCACAAATACAATCAACCAATCAAAACAATATAACATAGCAAACCACAAAATACCCATCAGTTACAATGGATATCACAAGAAGATGGTCACATGAAAACGATCTAGTAAGCAATGCCTAAAGAGTGTTGTAGGTATTGCAAAAGATGTCAGGGACAGGGCAGGATAGACTGCAAAGCACTGAAGGGGAATATGTACACAGCTGCATTTTTGTAGGCTTGTGTGTGGGCATTTTGAAAATGTGAATAATGCATGGATGGCCAGACTTTGCACAAGTAATGTACAAACAGTTGACAGATGTTGGGATTTTATTCTTAAGCGAAGGCAGTCTTCCTCATGAAAGTGCTTGGATGATAATAATAGCGTTTGTTAAAGAAGCTGTTATGAAAAGCTGTTCATTAAGTTAAAACATACTTTTTGTTTTACTCAGAAACTGCAGGAAGAGGATATTAACAAATGGGAATGTCCTTCATGATGTCGAGAAAGGTAGGGAAAAGATTAAAGATAGAAAAATAAAGCTGCATTCCGTTTTCTGTTGCTGACTTCAAAGCTGGAATGGGATGTAAAGAGGAACATGTTTTGACCAGAAGGATTATCTTTGGTTGTGATAAAAGTCTTAGGAAAATACTTTTCCAGCAATTTGTAGAGGAGCGAGGACCTTTATTCTCTTCGAAATAACAGAAATCGGGCTATTCACCAATTCTTTGAAAGCTTGAGGTTTGCACAGTTGACCAAAAATTTCTCTTGTGTGGCACCATCTTTCTAAATAGATCTGCAGCAGCCAGTCTTGCCTCCCAAGTCTCTGCTTCAGTAACATGCCCACCTTCAAATGAAATCTACTGGTTCACATTCTTGTTCTGAGCATCATAGATTCAAATGTTTATTACCAGGAGAGATGCCATGCCCTGACATTTTCTATAAAAGGGGGCGTAGCTTAGTGGTAGGGCTGGGAAAGACTGCTGCCTGAAATCCTGGGAGGTAACTCCCACATAAGTTGTGGACTTACTTTACTTTTAGAAAATGTATTGTTAATGTGGTGACAGTGTTAGACCAGGGAGATTCAAGGTCTCACTCAGCCATGGAGCTCCCTGGATGACCTTGGGCCAATCAACGTTTTCCTTGTCTTCTATACAGGAGTCTTGTGAGAATCAGATAGTGTGAGGGGCAGTTTATGCTACCCTGGGGAAAGGATTAAATTAAAATGTTATAAATTAAACCAACCGACCTTCAAACAATACCTGATGCTGATTGCCTCTCCTCCCCCCAATATCCATTTCTGGAAACTTGGTGAGTCACTATGCTTGGCTTCTGCAGCTCACTGGTGGTTTCTAATAAATCTAATAAAGATTATTACCATTTTTAAAAGAATTTATCTGGCATTTATTTTCCCCCTTGGCATTTGTTCAACCTGTCTTCTCGTTGAAGGTTGTTGTAATGATTAGATACAACCTTCAGTGTCACATGAAAGCTATTGCTTCTCTGATAGCTTGGTGATTAGTTCTCTGTCTTTGATCCACCAACTGAATGTGATCAGTCATTTAAACCTATTAGTAATCAATGAGGTTGGGGTATCTAACTGAAAGTAGTTTATTCCAGCTGGAGTCACTAATTTCTTAAGATGCATGCAGATAGTATATAGCAGGAGTTAACATGTACAACTGCATACCCTCCTCCTAGGGACGTCCTAGTCAATAATAATAATACTTTTATTATTTATACCCGACCCATCTGACTGGGTTCCCCCAGCCACTCTGGGTGACTTCCAATGTATATAAAAACATAATAAAATGTTAAACATTAAAAAAACCCTTACCTATATAGAGTTGTATCCTGCTGTCTTGGTGAAGATAAATGTGGAGAAAAATGTTATGTGTCGGTCTATGGAATGGATAACCTTTGCAGGAAAGTCGGTGTGCTTCAAATCATTTAACTGTTTTTCAGATGACAGCTGAAATGTCTGCTTTTCAGTTGTTGCTGGGATACGTATTGCTGTACTGATGTATAAAGAGTTTAGGATTTGGGGATGAAAGCACATGTGTCACTATGCGAGATCAAGTATTGGCAGGCTACTGGAGTTCAAGCATTATACATGTGAGAAATTCTTAATAGTTTGGGCAACATACTTTCATTAAATAATCTGTACTGTAGCTCCAGACTTTCTAATAGCAGTAGGATAGGTTTGTTATAAGCAATTTGTAGGCAATTTGATTAGAATGCAGTTTGGTTGAAGAAAGGATAGTTATAAATCACACTAGCTTGATTCTGCCAAAGAGAGATTTACATTGATCAGTTATTCTTGCTTTGCTCCACTCTCATTGTTTCTCCGCTGAAAAACTTGAATATATTCAGAAGTATAAACACAGATATTGTAACATTTGAGCACAGAGAAACACTTTAAAATATTTTTGATGTCTGTCAGAAGTTTGTCGCTCATAAAGTTCTTCCTCACGTGTTTTGGAATAAAATATGTGTTAACGTCACTGCCATGTCTAGTGCTTTGGCAAATAAAATGTCATGCAGTAGGATACCTCTCCTGAAATGGTTCCTCCTTGTCTCATGAGCAGGCAGGCTGCTAAACCCAATATGACGAATTCCAGCTGTGGCAGTAATTAATAGCCAAAAAATGATATGGAAATTGACATCCTCTGCTAGCACAAGACATTTTCGTGCCTGAGTTTAAAAAATCCAAATGACACCCCGCCTGCTTAACATTAGGATACCCTCCCTTAGAAAGGTTGCCTGTATAAGCCTTGTTGAAATGAGCAATGAGACGGTAGAATTCTTCTTGTGCATTCATATTAGCTTTTGTTCAGCAAAACATCTAAGTAGGTTGGGCTGTATATGTCAGACCTATCCCTGCCCACCGCTGCCCTCAGTGATACCCAAAATCTGCTGCCCTACTTTGTCTAATGATGGTTGCCCCCTCTGTCTGAACTTACTGAAGCTGAAATTCCTTCATTTGCCCTGTTAAGTATTTCATGACAAGCATATTTTAGCAAAAAGACATTAGGCCTCTGTCCAAGTTGTATAATAAGAAAATAGCATGTGTGTGTGTTGTTGTTTTTGGTAAGCAAGCTGTTATCCTTCATCCAAGGACCAGCTTGCATAATCATTCTTTAATGGCTCAGTGCCTCTGACCTGCGTTCAAAAATGTATTGTGTTCCTTGTCAAACCTCCATGCTACAGAATCAGGACTGTAGGGAAAGTTTTCAAATTGGATACATCTACGTTATGGCTGCTGTTTCAAGAAAGATTGTAAAGCACAAAGCGAATGGCTTATAGATAGGTGAAGCCATATTTGGTCTAGGGGGAAAAATGAAATATTACTACAGCTATAGCTAAAGTTGAACAAAAGTTGTACAAGAGCCCACTGGATCAGACTTTGTGGAGGATGCTTAGTAAGCATTTCTGTGGGATCTGCCAAAAATGTTCTTAAGCTCTCTATATGCAGGTAACTCTTTCTGTTTCAGCATGTTAGTTGGTTCTCATAGGATTATGGGACATGTTTTTAATTGTTCATGCAGATTGTGGCCTCATCAGTACCATTACTGCTTCTGAATGCTGATTTAATGTGCCAGGTGTTGTATAAAGTGCCTAAGTGACAATTATTCCTGCTCAGAGGCTTCTAATCTACAATATATTATCATGATGGGGGACTAGTCAGGTATTAGAACAAAATTGAGTTGGGGAGTGAACAAAATTGAGTTGGGGAGTGTCATGGCAATGGAGAAGCTTGGATGGTTCAGGAAAGGCTATGTGAGATATGGAAAGGACATTGAGTGTGGAAAGGACAAGAAGCTTCAGAAGGCATTCAGATTTGGTGGAAACCCAGCTATGTGGGTCTGTCAGATGGGTTTTGGGTAGTGGGTGCTTTCTGCCAACATTGTCTCTCATGGTTCTAAACTACTTGCTACAGCTATGTAATGGCTTTTTGCATCATATTTCTGTTGGTTAAGCTTCAGCTGACAGGGACGCGGGTGGCGCTGTGGGTAAAACCTCAGCGCCTAGGACTTGCCGATCGCATGGTTGGCAGTTCGAATCCCCGCGGTGGGGTGCGCTCCGGTCGTTCGGTCCCAGTGCCTGCCAACCTAGCAGTTCGAAAGCACCCCCGGGTGCAAGTAGATAAATAGGGACCGCTTACCAGCGGGAAGGTAAACAGCGTTCCGTGTGCTGCGCTGGCTCGCCAGATGCAGCTTGTCACGCTGGCCACGTGACCTGGAAGTGTCTGCGGACAGCGCTGGCTCCCGGCCTCTTGAGTGAGATGGGCGCACAACCCTAGAGTCTGGCAAGACTGGCCCGTACGGGCAGGGGTACCTTTACCTTTACCTTAAGCTTGGTGTAGACAACTGCTGGCCTGGCTCCCAATATGGTGCTTGAAACTTGTGTTAAAGGTCCTTCATTTGTAGCCCCCTCTATTAGTAAACGTATATTTAGCTTTAGGTGTAAATGTTATGATCATATACAATGTCGGCACCATAATTTTATTTTTAGAAGATAGCTCTTTGCCTGTTTGCTTTTCTATATTGAATCACTCTGAGTTTCACCGATCATTCAATAACTTTTTAAGGCTTGGAACAATGCATCTGTTGTACTAATTATAGTTGGAATTGGTTTTTTTCTGAACACTGTTGTGACAGCTAGTAATTTGTTGAATGGACAGAAAATCACTGTTGGAGGCACTACAGATGGTGGGTCCCCTCAAAGAGGGGGATAACTAACTTCTCTCTGTAACTGTGGGAAGCATCAGACAAATTTATTTATTTCAATGCTTTTATAACCCAGCCTTCTTCATCAGTACAGTAGTGAAACCAGCAAAACATTGTTAGAAACAATGGCAAACGAAATAACTGCAAACTGCTTAACAGCGAAGACTAAAACAACCAGTCATTGAACACCTAAAAAGCCTAAGGGAACAGATATGTCTTTACTTGTTGTCAAAAATGACGTGGTGTCAGCACTGAATGTACTTATAGAGGAAGGGCACTCCACAAATAGAGTGCTACCTTGTAGGATGCTCCACCACCCCAGGCAACCTTCTCTTAACAGTGTGATGTGAAGAAGAGCCGCTGTGCAAGTAAACAGGGTGTGTTTTATACATAAGAGGATGCACTGGGATAGTTTGCATGCCACTCATTTAAGCCAAACCATGGCTGGGCATGAATGCATTAGTGTGTAACTACTTGGAGGAAAACTAGTGCTGCTCCCCTCCCTCTCCTGGTCCTCCTGCACTACCTTAAGCTAAACCAGAGGTTGGCTATGTATGCATTATGTCTGGATTCTGACCCACCCCCTGGGTGCATGGGTCGGGGTCTGCAAGCAAAGCAGAAGCAGTAAGCCAAGGGCAACCTTGGCTGCAGCTCCTGGTTTCTCCGGAGTGAGCCTGGTTTCTCTGGAGCCTGGGTTGGGATGTAATGCTAAGGCAAGCATGACATAGCTCCTGGTAGTGTGGCTATCAAGAGGATCGGGGGAAAGGAAGTGGCTACCGGTTTTCCTCTTGAGTACCTGCATGCTTGAAGATAATTCACTGTCAGAGTACATCACTGAAATTCTTACAAGAAACTTGAAATGTTTACTAAAACATTAGCAGTGTAGTCAGAAGAAGTCACATTCATTTCAGTGGGGCTTACTTCCAGGCAAACTGGTACAGGATCAAAGCTTAAATTTATTAATGATTTATTACCCTCTTTCTAAATCCCCATGTAACAGACTTTATTAAAAAGGTTCATAGCTGTTTACCCTAATTTTGCTGTTAGAACAAAATACATATGTAGAAGTAACTGATTTGTGAATTTGTAATTAAGTTCTGACTTCCCCAATTTTAATATAATTGAAAAATAGTACAGTGGTACCTCGCAAGACGAATGCCTCGCAAGACGGAAAACCCGCAAGACGAAAGGGTTTTTTGAGCTGCTTCGCAAGACGATTTTCCCTATGGGCTTGCTTCGCAAGACGGAAACGTCTTGCAAGTTTGTTTCCTTTTTCTTAACACCGTTAACACAGTTGCGACTTGACTTCGAGGAGCAACTCATAGCACGCGGTGTGGTAGCCTTTTTTGAGGTTTTTGAAGACTTTGGTGATTTTTGAAGCTTTTCCAAAACTTTTCCGACATCGTGCTTCGCAAGATGAAAAAAATCGCAAGACGACAAAACTCGCGGAACGAATTAATTTCGTCTTGCGAGGCACCACTGTAATGCCATCTTGCCTGCTAAAAGAGATCCATGTTGCCTGAAGCTTGATACCTCCACATTTATAAACTTTGAACCTGTGAATCAGATTGCCTTGCCTGCTGTGTATTCTGTTTTGGGGAGCTAACAACTGTGTTACCAAGCAACTCATGAGACATGATTCTTATACTACCTTTGGTGAAGAATATTCAGTGTGGTAGTAGCACATTTATAGTGATCAAGTGTAAAAAAACAACAACACTCATTTGTTTGGGTAAAAAAATGTATGTATTGTCAGAGTTGGTACTCGTAAGTCAGGGTTTTCCAAACATGGGTCTCCAGTTGTTTTTGTTTCTTATCATTTGTTTTATTGGTTAAAGCAGGTTATAGCTCATTATAATAATTAGTTGTTCACAAATTGTGAGTTGCATTTCTGCAAACTTGGTCCAATAAAATAATTTTGTGTTGATTTAGTTCAGCTTTCCCCAACCTGCTACCTTCTAGATATTTTAGACTACAATGCCTAGCACTCCATCACCATACAGCTATGCTTGCTGGCAAAAACTGATGGGAGGGCACCTGGTTGGGGAAGATGGATTTAGTTGTGGAGTGAAGGCTATTCTTGAAAACCATTTTCTAGTGTGCCAGCAAGTTCACTTACAGTTATGTTGGCCCTGCAGTAGTGAAATAGCACTTCTTTTTGACACTGTACCTTGAACATGGCAGAACATGAATGGGAAGGGGGACAGAAGTGTTATGCCTGCTGTTAGGATTAATATAATTGGTCAGCTAATTGCCAGGATTGTGGCAAGGCTCACAATTATCTTGCACAGCAGATTGCTTTATTAGAACCATAACAAAATCAATAATGAAATCTGATTTTTGTTTTGTTCTTTTAAATGTTTCTGATAGGCACTTGCAAATCCGGAGTCTCTTGAACTTGCTTGAATGTTAGGTTTTGCCCTGCCCTGCTTTAAAATGTTCTCATTTTTCTCAATTTCCTTAGCAGTTTCTCATATCTGTTCATACGTGTGGTAAGAGGTGTCATTAACCTGTGGGATTCAAAAGTTGTTCATAATCCTTTTGTTCCAAACACAGTGATTGCATTAACAATGTCCGCATTCAACTTGGAGCATTCTTATCCAATCCATAGTTGTAGCAAGCAATGAGTAGGCTTAGGTAAAGGTAAAGGTACCCCTGACCATTAAGTCCAGTCATGGACGACTCTGGGGTTGCGGCGCTCATCTCGCTTTCCTGCTGAGGGAGCCCGCGTTTGTCCGCAGACAGCTTCCGGGTCATGTGGCCAGCATGACTAAGCCACTTCTAGCGAACCAGAGCAGCACATGGAAACGCTGTTTACCTTCCCGCCGGAGCGGTACCTATTTATCTACTTGCACTTTTGACGTGCTTTTGAACTGCTAGGTTGGCAGGAGCAGGGACTGAGCAACGGGAGCTCACCCTGTCACAGGGATTTGAACTGCCGACCTTCTGATCGGCAAGCCCTAGGCTCTGTGGTTTAGACCACAGTGCCACCCGCATCCCATATGAGTAGGCTTAAGTGCCAATAACTGAACCAATTTGCTCCCTGGATGAGTGCCCCAGGTGAGAGATGGAGTGGTTTCTGACTGGGATGGTTGGATTGATCTCTTTTATTTATTTCTCTACATTCTACTATTATGATTAGAGGTGGGTTAACAGCAGTACACTGGTACCTCAGGTTACAGATACTTCAGGTTACAGACTCTGCAAACCCAGAAATAGTACCTCGGGTTAAGAACTTTGCTTCAGGATGAGAACAGAAATCACGCAGCGGCAGCAGGAGGTCCCATTAGCTAAAGTGGTGCTTCAGGTTAAGAACAGTTTGAGGTTAAGAATGGACCTCCGGAACGAATTAAGTTCTTAACCAGAGGTACCACTGTATGTGTCTGGGTCAGAGACGGAGGAGGGGAATGAGACTGTCATCTCTGTGGTGCTAGGCAAGGGGTGGTTTGAAACTGGGCAAAGTTATGCAGAGACAACGAGGAGGGCTAGTTATATCACAGCCCTTGCTCTCTTCCCACTCTGTCTGCTGTATTTCAGAATCTAAGGATACTGGTTAGCCAACCCCATCCTCCTGGTCTGATGGTGTTGCTGTTAAATGTCAGGTCTGATTTGATTATGGGTGAAGGGGGTGGCTTGGTGTAGAGACTTAGGTAGGTGAGTTGGGTGGCCATATGGTCACCTGGTACAACACCACTCTGGGGTGGGGGGGGGAGGTATAATTGTCCATAAAATGCTATCTCCCTGCCAGGAAATTGCTCCGATTTGGACATTGCCTTCTCCTTCCTCAGTTGACTCCCTTGTGTTAAATTATACATTGTATGCCTCTTGGGGTAGAGACCCATCCTGAAATACTTTGGAAAGCACCATTCTCTGTGAATATGCTATACAGTATAAACAAACTAAGTGGTTATTATCAATGGTATGATTTATATCTGGAGTAGGGCATATTTATCTCATGCTCTGCGGAATGTGCTGTTTTCTGGCTTTGCATTATCTCTCTTGATGAGATCAAACCTTTTATCTTGGCAACAGAGCCAGCTATCTCATCTTTGTCTGCAGCATGAAACAGATGACCTTGTTTGCTGTAAAAATGTCCACTCTTCTGGTTCCGATTAGCTCTGTAGACTCTGATCATGCACAGGAGCTGAGCAGGACTGCACTCCCACAGTCACAGGGAAGTGGAGCTATGGTACAGTTCAGCACATGATTGGAGCCTAGAAAACCAGCTTTTTGTGTGATGTGAGACTCTGCATGGGAAGTCTTTAAGCTGTGAATACTCAAAGTACCCTGCAATTCACTACTTGAAATATACTCCCCTGGGTGCCATTCCTCCTCCCTGCAAAGTTATCAGTCTGGAATATCCACAAATAAGACATAACCTGTAATGGATTTTCTCAAAACATTCTGATTCTCTCTTCCCTCTCCTTTTGTACTATTGCATAAGGTTCAGCATTACCCTGAAGCTAAAACTTGACATGTGGTTGCAAATGAAGAATTCCCAATCCAGTGTTTTGTTTTTAAGGTGCAACAAAGGGACCATTGGTGAGGCAGGTTTGCAGGGAAGGGCAGGAAGGAGGACGCCCTTCCCCTGCCCTGCCCTTTCCTCTAGTCAACCTGAAAGCCCAACCTTGCAGATTTGGGTTAAACAGCCACTGACTGCCATTTCTCCCCCAGAAAAGCACCCTGCCCCCTCCTTTTTATTTCTGTTTGCTACCGAATGTCTAGTGGAGTCCTGAAGCCTGCTTCACGAATATTTAAGATGTGCGCATAGATGTGCACAAGATGTGTTTATGTCATGGGTAGGCAAACTAAGGCCCGGGGCCAGGATCTGGCCCAATCACCTAAATCTGGCCCGCAGACAGTCCGGGAATCAGTGTGTTTTTACATGAGTAGAATGTGTGCTTTTATTTAAAATGCATCTCTGAGTTATTTGTGGGGCATAGGAATTCATTTATTCCCCCCCCCCAAATATAGTCTGCCCCCACACAAGGTCTGAGGGACAGTGGACCGGCCCCCTGCTGAAAAAGTTTGCTGACCCCTGGTATGTGATGAGCACATAGCTGGGAAACCCAGCCAGATGGCCGGGATAGAAATAATAAAATTAATTATTATTGCCATATATACATAGCTTCTTGCCCACATTCACTTAACAAGAAACCCAAAATTGCTAGTGCCAAATGTAAGGAGCAGTCCTGATAGACTTGTAAGAGGTAGTCTGCTATTGACTGCTGGTGGGTATGTCCTTTCCAGCACGTTCTTGAGCAGTTCTTGAAGGGTTGCTATATCCCCAAGGCATCCATGGTAACCCTTATCCTCTCTGCTCTGTCCTGAAGCACTTGCTTCCTTTCTCCACCCTTCATCAAAGTAACTTCCCTTTCAGCTTGACCTCTGCACACAGAAATGACATGCCAGCAGTTTTGCTGTGTCACTCTATATTGCAATGGGCATAAGCGGAGCTCTTCTGATTCAGGCCAGAACTCCCATCTTGTCCAGCATCTTGCTTCTTATAGGGATCATTCATAGCCATTGAGAAAGCCCACAAGCAGGGCTTCATTTGCCCAGCAACACAGAGGTGTCATTTAAGCATCTGTTCTCCTATATCTCCTTTTTAAGAATATGTTTTTATTAACTGGTTTTTCTTGACTAACAAAGGTGCATAACACGTCTCTGTTTAATAATAGTTTAGTCCTTCATACAGGTCTGTTATATGAGACATTATTGTTATAGGCAATATGGCGTAGGGGGAAAGTGAAGTGGGGAGAGAGAAGGGAGGAAATAGAGTGCGGGACACACAGTAAACTTTCATTCTTCGGCATAGTATATGAGCAGAGCTTTTGTGTCAGCATCACGTGAGTACGTATCTTATTTTTGCTGGTGAAGTGAGAGGCCAGAGGGGCCAGGACATGGCTGGTTGTATTTGGCTGGTTGCAGTGTGGGTGGGTGTGTTGCTGGGTTAAACCAGCCATATCAATTTGCATGCTGTCAGGGGAGGTTGGTCTTTCTCTTGTTGGCCTATATATGCAATAAAGGGGAACCACACCGGGTGAAAGCGTTCTTTGTTTTCCCCCATGCTAATTTCAGTTTGTTAGTTAGCTTTTCGAGTATGACGGTTTCCCATACCGTTTGGTACCAGTGGTCCATGTTCACTCATGATAGGTCCCTCCAGTGTTTCGTTATGACATTCCTAACTTCTGAGAGTAAGTGGCTTATGAGTTATTTATCATGGGAGTGTGCATTGTTGTCTTGGAAGATATTTTGTAGAGCCAGTTCTGGAGTTGCAGATATATTGTAAGACTGCTACCCAAAAGGATTGAATTCGGGGGCAATTGCACCACATGTGGAGGTATGTACCTATGGTGGTGCAGCCTCTCCAACACCTGGGTGTATCATTGCCAGTTTCTGTGGTATTAGGTACCATCTGTAAATTAGTTTCAAAACAAGTTCCCTCTTCTTGGCTGAGAGGGATTTGAAGGGCAATTTAGTCCACAGTTTTGGGTTGAGTTTATTTTGTATATTGTGTCATGTTCCCATTGTAGTAAGGAGTGTAGTGTCTTGGAGTAGCGTTTTGTATATTGCTGATACCACCGTCCCTTTGCTGTGTCCCTCTGTTGATAGTAGGAGTTTTTCAAAGTTAGTCAAGGGCCTAGTGGCAGTTACCTTTGTTGCTGGGTTGTTTAAGAAGGCATGCAGTTGTTGTTGGGTCAGTCAGAGTATTTGGGTGTTCCCTACTTTGTCTTGTATTTCTTGTATCAGTATGGGGTTGCCATTTTGTAGGTGGTGTAGACCTTTGGCTTGCCAAATCTTTATTTGAAAGCTTTGGGATGCATGGTGGAACAGTGGGTGGTAAACTGGGCGATTAGAGGGGGACAGGGCTGGGACAGTATTCCTATTTTTTCTTTCAATGCTTTAAGCATGGTCTGTGTGAATCTGTTTTGTGTTGTGAGGGTTTAGAAATGGGTACACTGAGGTGAGGGTGTTTCAGATTATATCTAATTCTATGTGCACCCATTCTTTCGTTTCATCTTCTAAAATGAATATTGGGAATTCTCCATCCTCCTTCTGAGGTGGGGTAATGCAGGAATTTATTCATGGCTTTCTGTGTGACAAGATAAATGAATGTAGTTTTTTTCTGCCACTTGCAGAGTTGGGTCTAATCACCTTTTAAAGGTGTCTTTAAAAGGAGGTTAGAGCACCGGGCAGCGAAAGCACAAGAGGCAGCACCCTGCTTGCCCCACTGCTTCTGCAGCCAGAACACCCCCCCCCTCCAGTGGGAGGGAGATGTTTCAACGTATGGCATTGCCACTCATCTTCTCTGCCCCAGGGCGGAGCACCCTGGCTTTTGCCAAGTACGCTGTGAGGGGGCATTCTGCTGGCAGTGAAAGTGAGGGTGGGGCGGGGCGGGGTAGGGAGAGACACATTCCCGTTTTACAAGATGTCCCGGTTACGGCATAAGCTTTCCTGTAGAACAAACAACTTCATCAGTTGCATTCTTCATGAAAAGCTGGTATTGTAAATGACAGTTTCACAGATCGCATTCCAAATTACTCATTTCTTGTATGACAAAGTAGTGTCTCCAGGCTATGAAGAATCTTATGAGCCTGTATAATTTATTGAACAGAAACAATGGGGTGTCTGAGCGAATTTCAGACATCCCTTTCCTGAGGGGCAATTAGTTTAAGTGGAGGACTACAAGAATGGTCAGGAGACTTGCTCGAATCTCACAGTTGTGAGCTCACAGGCAGCATTTGACAGGCCATGCTCTTTCAGCCTCAGCCCCTCCCCCTCTATAATAGCGCATATAAATTTAACCTACATTACAAGGTTATTGTAAGGATTAAAGCAATATAATTCACATGAAGCACTTTCGGGTGTGCAAAGTGCTATATAAATTGGAACAGATGTTTCCTTGTTCGTTTAATACTTTTATATACCCAGAGGAGCTCCGGGTAGCAAACAACAAGGGATAAAGCAACAAAGCAATGAAAACATATTGAAAATATCTTTAAAACAATACTGCATCTCTCTGTCATTGTTCCATTGATTAACATTTTCATCCTTTGTTCCATATACCCTTCAATCCCTTTGATAAATGCTATCCCAAAGTCCATAATTTCCATAATTCTCTTCATAAATACCCAAGGGACATTGTCGAACACCTTCTCAGCATCCAAAAATATTAAGATAGCTTCTTTTTCATTCTTTTTTATGAAAACTTTCCATGAAAAATATAACAATGGAATATTTTCTACCCTGTATCACCCTGACGTTTTTAAAAAATATATATGCAACTTTAGTGAACAAATCCAGACATTCACTCTGTAGAAGAAATTAAAACATGCACCATCCATGGTCCAGTTTGGATTATTGTTTGAGCCTTCCTAAGCCACAGTTTATGAAATCATAAATAAACGTTGAAGCTGAATTCTCATTCCCTGGCTCATTTTCCTGGTTTATTAACTGACATTAAAACACAGCCCCCATGTTCAGATGCGACATGTAATTCTGGCCTAATGCACAGATTTGTGGTGAAGCCAGTGCATAACGGCAAGAAGGGATGGGTTTGGAATTACTACTGTCTATGCCAGGCCAATGTGAAAGGAGTTGCTATTCAGGTTAGCTATACCACTGAAGAGCAGTAAACTTGTTCTTGACGGATAGTTCTGTGGAGTTGTTGTTCAGAAGAACCTGGCAAATGATTCCACAAAAGTTATTTGCCCACACAAAATGTTTACTTGCCCACTTGCCCAAACATATTTGTCTTAATGATGGCGGTCACCTTAGTTCACTTTAAAAGGGATTAGACAAATTCATAGATGGTAAGACTATCAATAGCTACTGATCATAATGGCTGTATCCTACCACCAGGGCAACAGCAGTGAGAGAAGGCTACTGTGCTTATGTCCTCCTTGTGGGTTTCCCATTGGAGCCCATTGGACCTGGCTGGCCACCACAGAAAGCAAAATGCTAGACAAGATGGGCCCCCAGTCTTTTATGTTTAATTGATGTCTATAAGGGTGGAGGAAGGCATGAGGAAAGTTTTCCTATATGATCTTGTAGAAACACTTTGCCTGCCCTGGGTAAGGTCAGCTGAGTGGTTATCTACAAGCCCTGTTGTAAAAGACCAGGATGGAAATCCACATTTTAGAGCTGTGGGCTCTGGCATTGTGGCTTTTCATCTGAAGCCAAACCATTGAACATAGTTGCTGGAGGCGTTGTAAAGGGACTAAAGGTAAAGGTAAAGGTACCCCTGCCCGTACGGGCCAGTCTTGACAGACTCTAGGGTTGTGCGCCCATCTCACTTAAGAGGCCGGGGGCCAGCGCTGTCCGGAGACACTTCCAGGTCACGTGGCCAGCATGACAAAGCTGCATCTGGCGAGCCAGCGCAGCACACGGAAACGCCGTTTACCTTCCCGCCAGTAAGCGGTCCCTATTTATCTACTTGCACCTGGGGGTGCTTTCGAACTGCTAGGCTGGCAGGCGCTGGGACCGAGCAGCGGGAGCGCACCCCGTCGTGGGGATTCGAAGCGCCGACCTTTCGATCGGCAAGCCCTAGGCGCTGAGGCTTTTACCCACAGCGCCACCCGCGTCCTGTAAAGGGACTACTTAAGGCTAAACAAACACTGAGTCAAGTGTTAGAAGAAACCAGTGAAATTGGATGTCGATACGTGTGCATATGTGTAGAACACTGCTGCTTAGCCCAAAGAAGAAGAAAATGTTGGAAATGAATAAGTAAGGAAACAATTCCTGCATTACAGGGGGTTGAGCTAGAATGCTAGATGACCCTCGGGGTGCCTTCCAACTCTACAATTCTATATTTAAAAAATGCACTTGCAAGTTAGGAAATACCACCTCTGTCTTTGCATACTGAAATGATGTATATGGTGGGGTCTTGTTTTAAGATTAATGAGAGGTCTTGGTGATTTATCAAATGTCTTACCTGAGCATTGTGATCAGTATATCAGTATTTTTAATTATTAAGGAAAGAACTAGTGGTATTGTGCAGTGGTCGGAGCGTTGGACTTGGACTGGGGAGCCCTGACTTCAAATACCGGTACTCCCTCAGCCTTAAAACTTGACTGGTTCAGAGATACTATCGCTTAGCATCTGTCTTGTATGGCTGCTATGAGGATGAAATGGAGAGGGAGGAACCAACTGTGCTACTTTGAGGTCCTTAGAGGAAAGGTAGGATATAAATGTAACAAAGGTATAAAAAAGAAACGTGGAAAGCAAAATGTATTCCCTTCCAATAGAGCTCCCTTTCCCATGCTCTGGCCAGGTTCTCCAGATGCCCTGCAAGTACATGGCAATGAGCTGATGTGAGCACTTTTTGTGTGCCGATATATCACTTGCAGTGCTGTACTAAATCCAATGCAAATCATGTTTATATAGTCCCAAATTTGTGGTGAGTGGATATTATTTTTGGGTGTTTGGGGGCAGAAGGAGCAAGCTCTGAAATGCTGATTATTTGCATATTCATATCTTTCCTAACATTAGAAAGAAAATCCTTTACAAGGATGCCATTCTTCTGAAATCAGCAATTAAATCTGCATGGCTTGTAATTTGCATTAATTATGGTGTAGGTCCTGTATAATTGCACACTCAAGGAGAATATGGAATCCACAGTGAATTAAATTCATCTGGAAACATTGATATGGGGAGACATGAGCTCTAATTATCTTGGTGTATTTTACCCATCCAAATGAATTATGAACACTGGACTTTGTTCAAGAACTAAAATATGCGTACAATAAGACTAAAATCTCCCACATCCTTTTTAAGAGTATGGCTATGATTCTCAGGTGGCTAACATCACTGGGGTAGTTTCTTTAAAATGTTAATACTTTTTTTGTTGTGTATTCTTGTGTTCTGGATTTCATATTGCTAACTCTCTTCTAAGTGAGTTTATCCTGTAAGAGTTGTGTAAACTAACACACTAAAAGAAGTTTTATAAAAAAAGTTTTTTCTCTTTGCGGAAACAATATAACTGTAAGTTTTGTCCTGTACTTTTTGTGGAACTGCCCCACCTTTGGTGAGAGGTGAAATCCTCAAATCAATTTTTTTAAAAAAACCCTAATTTCTTTCACCTCTATATCATTCATACCTCAAACACATGAAATGATTGATCGGTGTTATATATACAGTAGTGTGTGTTGGAAAACTTGTCAGAAGAGGAGAGATGCTTGCTTCCTCACATGTCCTTTGTGAGAATGAATTTGGGAGTGTTTCTGTGGGATATTTGCATTAATATTTACAAAGTATATTTGTACCAGAAAGATACTTCTGGTTTTTAAATAATTATATTTATTTTTTAAAAATATTAAATGCAAATAGTTAGTGAGATATTTATCTTGTGAACCGCCCTGAGATCTTACGATGCAAGGAAGTATATGTCTAATAAAATAAAATAAAATAGTAAGAGAACAGATCTTTCTGTGAGTGATGGAAGTGTGTTTGCTTCTCAGTTCTGATGGCCACTTTGTGTGGGGGGTGTTCTTGTTGTTGTTGTTGTATGTGTGTGTGCGTGTGTGTGTGTGTGTGTGCCTGTGTACAGTACTTGTCTGCCTACTTTCCAATAGCTTAATGGGCACTATAAGTGGAAGCTAGATGGCGCTCTTGATTTGTATTTTTTTGCATCGAAATGTCCGGGTTTGAACATATTTTTTTTAGGGAGCAATTGCAAGTTAAGGTTGTGGGGTGTTTTGTGAGGGGAAAACTGTATTCTGTGCTGTCTTTTTCTATTACCACAATAGCCTGAATTCTGAATTATCTACAAACCATATTAGTGCTTCCGAACTATATGCCACAAATGATTATTTATGAAATTATAACCAAATGGAATTGTACAAGCCAAGAGGCTACACTATCAGCCCTTTTTAAAGACCCCTCAGGCACACAGCACATAGTCATGTGTTTTGTCCATTTGTTATATTAATGAATCTCAAGCAAAGCTAATACTTAGATCTTGTCCCTTCAAGGAGTTGAGAGGGTCAGCCTCATGTATGCCTGCCTGCTTGTATCAATCTTCCTCACACCAAGCTGATTGCACTGAAAGATACTAGGTTCCCCAAGGTCACTTAGTAAAGTTAAAACCTGATATTTCCCCATACTCTTAAGAACACAACAAGAGCCTGATGGATCCGGCCAATGGCCCATCTAGTCCAGCATCCTGTTCTTGCAGTGGCCAACCAGATGCCCATGGGAAGCCCGCTCCTGCAGTTTCCAGTAACTGGACTTCAGAAACATTCTGCCCCCGACTGTGGCAGCAGAACACACCCATAGTGGCGAGTAGGGATTATGCAAAGTCTAGCAGAATTATCTGATGTGCTACTTTTTCTTCTGCACATAGAGTATTTATCTTCATACATTGCTTCTCCATATTTAACCACCACTACTGAGAAGACCGGGACGCGGGTGGCGCTGTGGGTAAAAGCCTCAGCGCCTAGGGCTTGCCGTTCAAAAGGTCGGCGGTTCGAATCCCGCGGCGGGGTGTGCTCCCGTTGCTCAGTCCCAGCGCCTGCCAACCTAGCAGTTCGAAAGCACCCCCGGGTGCAAGTAGATAAATAGGGACCGCTTACTGGCGGGAAGGTAAACGGCGTTTCCGTGTGCGGCTCTGGCTAGCCAGATGCAGCTTGTCACGCTGGCCACGTGACCCGGAAGTGTCTCCGGACAGCGCTGGCCCCCGGCCTCTTAAGTGAGATGGGCGCACAACCCTAGAGTCTGGCAGGACTGGCCCGTATGGGCAGGGGTACCTTTACCTTTACCTTTTTTAGTGAGAAGACCAGGGACGCGGGTGGCGCTGTGGGTTAAACCACAGGGCCTGGGACTTGCCGATCAGAAGGTTGGCAGTTCAAATCCCCGCGACAGGGCGAGCACCCGTTGCTCTGTCCCCGCTCCTGCCAACCTAGCAGTTTGAAAGCACGCAGTGCAAGTAGATAAATAGGTACCACTCCGGCAGGAAGGTAAACTGTGATTTCCTTGGGCTCCTGTGGTTCGCCAGAAGCTGCTTAGTCATGCTGGCCACAAGACGCAGAAGCTGTACGCCGGCTCCCTCGGCCAGTAAAGCGAGATGAGAGCCGCAACCCCAGAGTCTTCCACGACTGGAGCTAATGGTCAGGGGTCCCTTTACCTTACTGAGAAGACCAAATGCAAACTCATTGACTTGTATGATAATATTGCAGAGAATGTCTTTGTCTGATCCACCCAGAAAATTAGTAGCCATTGATAGCCTTGTTCTCCATGAATCCTCTTTTAAAGCCACAGTTTTTTTCCTTTTTCTTAGAGCCGCTAAGCCGTTAATAGCCGCTAAGCCGCTAATAGCCATGCTTCGCAAGACGAAAAAACCGCAAGACGAAGAGACTCACGGAACGGATTAATTTCGTCTTGTGAGGCACCACTGTATTGAATCTTCCAATATTCAGCTACATTAGAGGTCCATGAATTCTAGTGTTATGAGAGAGGGAAAAACAGCTTTTCTCTATTTACTTTCTCCATGTCATGCAGCATAATTTTTTAAGCTTTTATGATGTCATCTCTTAGTCACCTTTTCTCTAAACTAAAAAGTCCCAAACTTTGATCTTTGTGGTTAACCTTTCCCAACAATACAATACCCTTTTTTAGGTGAGGCAACCAGAACTGCACACAATAATTTTCCAGTTGTCTACAGTAATCTTATCTAATAACTTTATTTTATATTTATATATTTTACATAAATATATAGTTATTAATACTTGATGTTACTAAATGAGATTAGTTATTAAGTTACTTGCTGATAAATATTCTACAGCCTTTTAAATGTGTCTGTGGGAAGGGGGATTATGGTTTTGCTGTTTTGTTTTACTTATTTACTTGTTTTTATGTTCAATTTTATTCTGTGAACTGCCCTGAGATGTTATGAAGGCTGGTATAATAATAATAATAATAATAATAATAATAATAATAATAATAATAATAATAATAATAGTAGAGAATTTCCTGAAATGAGTGGGGAAACAGTTGGGTGCATGCAAAGGTTTCCCCACATCTGTGACTTTACCTTTGTTACCGGAAAAATCCGAGGGCTCCCTTGGACAAAAACAAAGACACCAACCAGGATAACTTGGAGCAAAACAGCAGCCTGTAGGCTTGGCCTTTATTGAACTGTTGCAACAGGGTGTTCCCCTCACTTGCACGAGAGAGGAAAGACACAGAAAAATGGTGTGCAAGACCTTATAAAAACTTTTGAAATTCCCATCCTGTAGGTCAAGCCCACCCCCAGAAACATCATGCATACATTACAGAAAGGAGGGGTTGAGGGAGGAGTTGTGGTGGTAACCTGAGTGTCCTGTCACCTGGCTGGTTCCCTTCTCCCCCTCCCCATGAGTCATTTTCAGAAGACAAAAGGTAGTCGCAGTTTCCTGCCCCCTGAGGGAAGATCTGATCATTGTCCTTTGTTCCAGTCCATGCTGAATCCACTCCCATATGGAAATTCTTTGTGATCTTGATTGTCTTCTGTCTAGGACCATCAGGGTTGGCATAGCAACTGGGCAGGGCTCCTGTGGATGTGCTGGGATGTTCAAGGGATTATGGCTGGCCTGTATCAAACTTTCCCCATTTTGTAGTCCTTCCTTCATGGAGTAAAATAAAAGTGGAACAGTGCAAATCCAATGTATGGTTGATTTTCTATGAATTTTATAACAGAAGCGTAGCGTATGTAGTGTGTGAGTGTGAGTGTGTGTGAAGTTTGTACAAACTGAATGATGGGGGGGTGGGGTTTCCTGCTACACCTTTCTCTAACAGCACTTTGGAGCAGATTCTTTAGCACAGCTTGTAACTTGAGCAAACTTTTGCCACTGTGGCAGAAAATTGCATCCCAGCTTATGGTAGATGAGGCATAATTGCAAAAGTCGGTGCTTATGCTTTTGTTGTGGCCAAATTGCGCCACATGTTTTTTGCAATATCATGATAGATTGTTAGAACGATGTCTTATGGAACTTGATGACTAATTTTTTTCTCATGACCTATATTTTCAACAGTAAACTTCATGGATTGCTCTACATATCTGTAACTGATAATAGAAGTGGGTGAACCAGAATAATTTGTCAGGGTGACAATAGTTTTTCAGAACTGGGCATCCAGATTTTAAAGGACTTGGTTTCACACCTTCAAGGGGCTTTGCATACATATTTCACAATATGTAGAACAACTGATGATTACAGATGCAGTCTGCATTTTCCTTTTTGAGATTGGTTTGCAGAAGCCAAGTACTGTTTAAAGGGATTGCTACTGTAATATTTACTCAAGGTTTCTAGTTATGTCAGAGGCATGTAGTAACACCGTGTGACCACGTGGTGTGTCTTGGTATTTTTTAACAGTTGTGTAATGTATAAGCACTTACTCTGATAGGATAAAGTACAGTTATACAATATATGGAATATAAATCCTTCTGCATGATGCTTGTGGAGCTAGTATGATCACTACAGCTGGCAGCTGCTGGTAGGAACCGGGCGAAACTATTCCACAGAGACTCTGCTATCTGCCCTGGTGTCTTGAGGTAAGATAGTCGTTAACCAGCTGAAAGTTGTAGCTAATGTAAGAGAAGTTTAGCTAGAGAATTTATATGGGTTATATGCTGAAGTTTTGGTCTTGAAAATATTGCCACTTGAAAATTTGAATTTTCATAACTTGAAGTTTCTCCCCTCTACAAGTTATGAAAATCCAAATTATCAAGAAGTTAGAAGTGTCAGTGTATTTCTGTGTCCTGAGATAAATGAATCCAGACTAAATCTTAAAACTATTTTAAGTGTATTGTTAATGTTTTAAGTGTATTGTTAATAGGGGTGGGGTTGCATTATGTCTGGCTTGATTTGAAACTTGACATGGCCATGAACTGACTAAATGGCCTTAGGCAAAAGCTACACTGTCATAGAATCATAGAATTGTAAAGTTGGAAGGGACCCCTAGGGTCATCTAGTCCAACCCTCAACTAAAGCACCCATGACAGATGGCCACCCAACAATTGCTTAAAATCCTGCAGTGAAGGGAGTCCACTCCTTCTGAGAGAGTCTGTTTCACTGTCAAACAGCTCTTACTCTCAGATAGTTCTTCCTGATGTTTAGTCGGCGTCTTCTTTCCTATAGCTTGAAACCATTAGTTTGAGCCCTACCCTTTAGATAGTGTAGCAACCCTTTAGATATCTGAAGAGGGCTATCATATCTCCTCTCAGTCTCCTCTCTTCCAGGCTAAACATGCCCAACTCCCTCAACCATTCCTCGTAAGACTTGGTGGAGTGTCTGTTTCTGATGAGGAAAATGTAGTTTAGAATAAAGCTTTCAGTTTTGGAGATTAGGTGGGTGCGAAGAGAAATAGATAAAACTTTGTAAAAATAGTCTTTCTATGCCACAGTCCTCTACCTATAGAAAGGAATGACTACATATTAGTTTTCTTGAGAAATAACCAGTCACATAAATCATTATGTATTTTGTATCTTTATTGCTTGGCTTGAGAGGCTAATTGAAGTGCTTTGTTCAGGAGAAAACAGCTGCTTAAAATCCCCTCCCCACCCGCTTCGTTATTTTTTGTGAACCAGACAAAACAGAGGCAGTATGTATGAACACCAAGCAAGAACAATTCCTTTCATTTTTCAGGAGATGATGTAACAATGAGAGCAGGAATTTAAATTTAAAAGATGCATTTTCATTCTGAATGGGCATATTTTTGCTGTCACAAACTGAAGGCAGGGCATTGCTCAAGCACAGCTATTTTCAGAAAGCATGATTTGGATATGGTTAAACTGTTGGTAAGGGATGCGGGTGGCACTGTGGGTTAAACCACAGAGCCTAGGACTTGCCGATCAGAAGGTATTTTTCGCTCTATAGGACGCACTTTTTCCCCTCCAAAAATTAAGGGGAGGGAGGGGGGTCGCGACTCGGTAGAGTCAAAGGGAAAGTATGGTGCTATTACAATCTGTTGGAAAAGAATATGTAAGGAAAACAATAAAAATTCACTTGGGGAAAAAAATTAAGGGGAAATGTGTGTGCATCCTATGGAGCGAATGCAGGCTCCTTGGCTTCAGCAATAGCAACGTGAAGCCTCTGAAGCCTGCACTCTGGAGGCTTTGCGTTGCTTTCGCTGAAGCCAGGAGAGTCTGGTCTTTGAGGCTGGCGGGGGGGGGGGGAGAGCAGCGCTCCCCCCCCCCCAGCCCCACAAGCTCGGGGGGCAGCGGGAAGGCGTGCGCCGGTGGTTCGAATCCCCGTGAGGGGGTGATCTCCTGTTGCTCGATCCCTGCTCCTGCCAACCTAGCAGTTCGAAAGCACGTCAAAGTGCAAGTAGATAAATAGGTACCACTCCGGCGGGAAGGTAAATGGTGTTTCCGTGTGCTGCTCTGGTTCACCAGAAGCGGCTTAGTCATGCTGGCCACATGACCCGGAAGCTGTACGCCGGCTCCCTCGGCCAATAAAGCGAGGTGAGCGCCGCAACCCCAGAGTCGGCCACGACTGGACCTAATGGTCAAGGGTCCCTTTACCTTTACCTAAAACTGTTGGTATTGTGAATGTCAGTGCTGTGTGTGTGTGTGTGTGTGAGAGAGAGAGAGAGAGAGAGAGAGAGAGAGGGAGGGAGGGAGAGGACATGCCCCAGTGCAAGGTATTTGACCCTGAGTGCCACCTCTACCTAACAGCACAAACCTACAAGCATAACATTTTGGGCTGACCATCTTCTGATCATACGTGGACTTTAAAGTAATCAGAAGAGGCCCTTTTACATGTATGTGTCCTGCCCCCATCTGGAGCATGGCTGATAGGAACACACAGAAAGGCTTTTTTGGGTTGGTGCACAAAGTTGGTAGAAATTCCTACTCAAGAGTTCCATGCTGACCCCTTGATTTCCTTGAA
This sequence comes from Podarcis muralis, assembly GCF_964188315.1. Taxonomy (NCBI): domain Eukaryota; kingdom Metazoa; phylum Chordata; class Lepidosauria; order Squamata; family Lacertidae; genus Podarcis; species Podarcis muralis. Next base: position 11,099,024 of record NC_135661.1, on the reverse strand, counting down.
GCTTAATTTTTTTTTATTCTGGGTTGTTGTATTTGATGTTTTAACATGTTGTAATCCACTTTGAGTTTTTTTCTTTAAAATGTAAAGTAGTATAGAAATGAAAATCATCATCATCAATGGGGGGGTGGGGGTGGCGCCTAGACATGCCATTGTGGTGACCATAACCTAAGTTTAAGGTGGCATTTGACGATTAGCCTATATATCTGAGTTTCCAACACTGCTCTTAGCCAGTATGGCCAGTAATGGTGGCTATTATAATCCAAAATATATGGAAGGTATCAGTTCAGGAAAGATGAACTAAATACTCTCTGCACTTTTGTTAGTGTGTGTGTGTGTGTGTGTGTGTGTGTGTGTGTGTGTGTGTACACGTGTGTGTACAGTGGTACCTCGGTTTAAGAACAGCCCTGTTTATGAACTATTCGGTTTATGAACTCCGCAATACTGGTAGTAGTGTCCCAGTTTGGGAACTGTACTTTGGTCTAAGAATGGAATCTGCATGGTGGAAGGGCACCGGCGGTGGGAGGCCTCATTAGGGAAAGCACGCCTCGGTTTAAGAACGGTTTCGGTTTAAGAACGGACTTCCAGAATGGATTAAGTTCGTAAACTGAGGTACCACTTCATATACATATATATACACAATGGTACCTTGGTTCCCGAACAACTTAGTTGTCAAACAAATTGGGTCCCGAATGCTTCAAACCTGGAAATAAGTGTTCCAGTTTGCGAATGTTTTTTGGAAGCCGAACATCCGATGTGGCTTCCGCTTGAGTGCAGGAAGCTCCTGCAGCCCATCAGAAGCTGTGCCTTGCTTTTCAAGCGGTTGTGGGAGTCGAATAGACTTCTAGAACGGATTAAGGTTGAGAACCAAGATACCACTGTACATGAATTGTGGTATAGATGCAGTGTGCTGTGCATATAATGAAAATAGATGGTGATGATGAGTTTAAAAAACAACAATCCCCCACCCCTGAATGACTTGGTCTTGACCAGGAATGCCCTGAATCTTTCTGTTGGTCTACTGTTGATGGTTATTGAATATTGTAAGTTTCCATCATCCCACAGTACCTCCGCAATATCCCACATTGCCCTCTGTGAGAGACTTGAGCTTCTTGTCATCTGTCTTCTGCACAGCCTTGCTGCTTGAGGTTTCATGGTATTTAGTGATTCCCAGGTGCTTCTTGTCAAGCCCAAAGGGGAAGAGCAGAGAGTGAGAATGAGAATGAGAGTGTGGTGAGGAGGAAGTGGAGGCATGTAACACTTCTTCTGTGCCCAATGCCAGCTGGGAAATCACTCTCAGCACATCAAAGTGCTATTAGATGTGCTATCTATCGTTTCTTGTATGTACATAACTTCTTTTTTTACGGATAAGCCACAAACAAGCTTTATAAATTAATTAGAGGGATTCACAGCCTTTCCCCCCTATCCTGACCTCCACATCCACCCCTGTGTTAGTTCCATCCTTCCTCTATTGAGTTTGAATATTTGTGCTCCCTTGTTATGAGGGAAATTTGTGAATCCAGTTTCATTGGTAAGTTGTGTTGCTAGAAATGCTTTTGTTTATCTCAGCTTCATGGATAAGGATTATGACTTCAGCCTGTCCAAGTGGAATTTCCCAGTTGATACAACTACTGTGGAAAGGCCAGCAATCTTTGTATCTTATCAATGGTACATCCAAATTTCTTGCATCCATCTTTCTGCAACCCTTTTTTTCCACTGGAAGAGAACGAAGGCTTATTTGGTGTCACTGGTCTGACAGGTGCCAAATAGAGACTCAGAAGCTGCTGTCCTGTAATGAATTGGGAATTGTCTTTTGTGCAAAACTGAGGCTCTGCCAAACATTGGTCGGCCAGCTAGCTATTCTGGCTAATCAAAACTCTGCCCAAATACAGTAATTATCTGCTTCACTTGTTCAAAATGCTTAAAAGCATTATTGTTTTGCTAATCAAGACAGTCTGTGATTTCCCCCCCAAAATGTTCCTGGCCTGCTGGCCAGTCTTTTTGATATTGATGCCAGTCTCTTAGCCAATCTGATTTTTCACTTATTTCCACCTTATTTCCCCACCTTAAAAGAAAGGTTTGTTGTCTCTCAAAAATTTGTTGCAGGGTGCTGTGCAAGCATGTTTTTTTTCTTCAGGTCAGGTCAGAAAGCAGAAATATGCTTATGAAGCATTTGTAGTGTACATAACTAGCTAGGCCTTCCGCTGTTGTGAAAATGGAAAGCAGAAGTTGGAGGCAGCTATCTTGAATGCGTGGGTTGAATTAGATTCTTGCAAGCGTGAAGTTCCTTTCCTGCAGGCCTTCACAGCCCACCAACCTGAATCCTGGTCTTTCTGCAGCAGAATGTGCCTGACAGGTATTTGACAGACAGCCTTGGTAGGCTACCGAGACAGGGTGGGTGGGTTTACTGAGTTTCTGGTGGGCTGCATTGACTTGGTTTGCAGGCCATTATGTGCCTTCTAGGATCATTTTCCCACCACCCTCTCCCTTGCCCTCCTTGCCTATTTCTAGTTTTAAAATGTGCCTGTAATCATTCTTTCTAGGCAAGCTTTTGAGAGAAGAAAGGAAACAGTCCTTATTTTGTTAGGAAATTTTTGTGAGATTATAGAGGGATTTGTTTCTCATGGTGATTTCTCAAAGGCCATTCATTGCCTTTTGCCTCAGGAATGTGGCTAAAAATGCTACAGGCTAATTTTTTAAGCTAACACGAAGGAAGATCAGTGTAATACTCTTGATTGCCTTTTTTTATGAAAGCATTTTGTATTATTGCTGTTTCTGGCTTCATGATTTATCAGATGCTTTTTCTTGGAGTCAAGCACCACTGTTGTTAGCTGCTTTTAAAACTGCAGGTGTCCACTGATAGAATTTCAGAGCTGGAGCAGAACGTGCTTGTTGGCTACCTGCCATTCTTCGGAGGGAAATGAGTCATGGGACTTAAAGGAACGGCAAAAACCTGAGAACAAAGTTGTTGTAACACAGGATAATATGGTTGATTATACCCTTTTTGTTTGAGGAGGAATTTAGACTGAGGAAGGAATACCGTAATTGGTATCCCAGGAGTTCTATCCAGTCATCTCATGTGGCCCCCCAACACTGCCTGTAGCCTAGTGGTTCCCAAGCATTTTAGGGCCTCCCCCCTCCCCCCGTTTCCATAAACTCATCCCCAGTGCCCCCTACCCTATAAAAACATTATTTAGTATAACAGCCGGCATAACACTAAATTCCATATTCAGAGACGTATTGTCCTTGCAGTGTAGGATGGGTCAAGACCACATGTCTTGTTCTACTGTCCCTTTTATGCAGTAATCCGCCACAAATGTTTGAGCCCCCTGCTGAAGGAGAGGTTAAATTGTTCTGACTCCTACAGGGTTTCCTTTTTATTGAATAGCTGCCGGCATGATCATATGGAGGAAGTAGCAGAATATCTGAGCAACGCCATGAAACAGGGGTCAGCAAACTTTTTCAGCAGGGGGCCGGTCCACTGTCCCTCAGACCTATATTTTGGAAAAAAAATAAAATTGAACGAATTCCTATGCCCCACAAATAACTCAGAGATGCATTTTAAATGAAAGCACACATTCTATTCATGTAAAAACACCAAGCAGGCCCCACAAATAACCCAGAGATGCATTTTAAATAAAAGGACACATTCTACTCATGTAAAAACATGCTGATTCCCAGACCATCCGCAGGCCGGATTCAGAAGGCGATTGGGCCGGATCTGGCCCCTGGCCCTTCGTTTGCCTACCCATGCCATGAAACTACGTCGTCATAAGACCTGAGTGGTACTTTTTAACCTTACTAGGCCTGTATAGTTTTATCTTAAACTTAAAGCATTTCCTCCTGTGAACAGATGCCAATTTTATGTTTCGATTCATATATTCCAGTCTTCTCTGTATGCCCATAAAGGTTGATTGGTTGATTGAACATAACAGTTTATGTTAACCACTAAGGAAGAAAATAACACAATAGAATTCAAAACGGCAATGATTAGTTGCACATTTAATTCAAAATCCAATTAAAACAATTTACTTTAATTCAGCAAAATTGATTGATCCAGTGATACCAGCTTTTCAAGGTCTGATAGTCATGTACACCTCTAGCACCCCCTTGCCTCATAGCACCCCACTGTGTAATCTCGCTGCCCCCCAGGGGGCGGTACCGCCCACTTTGAGGACCCCTGATCTATCCCCGGGTTTTTCCACTTCCTCTGTCCCTCAACTGTTCATGCAAAGGCAAAATGCTCTTTAACTTGCCCACCTAATGTGTATGCAGCCGCCACCAGTCTGCCTTTGTTTTGCTTCTCTGGAGAGGAAGGAACTGAAGCGCCCTTTGTCTGTGTCTCAACTTATATAGAAGTGAGCTAAAGGAGAGAGCCATTGTTATTGTCCCCAGGTCCTTTAAAAGTGGACTCTCTTAACAATTCATTTGCTCCCCATGCGGCTAACATATTGAAAGCCTGGTCTTCCCAGTCTTTCATTTCTCTCTTGCTCCCTTTACTTTCACAGCAATATATACTTCCAAACAGCCTTATGCTAAAGGAAGATGATTTCCCCAAATCTGCCTTATCATTGGCTCATAGAATGGTAGCATCCCAATTTCCAAAAAGCCACTTGTTTGTTCTATATTTCCTGTGTTGCTATATAACTTTTAACACACAGTCCATGCTCTCAGTATTTTAGATGAATGTTAGCCTCATATTAAGTTAGAACACATATTAAGTGTTTTGACTTCAGTGGTTCTAAAGTGGAAGCATTATTGCACAGAAGTCGGATAGTAAAGGGAGTTGGTTAATTCACTCATGCAAAAAACAAGATGTAAGAGGCTGTGTAAAGTGAGTTGTCAGCAGAGGCAAACATCTCTGGACATTTTGCAAGTCATGTCCCTTTATAGAAAAGGGTTTTGGAGTAGCCTAAAAATGAGTATGTGAACTTAAAGTACATACCCAAGAATACTAACTGCAGATGGATGGAGCACTGGTTTGTTTTTGGAACATCTTTGGACATTTTGATTGTTTAAATCTGTGTTTGCACAGTTATTTTGTGTGTGAATTAAATCATCCTTGTTCATTTATCAAAGGCAGTCTTTACACAGCTTTAATTTTATTAACCCCAGTTTCAGACTGAAATTTGATCTGCGTTCACATCTGTACTTTTGATTAGATCCATTTTTTTAATTGTGACCAGCTTTAAATTGTCATAATGTGTGTGTTTGTGTGTGCTTTTTTGAAAGGTTTACCTACAACCAAGTGCGTAGGCAAGGTTTTTTTTTTGTTGTTTTGCCTTTATTTATGTAAACAGCACCATCACTCAGTAGGTGTGGTGCTTCAGACTATGGTGTCAGATGGTAGGATAGGGACCTTTGCAGTTTATCATCTGAAATTCCTCAGTGGGGAGGCAATAGAGCAGTGTTCCCAAATCTGGTACCCTCCAGCTGTTTTGGAGTACAGCTGCCATCAGCCCTGACATCCTCTGACTGTGCTGGCTGGGGCTCATGTGAGCATCTGGAGGGTACCAGATTGATGAAGGGTGGAGTAGAAGGAGAGGAGGAAGGTGGGAGTATGGCTAAAAGGGAAAGTATATGCAGTTCGAAACTCAGGGTTAGTTTCTGTAGGCAGGGGATGAAGAATGAGTGGTAAACCTTCATTTTGAGTTTTAAGGAAGAACTGGAGCAGGTCAGCCTTGAAAAGGGCTGAATATCTATTTCATGATTCCTGTCACCAGAATCAAATAGGCTTGAGGGATTTTCCTGCTGTGTTGTGAAGGGGGGAAAGACTTGCTAAAATGTCAAGGGAAAGGAAAATATAGAATTACAGCTGTAATTGATTAAGTAAGAGAAGAAGGTAAAAAAAGAAAATGAGTAATTAGTTAATGGAAGTGAGGGGTTGCTGAAGAAATTTTAAAATAGGGATGCAGATAAGGGGAGGCATGGGGAAGTCTGGGAAGTAAGATTTATGAAAAAGAGGTTTTGAAATTATACATGTTTATATGTTTGTTTGTTTATGTACTGTGTATTGTTTTGTTTTTAATTTGTGTTGGAAAATCAATAAAAAAAAATTTTTTTAAAAAAAAGACTGTGGCTGACTGTCTTCTTTAGGGCATCCTTGGATATTGGTTGAAATTCTCAATGTAATTAACTTGCCATAAAACCTGGATTCTCGGTCAGGTTTATACACTGCAGCAAATATCTTGTGGAATTGTATTGCAAATTTTTTACTGGTGTTTCATTTCTTTATTTCTAGGTGCCATAGAAGCACATGTTACTTACAGGACCTCATGCTCCGTTGTGAACTCCTGTGATGCTCTTCTGACTCCCTGAGGTGCCCTAGTTTTTAATTGAAAACCCTATCCCCGTACTAATAACTTAGTGACTACGTGAATTTTAGAGCATTGTGGGAAACAATGGGAATTGGCAAGAACACCACGTCTAAGTCAGTTGAAACTGGAAGTCCAACAGAGGGCAAATATGAGGATGAATCCAAGCATCCTGCTTTCTTCACACTACCAGTAAGTTGCATACTCCAAAAAGTTGCATTGCTTCCCTGTGGTGGCACGATGTAATCACAAGCTTGGCCATAATATCTGCTTCTGCTTCAATCATCGTTCTCAGCCAGGTATTTCTAGGCACTGATTCTCCAAAGTGTGCCCCATGAGGTCCAGTTAAAAACTCCCATTGTGTGGAAAATGCATTTTACAATAGCACAACTTTGAAAATAGCATGGGTCAGTGGTGACTTGTGATATGCCTTTCACAGAAAGCTTTACTGATCTTTATTTCTGGAGTAGAAGCTGGTTGTAAAAGTCATCTTTGTTGTAAAAGCCATCTTGCTAATCTGAATCTTCAGAAAGAAAGTGCTCTGAATGTATTTTTAGTATGGAGAGGCGACTAAGAAAAAATAGTTCCATGGTTTAGAAATGAATTTTAGGGCTCTGTATGAATGACTTTGTCCAGAATGCAGGTACAAATGTTGTGTACACTGACTAGATTGCTCAAGCAATCAGACTCTTACCTCTTTGAGTACAGTTGACTAGATAGGCTTTGAACTATTGCATGCAAATGCTGATGATGATTATGACAATTTAGCCACAGATTGCCAAACCACTTTCAAGTAATGCAATTCATCAATTGATGATAGCTTGACATTGGTTCATTGCAACATGGAAACATGAACTTGCTGACCATGGTTATTTGTTAGTCTAATTGTCATTTCCAGTATTTGAATAGTGTATTGAGGGGTTGTTCCACCTCTGTTCTGCCCTCTGTAAGACTGGACCAGAGGGTTTCTAGTCTGCTGTTACAGTCACTGTTTCCATACCAATCCTGTTTGTATTAAGTCACAGGGGCTGGTGTCTTTCTAATGTGTACATTTTGTTTCCTGTTGTGGCATAATGTGTATATCTCTTTAAATTGATAAAATACTGTTGACGGGTCCTGTGCTTATGCTGCAGTATTCCTGTTCAGTCTAGTACTGTGCCAAGTCTTTCAATAGCTCCCCCACCCGCAGTTCAGGGAGGGGAGTAAACCCAAACATGCCCTAAAAATCGGTGAGGTGAAAATGAAGTTCAGATAATATTTTGTCTGGTTTTGGGCCGGTGGGGATGGGACAGTGCTTATCTTCTTTTCCTTTATGAAATGGCCAAAGGCCTTCAAAGAAAAATAAACATTGCACAAGTCAAAGTGCTGGGCACACTTGCTGCAGCACCAGCAGCCAGCTCTCTCTGTCTCTTCCAGACAGCCTCCCTTCCTAGGACGCTCATGTGACTACGTGGCATGAAGAGAGCTGCGTGCTGCTGCAGCAAGTGTGTCCAGTGCTTTTACCTGCACTTTTTTTGCTTGTACATCGGCTGGCTCAAGCTGATGGGAGTTGGCTCTCGATGAATTCAGTACGTTGAAAATGTTGCGCTCTTCGTTGAGAATAATAATTCCTGCGCTTGCCCTAGAGGATACATTTATTTGAAAATCTATAGTAACTCTTTTTATATATTAATTCCTTTTTCTTTTTCATAGGTTGTAATGAATGGTGGAGCTACATCAAGTGGCGATCAAGATACGGAAGATACAGAGCTTATGGCAATCTATACAACTGAAAATGGAATTGCTGAAAAGGTATCTTTCTGGAGTAGATTCAAAGATTGGCTCTGGTGAAGCCAAAGTAACTCATTTGCTCAGCTCGGGATGCTGCACACACACTGAGGTGATCTCCTGGTGATCACTTGGAGTATTTTTGGAGAGAAGCCATGGGAAGGAGCCAGGAGAAGAGCTTGAGTGCTGGTAGTGTGTGGAGATGATGGGGAATTGCCTGGAGAATCAAGGTGGAGACTGTAATGGTGTTTTAAGGTTACAGAAATTTATCTGTTTGTTCATAACCTTCTTGTATCTTCTCTGGCTTGTGGCAGGCAGCACAGCTGGAAAAAAGTGCACTGTTACCACTAACTCAGAATGAAAGATAAAGTGTGGAGCAGCATTGTTGCATATTCTAGGTCAATCATGATGAACAATAAATCTGATTCATGAAATCCTGTTTATTGCATAATTCTTATTATTACCATGTGATGGTTGGTTGTATGGCACAGTGTGCCAAACATTTACAGACAGTGCTTTTCCCATCCCACTAACAATATCTATCAGTGGAAGGTATGGTTTCTCAAGGGACACACCCTGGATTCAGTAGTCAGTATCCTGACAAGCAGTTATGAAGAGACCTTGACAATCCTGTAGAAGCTCTTCACTCTTCTCTTGTTCTCCTCAGTTTGACATTTCTACTAATTTTGCTTGTTCCCTCCTTTGTCTTCCTTGTGGTTTCCTGACATTATCCATGTCTTTTGTTAAGACTTCAAGGCAATGTCTTTAGATAACAGTAAAACCCATAAATTCTGCTTACAAAATAAATTAAGCAGCTTGTGTAGTCTACCAAAGAAATTTAGTTTGCCGTATTCAGGTTTTTGCAGACTGGAAAATATTTCAGCAAGACAGGGAAATATAAAAAACAAGGAAGCAAGTTTCATTTCACAGAACCCCCCCCCCCCCCCGAATCTTAATAAATTGATTTTTTGCCATCACACACTTCCCTCTGTGCAATTCCTTGTTGCAATATTTAAAATGAGAGGTAAGATTATCTGGTTTCCCTCAAGGCCTGCTGGATTCATAAAGAATCTTTTGGAACTACATTTAAAAGGGAAAAAAAAGCTGAGAATCAGCTTTCTTTATTCTATATAAAGATAGTATTAGATGGGGGAGTTTCAGCATCACATTCCCACCCCCTTTGCTTTTTAATGAGTTTATAAATGCTTAGAAATTTGCAGTTTGAATTAGAGAAAAGATACAGGATGGAAAAAATGGGGGAGGGACATTATCACTGATTACCTTTTAACTAATTTAATTTCCCTTATTTTCTATCCTTCCATAATTTAGATGAAGTGTTAAAGACAGGTTTCTTTGATTAAGGGAACATTGATAATTCTTAGAGTGAAAGCATCTTTTGGAAAGACTGTACTTGAAAACTTTCGTGTTTTGGGCCTTCATAATTTACCAGTGGATTTTAGGATTGTACATAATTTCCCTCATTTGTGTGGGCTGAAGTAGATGTTTTGATAATCAGTTTTACTATAGCTGCAGTTGTCTTGTTGCACAAACCTCCTTTTTCCAGAGTCCAGCTATAAACACTGAGCTTATTCAAGAAGGCAAAATGACTGAGCGTTTCTGTTTTTAATGCCACCTTTGTTTCAGAGATTAATGTTGGCAGCCAGGGAGATGCAAGGGAAACGGTGCCAAAGTTGGACCACCTAGACTTCCAGGACTGTAGGTGGTGGCAATCATAAGGGGATTAGGCAACTGCAGCATGTGTAACTAATAGGATAAAGTTATACAACTGGGTTACTGGACTCCGGATTCCAAGACGCATATTTTGAATATCTGATATCGGTTAAGTAATATATTTGCTTGGTCTTCACTCTGACTCGTAGGACAGAAGCAGCACATCTGCTGATACTGCAGCTGCTACCTTGATGCTGGGTCTTCTGCCTTTGTGATAGATTTTTGTTATCATTCTTATTTTGAACAAAGGTCTCCCACATCCCGTCACTCATCAGCTCTTCCTACACAAGCCTGCTTGTTCCCCGTGATGTGAGGAAGAGTAGGAAACTGCTGCATTTTTCATGCAGGAAATATCCAGTTTTAGAAAGGCATTGTTTTCATAAAATTAATTAGCAGGCTTATGTATTACAAGTAAGATTGGGCAACAGCAGTGGGTACAGTGCTAGTCAGACTGAAAAATCAAAGCTGTAACTATTTTTTTCTTCAAGTGTCTCTACGGAACTGATATTTACACGCATGCCTCATTAGAATCTGATACTTTGTTTTTAAAAATCGCTTAATATCTAAACTGACACTATTAAACTGTCATGCCTTAAAATATTTACATGTTTTCCAGTAAAACAGTTTCCAACAATTTAGTTCAGTTACTTTTGGCTACCGGGAGTAGGGGGGGTGGGTCTCAGCAAATGTGGGGGTCACAGAAAAGCTGTAGAAACCCGTCTTCATGCTGTTTTTATGTAGCATAACTAACGCTATTTTGCTTCTGTACAACTGCTTGCTAAATTAATGCTCTTTGCTTCTAATTCAGATATTTCTACAACAGATAAAATTAACACATCACTCTAAGTTTCATTGACTTTAAAGTTTAAACTTTGTTTACGTAAAAAAAAAAGTTTCGTCAAGCATGCTAACTTGGATCTCCATTGGTTTTAGACAAGTGGAAAATGTTCTTGAAAATGGTTCAGAAAACGCATGTCATTAGCCTGTTACGCAGAGAGTTTGTTTAACAAAGCACCTATGAGTTGTCCCACAGATGATCAAACAACCATGGCTTGCTTTTCAAAAGTTTGTTTTGTTTTTTCATCTTCTCTTTGTATCTTGGTTACCATCTGAGGTGTGCAAAGAAACCATGGTGAAGGAAGGGGGATGGGTTTGCATGTAACACAAAGCCTTATATGAAAGCACACCAAGGTTCCTCAGCCAGCAACAAACCCTGGCTTTAGACCAAACATAATAAAGTGAAGCCACTGGGCAGAGTTTGGACAATTATGTGCAAACCAAGCCACTTTTGTGCTTCCATCTTCAGCAGAGCTCCTGATACAGCCATAGGCTAGGATCCTAAAATCTTAAGCAAGTTCACAGAAGGGATGTTTGACATCTTGCCCTCCTCCCTGAAAAGCCTCGGGCAGGTGGGGAGCATGTTGGAGGACCAGCCTGAATTATATGGATGAGGTCTGGGGACTGCAAGAGAGAGATTGGGATAGAAAACCTTCCCTGTGTTACCTTAGGATCCACGTCTGATTTTGTTTGAGTTCTTCCCCTCCCCCAGTAGCCTTGCTTCGTCCCATGTTGTTCATGGGGAGTGCTAGACCTTCTAGGGAAGCACTGGGGAAAGCTTGGAGGGGGTGGTAGGAAATGTACTTTTGTTAATTTTCTTACCTTCTCTTAGGACCTAAGATAGAATGAGAATCCTAAAGGATTTTCTTTTGGGGAGGGGGCTTGAGTTCTTCCTCCTGTCTTGTTTCAACAAAAATGTGCATCCTGGGTGGGCTGTAAGACAGACTGCAAAGGTTCTGTGCTCCTTTACACGGAATTGGTAACTAGTGCTCTAGGCCTCCTGGAATTCTTGCTTCTCAAATCCTTCCTGAGGAAGCTTTAAGTTATGGGGTGTGTATGGTCTTGATCCCCTCTTCCTTTAGTTTTCCTGATTATTCAGCACTGAAGACATGTTTGCTGGAGACTGAGCTAGAGATTCTCTTGAAAGTGTTTATTTAGGTTGCTTTTACCCCTTAGGCTACAGTGCATGAGTTATGAGAGTCTAGCTCTTGATCAGTTATTTTTGGGAAAACGTTGTTGGCATTTTTGAGCCATGTGTTGGGATGAGCCAAGCTACTCTGTCTTCTTCCTACTGCTCCCTTGGAAGGGTGTAGCCTTGAAATACATTCTGCATTCTCCTAAGTTTAACTGTAGAGCCATTTCCAAATACAATAAACGTACATCCCTTTTTGAATGAGGCTCTTCTGTCATCACACAACCCCAAATTCTACTTTGTTTGTTTGATCTTTGGCAAGTTGGAACAGCTTCCATCAGGTCTGTGACGTCCCACTCATGGATGTTTGCCTTCAACCACACCTCTCTTCTCTGCATACAAAAGGAATCCTGTGAGAAGGCATGGTAGTTGAAAGACTTTAAGAACATAGCCTTCTGCACCCTCCTCTCTCACTACCAGTCTCGCTGTCAGTGACTTTGTCCCAGGAGAGGGAGAATGGGAGAACCTCCCTGTAGGCAGGAGCTCTGTGAGGAGTGTTCCACAGATCTGACAAGATTGCCTGCTCCCTGCCACATGCTACTTTGAGAAATCTGGCATTAGTACAACTAGGTGCAACTATCCTGCATAACAAGCCGTTTTCCTTCATTAGCATCTCATTCAGTTCAACTGATGTCAGCCATGCTGTACTCAGGGTTGAGTTGTCATGGTTGAAATCACAACCACAGGGAGAACTTAAAGTTCCCGTCAAAACAAAACAAAGGAACTCTCCATTGCCTTTTACAGAAGTATGTGCAGTGGTACCTCGCAAGACGAATGCCTCTCAAGACGGAAAACTCGCAAGAAGAAAGAGTTTTCCGTTTTTCGAGGTGCTTCGCCAGACGAATTTCCCTATGGGCTTGCTTCGCAAGAAGAAAGCCCATAGGGAAATTTCTGGGGACCTCTTTTAAAATGCTGGCGGTCGGGAGCAAAGACTTTCGCCCACCGCCGGCCTTCAGAAGAGGTCCTGGACCTCTTCTGAAGGCCGGCAGGGGGCAAAAGTCTTTGCTCCCCCCCCCCCCGCCTGCCTTCCCGGGACAGCGGAGACTTCTCCGCTGTCCCGGGGCGATCTTAAAATGCTGGCGGGCAGCAGCGAAGCCTTCGCTGCCGATCCCCAGCTTTTTAAAATCGCCCCGGGACAGCGGAGGCTTCGCTGCCACCCGCCAGCATTTTAAAATCACCCCGGGACAGAGGAGAAGCCCTCCTGTCCCCTGAGCTTGCGGGGCGGGAGGTGGGGAGAAGGGCTTTTCTTCCCACCGCCAGCCTTCAGAACAGCCTTCTGAAGGCTGGCGGTGGGAAGAAAAGCCCTTGTCCCCCGTCCCCCCCAGCCTTCAGAAGAGGTCGGGGGACAGACTGTCCCCGGACCTGGTCTGAAGGCGGTTTCCATAGGAACGCATTGATTGATTTTCAGTGCATTCCTATGGGAAACCGTGCTTCGCAAGACAAAAAACTCGCGGAACGAATTAATTTTGTCTTGCGAGGTACCACTGTGTTTTGTTATTAAATCGGCACTGGAGTGGAAATAAAAATTCATCTGCTGCTGTAGTTTCAGTTATTCTCTCTCATACTAAACACAACATTGACGAGTAAATGGGTTTGGTTTTGGGCAGTGCTTTTTTTCTGGTGGGACACAGGTTCGCATACCCCTAAGCATTTTGTGAACCCAAGTTTGGCCTTACTGAGGGCCAGTTTTTCAATATGAGTAGGAAAATGAGAGTACCCCTAAACATTTTTTTTAGGAAAAAAAGGATTAGTTTTGGGTCTCCTGTTCAACAACCAAATATAAATAATCAGCCAAATATGGATTCAAGTCAGCATGGTAGTTATACAAGCCCTTCTTTTCACTGAGATTGGTAAATTGAAAACATCCTCCTGGGTGTGGCCAATAAAAAGTATCTCTTAACAAATATTTAAAATGACTTCTGTGGATAGAGCTAGGCCAGTGGTTCCCAAACATTTTTTGGGCCACCGCCCCCTTGGTTCCATAAATTCATCTCCAGTGCCTGATACCCTATAAAAAGCATTATTTAGAAGGGCGGTTTGCACAACCCAATAAGGAAGAGAAAAACACAGTGAAATTCAAAGCAGTAACAACCAGTTGTTCATTTATTCAGAATCCAATTTAAACTGTTTACTGTATTTACTGTAATTAATTCAACAAAACTGATGAACTTGATCCAGTGTGGCCAGTCTGATAGTCGTTTGCACTTCTGGCACCCTTCTGCCTCTTAGTAGCCCCTGAGTGATCCCACTGGCCCCCAAGGGATGCTACTACCCTCTTTGGGAACCACTGATGTAAGCTGAACAACCACTTCAGACCTTTTAGACCCTTTTATGCAGGGGTCAGCAAACTTTTTCAGCAGGCGGCCGGTCCACTGTCCCTCAGACCTTGTGGGGGCCGGACTATATTTTGAAAAGGGGGGGGGGACAAATTCCTATGCCCCACAAATAACCCAGAGATGCATTTTAAATAAAAGCATACATTCTACTCATGAAAAAACACCAGGCAGGCCTCATAAATAACCCAGAGATTCATTTTAAATAAAAGGACACATTCTACTCATGTAAAAACACGCTGATTCCCGGACTGTCTGTGGGCCGGATTGAGGAGGCGATTGGGCTGGATCCGGCCCCCGGGCCTTAGTTTGCCTACCCATGCCTTTATTCCTAATCTGATGCCTATGTTTTAGTTTCTATGTTTAGTTTCACTGTATATAGTTTAAAGGTAAAGGTAAAGGTACCCCTGCCCGTACGGGCCAGTCTTGCCAGACTCTGGGGTTGTGCGCCCATCTCACTCAAGAGGCCGGGGGCCAGCGCTGTCCGGAGACACTTCCGGGTCACGTGGCCAGCGTGACATCGCTGCTCTGGCGAGCCAGAGCCGCACACGGAAACACCGTTTACCTTCCCGCTAGAAAGCGGTCCCTATTTAACTACTTGCACCCGGGGGTGCTTTCGAACTGCTAGGTTGGCAGGCGCTGGGACCGAGCAACGGGAGCGCACCCCGCTGCGGGGATTCGAACCGCCGACCTTTCGATCGGCAAGCCCTAGGTGCTGAGGCTTTTACCCACAGCGCCACCCGCGTCCCTATGTATATAGTTTAGCTTCACTGTATTTGTCTATTTGCTGAATTGGGGGAAGGGCAGGATATAAATCAAATAAATAAATACCTAAATCTGTTCCTTCCTCTGTCCTTCTCTGTCTGCTCTCTGTGGTTGTGGGCCATTGCCCATGTGGCTCACATTAGTGATCCACCAGCAAAAGACCAAGATTCTACAGCACAGGTTGTGGCTGTCTACTGTAATTATTTACCCTGCATTGGAATAAGAAGAGCAGCTAGCAATGAGGGGGTGAATCAGAAACGTGTCATGAGTAAACCTGACAATATCATCAGTGTTGCTGATTTTTCACATTTTTGCTTACTATTCATAGAAACATTGTAGTTGCCAGAATTACAAGGGAGCCAACTCAGCGCTCTTGGCTTTCCAAATTATTGTTATGAAATATGAAAGACTTCAGTGAACGCTTGAAAAATATTGGACAATGTATGGCCTTGATACTTACAATTACAGAAAGACCAGCATATTTGGCTTCTTCTCAGTGTCTTAATGTTTGATCCTTGAGCAGTTTTTACCATGATGCTTTCAAATGTTGTGGAGTCTAGAAACTTTATTTTTATTCTGGATTTTTTCCACATTGGGCCTATAAAGGGAACCATTGTTTTATCTCCTGCTCTAGTAAGTGTGGTCAAACTTTTCATCCTGTTGTGTCTTGCCTAAATTCTAATGCAACCCTGATTTGAGTCTAACTCACTGAAAATTCAGCTATGTGTACTGAAAGGAATACATCCATTGTAGTAAGTAGTATTTGTACCATGAATTGTGAAATCTTGGTCTCTTATGCAAGGTTTGCCATTATTACTATATTTATTCTTAAACGCCCCTTTCCTGATGATATGTGATTTGGTGTTCCTCATGCTCTATTTGTTTGTGTAATCCAATTGGCCATCATAATCTTTTTGGCGTAATGTGCCATGGTTATATTACAAGAAGAGTATAATGCCCTGCTTGTAGGCAAAGGGAAGAGGTTGCTTATATGAAAGGGTGAGTGTGTGTGTGTACATATCTCTTGCATACTAAGTGCAACAGATTACTTGAAAGCTAAAAGATCTTGCTTTTTAAGTGTGTGTATTGACGCTGCTTTGAAACAGGGCACAGACCTTGTCAAATGTGCTCTCGTAACCATGTTGCATATTGAACTGGTGCATCTTTCTATAATACTTAATTACTAATTATTTGTTTCCACTGCTTGATCTGTTTTTAACAGAGTTCACTGGCGGAGACACTAGATAGCAGCGGAAGCTTGGACGCCCAAAGAACGGACATGATATACACAATTGAAGATGTTCCTCCCTGGTACCTCTGCATATTCTTGGGATTACAGGTACATATTGTGAGAAAAATATGGTGCTCTCGTTATTCCTACTGTGCTATATTTAATATTTTAAGTATTATTCAGCAGGAAAAAAATGCAGGCAAGCAACACAGGAATGAAAGATTTCAAGAACTGATGTTGGCTTACAGTCAGTTTTCTCTTTGGTCCTAGTTCTCTGAATTTTAATTGCTGAAGCTGGGAAGGTGAGAAGCCAGTTCTTCTTTCACTGTACTTCAATGCAACAGTAGCATATTGGTACACTGGAGAGGGCAAAAATATTTCTGGAGCCTCTGGAAATGTTTGTCCTAGTGCTTATATAGGCAGTTCTTTACCCCAGAAGTCCACATTGATTTGCCCCATAGCTAGGTGCACTTGGTGCATTAATCTGGGAATTCTAAATACAACCCATAATCGTGTACTGCTGTTCTACCAACGGGTGATCCTGGGAATTGTGGTACTGTAGTCTGCACAGCCTTGTAGCCAAAATGAGGTATTTTAGAAGCAAAGGTGGCTACCTCAGGGAGCAGGTCTTAATATGTATTTAAGAGCATCAAGTAGGAGAGATACAGACCTGACCAAAGAACAGAACAAGCCCTATTGAAACAAATGGAAGCTTTGGAAGGTCATAGTAATGCTTTTGCAAAGTTTCCATTCAAGTCATTGGGTCTTGTGCAGCAGAACTTCCCATTGCTCCTGTAGCCTGGGAAAGAAGTGCCATTTCGTTTGTGTGCTGCAGGGACTATACTGTGTAGTTCAAGAGAAAAGACCCACGGATCCTTTGCCTGCAGTTCTGTTTCCTGTCCTATGAGGAATGGTTGAAAGACCAGGGTAGGTGTAGTAGTCTGAAGAAGAAAAGATTAAGTTGTGGACATGACAGTATCTGAAGGACTGTCATGTAAGGTGGAACAGCTGCGTTATCTGTTGCTCCAGAGGGCAGGACTTCCAAGCAGATTCCGACTAAACCTTAGGAACTGTTTGGCAGTGATGCAGACTGCTTTGGCAGCTGGTAGACTCTCCTTCACTAGAGGCATTTAGGCAAAGTCTGGATGGCTGTCTGTCACTGACTTCTGAATTGTAGATCCTGTACTGATCAGTAGGATCACTAGGTCCTTTCTAACTGATAAGCCTGCTGGCCCACAAACTCAATTTTCCCCCATGCCCAGGAGTTCTGCTCTTGGTATCAAGGCATTTCTAAGGAAAAGATGTTTTCCAGTATGTTTTGTAAAAAAAATTATTAAACTGTGCTTTTGAGTTCTTCATTTTTGCAGTGAAGGACCATGCCCTTTGAATATATAGGAACATTTGCCATTTATTATGTAGTAAGACTTTGGGAATTTGTCTATTTATAACTTATACAGCACCGCTATCCTTAGAGCAAAGTTTCCCAGAATCTTGCAATCAGGAAGAAATGAAGGATGGAGATAACAATTCATTGATTATCCCCATTACAATCTTACATATAAATCTTCAAATTATGTTCCAGATCCTGCACTTGGCAGGGAACTGAACTGGATAACCTCCAAGATTCTGCCTGACCCATTCAATTGTATGCTTCTATATCCTTAATTTTTTAAAGAATGACTTCATACCCTCCAACATTATTCTGATGAAAATAGGGAGGGAACGTCCCATTCCATAATGATAATTTTACTATTTATACCCCACACATCTTATTGGGTTTCCCCAGCACTCTGGGCAGCTTCCAACATATACAAAAACATAATAAATCATTCAGCATTTAAAGAACAGGATTGCCTTCAGACGGCTTGGGGGTTGGATAACTCCATGCCCTCCAACATTTCTCCAATGAAAATAGGGACATCCTAAGGAAAAGTGGGGCGTTCTGGGATCAAATCAGAAACCGGGATGGCATCTCTAAATCAGGGACATCCCTGGAAAATAGGGACACTTGGAGAGTCTGAGACTTCCATAGTTTCTGTGCAGTGGTTCTGCTCCAAGTCATTATACAGAATCAGTCTTTTATTCCTCATAGACTGGTAGCAGCTCTCCAGGGTCTTGGAGAGTTCCTGTCAATGCAGCTACCTGAGATTCCAGTGGCTGATCCTTCTGCATACGGAGCAGGCACTTTACAACTGAGCTATGGCCCCCTCCCCATTGTTTATTTACCATATGCATACTACAGAAAATAGTTTTCAGTAAGGTTTCTTGGTAGTATAATATATACCTGCTGATTTTATTTTACACTGGCGTTTCCAAATCCTTGGCAGGAATCTATCCCAAGTGAAGTTCTGCCTCGAGACTTAATTCCTTAGGGAGTGGTGATGCTGTGCTCTCCAGATGGCTTTTGACAACCTATTGCATTGTTTGTGGTCTTCTCGCTTCTACTTTGCTTTGTACTGCAATGCAGCACCGCTTCTGCTTTGGTCTTGCCAGACGGCATCTGTCTTTACAGTTGAGTCCTGCTTCTAGAAATTGCTTATCCATAAGCAGGTGTTAATTGATGGTTGTTTGGAAGCAATTTGGAAATATATGGCGCTTGAAAAATAATGCTCTTGAGCTAATGGTAATGGTGTAAACAAACGGAAAGCAATCATATATCATGTTTGTAAATAAAATAACCCTCTGTATTTGCAGCATTACCTGACGTGTTTCAGTGGCACTATAGCAGTGCCCTTCCTGCTAGCAGATGCCATGTGTGTTGGATTTGACCAGTGGGCTACTAGCCAGCTGATTGGGACCATATTCTTCTGTGTTGGAATCACAACTTTGCTGCAAACAACGTTTGGCTGCAGGTAAGTTAAGAGGATGATATTTGACTGCCTGTTAACTGTTTAGAGGTACACCTCTCCCTATCCCAAGCAACTAGTTCAACTTTGGCCAGTGATTCAAGAATTAAAGGTAAAGGTACCCCTGACCGTTAGGTCCAGTCGTGGCCGACTCTGGGGTTGCGACACTCACCTCGCTTTATTGGCCGAGGGAGCCGGCGTACAGCTTCCAGGTCATGTGGCCAGCATGACTAAGCCGCTTCTGGTGAACCAGAGCAGCACACAGAAACGCCGTTTACCTTCCCGCCAGAGCGGTACCTATTTATCTACTTGCACTTTGATGTGCTTTCGAACTGCTAGATTGGCAGGAGCAGGGACCGAGCAACGGGAGCTCCGCCTGTCGCGGGGATTCGAACCGCCGACCTTCTGATTGGCAAGTCCTAGGCTTTGTGGTTTAACCCACAGCGCCACCTGCGTCCCTCGATTCAAGAATTAGTGCAGCTTAAATAAAAAAGTAGGTCAGAAATAAGTAGCCCGCCTGAGTATACATGTTAATTTATTAAAACAATAATTAGCTATTGAAACTTTTTTTTTGAAGCATGACTGCTATTTCAAATATCTGAATCATGTGAACCTGCCTTATGCCAAGTGAGATGGTTGGTCCACTGGTTGTCTCTGAAAAAACTCCACTAGAGGCCCTTCCCATCCTTCCGGTCATTTCCCCAGAGATGCTACTAATGATAGAGCATGGAGCCTTCTGCTTGCAAACATGCGCTTTGCCTCTGAGCCAGGGCAAAGGGCCTTCATCCAGCTGCGCGCATTTGTGGCACATTAGCAATCCAAAATGGGGACCAAAAGCAACAGCAACTGACCTCTTCTCAGTCTAAAATTCACTTCTCTGCCTTGCTAACTGGGGGTGATTCCAGCTCACTGTAAGCATTGAGGGGATAAACTAGTTGATACAAGTATGGTTGTGGAGAGCACGCACTGTTTTGTGGGTAGTTTTGCTCTCTGTGCCTTTCCAAAATATATATTTAACTCCCACACCCCTCAAAAATATCCTTTGTGGTAGCAGGGAATTCTGCTCCAGTACTTCTTTCTATATATTTATCCTAAATATATACCAAAAATTTAAAATAATATTAACAATTCATTGTATTAGGCTCTTGTTATCTCCTTCCATGGCACCTGTTCTTCCAAGTAATATCAAGTCTTGGAGTCTTTCCCTCAAAAACAAGGTATTTGGCATAATTTACATATGAAATAGAATATTGGGTGGTAAGATAGCAGCAGCTCAGTAGGAGAGTTCAGTTAAGCCTGTTTAAATAAACGAAGATGATTGAAGAGAATCTTCCCAAAGAAAAACCTCAAGCCCTGGGCAATACAATTTCAAGTTTCTTGAATTAAAGTAGATATGATCTAGTTTCATATCAAGTGATCCACAGAAATATATCAATTGTACCAATCTAAGGGACAATTTTTGTCCTTTGTTTTTTCCTGACTTGCTCAGAATGTTCCTGCTGTTTCTTCCAAGACATGATGCTATAGTTCCCAGAAAGGAAATCTCGCTCCTCTCTGTGAACTGCCCTGCTCTGTAATTCTTAGAAACCTTAAAAGCAGTTCTTCCCTGAGCAGAGGAAGCCCAAAGGCTATAGCAACCATATGTAAAAATCTTCCTTAAAATAAGCACTAGAAGACAGAGCTCTCACTTCTGGTTTTCTCCCTGCAAAAATCAGTGCTAAGCATGGTTAGTACTGGCACACTGCATCGTGATGAAAGCAGACTGGGGAAGTGAGATGGAGGGAGTGTAAGAATCTACACCACACAGCTGGTTTCCTAACCATGAACAGGAAATTTGAGAATGGTACTTCTGTACCAGACTTCAGTCCTTTAATCTTCCCCTTTCTCTTTAAGTCAAACTTTTCTGTATTTCGCAAGCTCAAATTCCACTGGTACAAAAATACTTTGATGGTTTCTGGCTATTACTTCTGATTTTAAGAATCCAAGTTATTTACACCAGCATAGGTTCATCTAAAAGACTGTGAAAAATCTTAATTATTGCTCTTGCCACCTGGAAGAACTCTAAATGTGCATTAGTAGAACATAAGTGAATAGAATAGATGCAAGATTGTTTTTACGCCCCAGCCTTTAAAATAGTATCTCCAGGTTTTCTCTTAAACCTTTTGGATTCTCTGTGTACTCATTTTTAAAATGTTTTACGTTTGTTAATTAACAAAATGTATATAATGTTTGACTGTAACAAACCCTGTAAGAAAGTAGCACTAATTCCTTCCACCCCACCCCAGTTATACTTGAAAGTATTTACTGCATGCTAGCTGACAGACTTTTGACAAAGGGGTTATTGTGACTGAACTGTTTGAGAAGCAAGAAATGCACTTGTTAAGTCTGATATGTCTCACATGTCCCAAATAAATTTGCTCGGAATAAGAAGTCACAGATTCTGTAAGATGCTAAAAAGATCAGTCCTTAATCACTATAAAAAGTGAACTCATGGCTTAAATGCAATTTGATTTAGGTATGTATAGACATGGACTGATTCTTATTTTTACCCCACAGAGAAGAAAGAAACCCTTTCTGGAACTAAATTCTAAACACTCAGTGATCTAACATTTGAAGAATGTATTTAATTGCCTACACTTAATTAGAGGGCTTTTGAAAGGGTAATGTGTACGTGAGGGAGAAGAGCAACAACTTTACCAGGGGCAGAGCACAAGAGCCAACAAAATCCCCGTGATATTGAGTCATTCGCCCAGTGTACCTCTCTGCTATTACAAAGAATAGTGTTCAGTTTTTGCTCATGTTATAAATCAGGCGAATATTCCTTTGTGTTTCTTCCAGCATTGACCTTACTTGATTGATATGGATAGTTGTGTGGGTTGCTCTTAAAAAGCAAATGGCACGGCTGATTGCCTGTGCAAATTTGAGTTGTTTATGTGCACTTTATAAATAATGATATTCTGCCAAAACATCTTGTATAATACAGATACAGTGGTGCCCCGCAAGACGAATGCCTCGCAAGACGGAAAACCCGCTAGACGAAAGGGTTTTCTGTTTTGGAGGTGCTTCGCAAAACGAATTTCCTATGGGCTTGCTTTGCAAGACGAAAATGTCTTGCGAGTTCCTGCACGGTTTTTTTCCTCCCCCCCCCCTTTTCCGCAAGCCGCTAAGCCGCTTATCAGCTGATCTGCTAAGCCGCTTAACAGCTGATCCGCTAAGCCGCTTATCAGCTGATCCGCTAAGCCGCTTAACAGCTGATCCGCTAAGCCGCTTAACAGCTGATCGCTAAGCCGCTTAACAGCTGAGCCGCTAAGCCGCGAAGCCGCTTATCAGCTGAGCCGCTAAGCCGCGAAGCCGCTTATCAGCTGAGCCGCTAAGCCGCTTATCAGCTGATCTGCTAAGCTCGCTAAGCCGCTAATAGCGCTAATCAGCTAATGGGCTTGCTTCGCAAGACGAAAAAACCGCAAGATGAAGAGACTTGCGGAACGGATTCTTTTTGTCTTGCGAGGCACCACTGTACTACACTTCCCAAAGTTTGATATGTTGCCACAGCCCCTCTGTGTGGTCACAAATACATTGGGTTGTATCAACAGTGTCACTCAGATGATGGTAAGGCTTCTATCAGCAGAACGGGATGGGAATCTTTTGGCTATTCCTCTTCCTCTTTTGTAGCTCCCCCCCAACCCCAACCCCCCACCAATCTGCTCTAGAACTAGGGGTTCCATGCCAACTTGAATAAAATATTGTGGGGGCCCAGATGAGGTAAGACCCGCCTTGCATAATGGATCACATAACGCAGTGCACACACAGCATTTGAATGGGAATGCCCATCAACTTTGCGGGGGCCGAAGCCCCTATGGCCCCTAGGAGTTGGCTCCTAGGTCTAGAACCTATTTCTTGCTACGGCATGGGGAAGAGATTTCTAACCTGCCTCACACTATAAGGACTTTGGTGGCTAGGGATATTAAAAATGAATAGAATCATAGAGTTGGAAGGGATACCGAGGATCATTTAGTCCAACCCCCTGCAATGCAGGAATATGCAGCTGTCCCTTACCGGGATCAAACATGCAACCTTCATGTGATCAGCACCACACTGAGCAATATTGAAACAATTGTTGAGACTGCCTTTTATCTGGATCTTGGAGCTCATGTAAAGGAGCCCTGCTGGACCATCTGGTGCGCTTTCCTCTGACCTCTGAAGTATGCACAGCCTGAGCATTTAGGACTTTGAATTCTACTGCATAATCAATACATGACTACAGTATGGGGAAATTATTTATTAAACTGTCCATGCCACTTTCTAGGAAAAAACTCCCAGGAGTCCATTGTATTAAAAAATATTACTTACCTGTCTCTTTCATGAGAGAGCTCACTCTAATATTGCCATTTTGCTAATTGGGTAATATAACACTGGCTGTGGTTCGTCAAAAGCCTCCCAAATAGTCCACAGATAAGCTGGGATGTGGACTCCTTCCTCACTCTCATTTATCTTATTGGTATTTAAGTCAACATTTTGTGTAATCTGGTCAAATGCATACTAACACATCCAAGAAGGACTTCTTCTGATTCTTCTTTTCCTTAGAAAAAAATCTGCATGAAAGTTATGACACTGCACAAAAAGTCTGAGCTATCTCCTTTTTCTCTTTTTCTTTCTTTCAGGTTACCTTTGTTCCAAGCCAGCGCTTTTGCATTCTTGGCTCCTGCCAGAGCTATTCTCTCTTTGGACAAATGGAGATGCAACAACACAGGTAAGCAAAAGCAATTTCCATCTCTTTTATCCCTTGAATCTTGATCGCAGCATCTGGGCTTGATAAGGCAGGTGACCCCCACCTGTCCTGAGCCTAATCCACTGACGCAGCTCCTCCTAGGTCAGCTAGTGAGCTGGGCTGGGGAGTCTAGCCTGCCTCAGCCTCCTAGAGACCCATGTACCGACAGAACCGCCTCTCCTGGTATGCCCCGTGGAGGACCTTAAGGTCCACAAATGACAACATTTTGGAGTTCCCAAGTCGCGAGGTGGGTAGATTGGTCTCAACTAGGGCCAGGGCCTTTTCATTACTGGCCCCAACTTAGTGGAACGCTCTGTCACAAGAAACTAGGGCCCTGCAGGACTTGACATCTTTCCGCAGGGCCTGCAAGACAGAGCTGTTCTGCCTGGCCTTTGGTTTGGACTCAGCCTGACCCTTATGTTTCCCTCCCCTTACGGTTTTGATCTATGGGCTACTTTTAAAACGAGGCTGCATTTTAAATCGCATTTTAAATTGCCCCCCCCCCATTATGTTTGTACTGTAATTTTACTGGTGTTAGCCGCCCTGAGCCCAGCTATGGCTGGGGAGGGCAGGGTATAAATGATAATAATTATTATTACTAGAGCATCTACGTCTCAGAGTCTGACATGTTTGTGGAGACGGGGGGCCCCTCTGGCTGTGCTGATGGGTCCTGCTCCTCTGATTCCTGTGCACTGACCCTCATCCCCTCACCATCCTCCCCCCCCCCCCCCGTGTGTTTGTGAAAAGAAGCTAGCCTTAAAAAGTACAGTTTGAACTTGGCTTTTTCTACTAACTATAGTTGAGCATAACTGCAGTTTGTCCTGGTCTGGATGTCACAAACAAGCTGTGGTTTGTCTAAAAAAGAGTAGTAGAACCCAAACGCCACATGGCCATGCCAGAGGAGGAGGAGGTAGTGTGTGAACCAAGGGTTTTAGTTTGTCCTTCTAATGCTAAACCATTGTTTTTGGTTCCATGGTTATGGTAAACCATTGTTTATTCACAGCAAACACTAAAGAATGAGCCTGATTTCTACTCTGATAACCCATTTTTTATTATTCCTGCCCTGCTTATACAACATTTTTATAGCATTATTTGGAGCCACAGTGTCTTGACTACATTGGCAAGTCTAAGGAAACTAGAACATGATAATTTTTTGTGATGGTGGTGTGTGTGTGTGTGTGTGTGCTTGTGTGTGTGTGTGTGTGTGTGTGTGTGTGTGTGTGTGTTCATTCTCCTACGTATATTCTTTCTGACAGGTCTTAACAGGGCAAACAAGTATAAAATAGCACAAAGTACTTTTGGAAATAATTGGCGTGTTTACATGACTAGAGGCCAGGGCCAGATCTGTTACTTAAGACTACAGTGCAGCCAACGCTAATATTGCACTTGATGAGAAACAACTGTCCTATGAGGAAAGAGAGTAGCAACAGTGTCCACATTCTTAGCCGATTGCTTGCCTTTTCTGAAGGGGCTGCAGGTTCTTTTCCTGAGCATCTGAAAGCAGAAACCATTTTTGGAATGGTTAGAGAGAACCTACAAGTCCCAAACTGGAAAGTGGTCCAGTGATTACATAGGTTTTTGTTTTTCCTTGCTGAATGTGGCGCGGCCCAGCAAGGAAGCAGAATAGGAAAGCACTCTGCTACAGATTGACCAAGCCCAGATGACTCAGGGCAACTTTGCTTTGAAGCACCTTAGAGAATTAAAATATATGCTGGGTTCCCAGGAAAGCCTAAACAGATATCTAAGAAGATTATGTGGAATCTTTTTTGAGATGGTGGCCTATCATTAGCTCCAAAGCTTGCAAAGAGTTCTTACCTCATCTTCCAAACAACAAGCATCCATGAAAAGCCATTATTGTTCCTATGTTGCAGTGAGCAATTAAGGCTGAGAGGTCTAAGGTCAGCTCTATAAGTCGGTGGTTGAACTGAGATTTGCACTCGCTCTACTTGACATTGCAGGAAGTAGTTTGGCAGTATGGTAGGAGGTCCTGTGACATGCGGAGGAGCCAAAGGGAGGGGCATTGTTACCACCAGTAGTTAAAAAATCTCAAAAATACAGTGTGTAATACATACATTCACCAAGATTCAGGGTCCTTATTCTACAAGAGTGATTTTTGTGTTGAGTAAATGTAGTGAAACAAGAAGCATACTTTCAACTGTATCTGCAGCTGCAAGAGAGGTTGGCATATTCACCAAGTTTGATAATTCACAAATATTCAATATGAATATGATATTTTGGGCTGGGGAGTGTTGCCTCTGTTTCCCTGATTGACTCGCCTTGGCTAGCTTCATGCACGGTCAGGAGACACATGTCCATACGCTGCTCAGCTGAAGTCCTAGTTCCTTCGTAGTCCTGCAAATCCTCTTTTCCAAATGGATGACAATAAAAAGGCAAACACTTCCAAATTCTAAAATAATAATCTCAAAACAAGTGTACAAAATAATATGCTTTCAATTTTGTTTGTATAATAATTGTGCTGCTTTGGTTTTCTGGTTACAGAATCTGTTTTTCTGTAGAAGCTCAGGCCCCGCTGGGCATCAGTGACACTGAGCATATATTCTTGTGTCCTAATTGCAGGATTTTAGGTCAAATAGCCTGACTGCAGCTCTAATAGATCAGGATGGCTACATTCTGCATGCCTCAGGGAAGAGCTACTGTATGGAAATTAGGAATCATAAATATAGAACATTTTGTTTATGAAAAGAATCTTTGTTGTTCCTTGACCACTTCTAACCTTCATGAGACGTCAGACGAGAGCTGCTATTGCGGTCTAGCCATCCCAATTAACAGGCGACAGATCTGGAGAAATAATATGCAAAAGTCACTTTATCTGCACTCTGAATCACCCCTCTGCAGCTCTTTGGGTTAAAGCTGTAGAAGGAAATAGGAGGTTCAGCACTGTACTAACCTCAGGAGCAACTCATAGGAATCTTGCCTGTGCCAGCCTTTCTAGCCATGGCCAGTCAGATGCCAATTGATCACTGACAAGCAGATTCTGGAGGTGACGACTGTGCCTTGGTCTTACTACCCAACACCTGGTTTTCGGGGGGTATCATGGTTCAGTTTCAACAGAGCAAGTTGCTAAAGCTCTGCAGTCGTCTTTCTTGGAGATTTTCATAGAAAGGTTGGACAGGTTGGAGATGCCTTAAGCAGACTATCCTCTTTGTGTTGTAATTCTGGACTTGGGCACCTTCTTGTTTCATACAGAATTTAATGCTGGGGTGCATGGAATCGTTGTGCTTTATTTTGCCGTAATGTGAAATATTTCTTTTTGCCTTCCTAAGCTGTAATGATTACCAATGGAACAACAGAACTGCTGCATACGGAACATATCTGGTACCCTAGGATACGAGAGGTAACTTGCACCATGTAGTCAGTCCCATGTCCTCACTTCAGGAGGTTCTTTTCATCCAGATGCCCTGCTGCCTTGAACTGTTGA
The DNA here is from genome assembly GCF_964188315.1 of Podarcis muralis. Classification (NCBI taxonomy): domain Eukaryota; kingdom Metazoa; phylum Chordata; class Lepidosauria; order Squamata; family Lacertidae; genus Podarcis; species Podarcis muralis. The sequence continues at coordinate 11,071,807 of NC_135661.1, read as the reverse complement.
AATTGTTACCCTCTTTCGTTCTTCTCTTTGCATGTAACTTTTTCTACACATTCGTTACATGCAGGTTTTAATCTTTTCTGTATGTTAATTGTGCCTGCGAAGCCCCCTCCCCAAAACAACTTGAGGTGCACTATGGTCTTGATGGAGACATGCTCCCACGTCAGGGGAGTTTGGCATTCTGCATCTTGTGATATGCTCATCTGACCAGTCATAGCCAAAATAACCAATTAGCTTCTAACAAATTATTGGGTTGTCTCTGCTCTGCAATGAGGATAATCCGCATTTATTGTGTTTCTGTTTTGGAAAGCCAGGTACAATCGTAAGGAGTGCCCCGTTTCCCCAAAGCCATGTGTAGTTTTGCTATTCGGGTTCTCCTTCTCCTCCAATGATCATTCTTTAGATGCAAATATCCATAAGAAAAAATAGAATAGACTCCAGTTCACACGTGTGTCATGGAACTTTTCTCCCATCCCATTGCTTTGGGCTGCCAGTTATTCCTCAATTTAAAAACATCCCCTCTCTCTTCCCCATCTTCAAACCGTAGTTCCATCCTGCCAAGAGGCCTGCAGCCAAGGGGGGGCTGGCAGTCTCCTGAGACCACAGCGCTGCTCTATGCCAGCTTCTAAAGAGCACGTGTGACCAAATGCATCATACACTCTGCCCCTAGGAGCTAAGAGCATCACCTCCGTGGCGCCACCAGCCCTTGCCGGTTCGATCTGAGAGCTTTAAAGGTTAGCTTGGAACCCAGGTCTTCCTGTATGACAGTGTGATGTGCTATGGACACAACGGCCAGGCTGGTCTAATGACCCCCGTTGTGCATTGAAAGCCAGCCGTGTGCTTAAGCGGTAAGAGGAAGTGGATGAAGTTGGGAGCTTTGCTATTGAACCGACTTCTGTTGGTACCACAGAACATACCTCTGACCTTCAGATGTTCTTTAGCCCAGAAAACGTCTGCTTAAGCACTTAGCTGAATAACACATGCCATTGCCCAGTTCTGCCTAGTCACTGAATTATTTGACTTGCAGTTCATCCACCCATTAAAAAAACAAACAGCCTCAGAAACATAGAATTTCTTTAAAAATCTAAATTACTATTATTTTTCTCTGTGTTCAGATCCAAGGCGCTATTATTATGTCATCTTTGATAGAAGTGGTGATTGGGTTCCTGGGCCTGCCAGGAGCGCTCCTGAGATACATTGGACCTCTGACGATTACACCAACTGTGGCTCTCATTGGGCTCTCTGGCTTCCAGGCTGCTGGAGAAAGAGCAGGCAAACACTGGGGCATCGCCATGCTGTGAGTATCCTTTGTCCCTCAACAGTTGATGAAGTGCAGTCAGTCAGTATAAAACAGCCAGTGTCTGTCACTATTGACCATTGCCTCTCCTAGGCGGTACTAAGGGCCATTATCTTAAAATGAAGATGAATCTATGAAATGAGAATCCTTCTAAGTTATCTTCTAAAGTATTTCTTAAGCAATGGTGTGCTGGCTTTCCAGATGCCTAAAGCAGCTAACAATGTAGTAGTGTCAGACTGGGAACTGGGAGACCAGGGTTTGAATCCCCACTCGGCCATGAAGCTTGGCCACGGTGGGCACAAGTACTGAGAAGGCCCTCTGCCTCATTTTCTGTAACATCACTTCTCGCAATGAGGTAACTGCCAGAAGGCCCTCAGAGCTGGATCTCAGTGAATGATGGGCGTGAAGACACTCCTTCAGGTATACAGGGCCAAAGCCTTTTAGGGCTTTAAAGGTCAGCACCAACACTTTGAATTGTGCTCAGAAACGTACTGGGAGCCAATGTAGATCCTTTAAGACCGGATCTACATTGAATCCCAGTACATTTCCAATTCAGCAGCATCCCACTACTATTGCAGAAAAAATGATTATGAGTCCTGGTGTTAGCACTTTGCTCACAGAACTGTGGCATATTCATATGTTCAGAAGCAGAACATCATTCTTAAGTCCTCTTGCAATCTTCATGCATATTCTACCCCTCCTGTAAGTTCTAGGTTCGGTGGTCATGTTTAAAACACGACCACTAAATTCCAAGAAATCAGAATAAATCTGACCATTAGGAAAACTGTCTTCATTCCAAGTTGATCACTCAAATATTACCAGAATTGTTGATAATGTTTTTGTGTATGTGTGTTATCACCTGACCACAAGGCAGTCTCTAGGCAACTTACAACCAAGTTTAAAAACATACAAAACTGTTGGAATTTCAGTGTTTGTTTTTAGCCATCAAATTGGGACATCAATCTCTAGGGCCTGCAGGGAAGATTATCAGCAACCCAAAGCAGCCCTACCTTTAAAGCCTTGGCTCAAGGGCCAGGTTCAAGTTAAATGGATTATTGACTCTTGGGGCACAGACAGACCTCTTAAATCAACTTTGTTATAGGAAGCAAGGCAGCCCTGAATTCACCCTGTCTCTGCAGTCTGACTCTGACCCACTTAATAGCAGGTGTGGATTGGAATGATGCATGAGGAGGTGCAGCCTGGTTGCTCTGGCAACAGGGATCCCAGCCCCCCAGCCCCCCCCTCAGCGTGAGGACAGTATGAGGGTATTGTTTGCCATAATCATCAGTGGCAAAACGGGCCTGCAATTTCAGTACATTTACTTACATGATTCTGATGGCTAGGTAAAGGTAAAGGGACCCCTGACCGTTAGGCCCAGTCGCGGACCACTCTGGGCTTGTGGCGCTCATCTCGCTTTACTGGCCGAGGGAGCCGGCGTACAGCTTCTGGGTCATGTGGCCAGCATGACGAAGCCGCTTCTGGCGAACCAGAGCAGCGCATGGAAACGCCGTTTACTTTCCCACCGGAGCAGTACCTATTTATCTACTGGCACTTTGATGTGCTTTTGAACTGCTAGGTGGGCAGGAGCAGGGACCGAGCAACGGGAGCTCACCCCATCGCGGGGATTCGAACTGCTGACCTTCTGATCGGCAAGCCCTAGGCTCTGTGGTTTAGACCACAGCACCACCCACGTCCTTGGCTAGGACCGTGTAATAAAGAAGTCATTTGTGTGGGTTTTTTAATTCACAGAATTAGCAGCAGATTGAGGGAATAGTTAGTTGTGAACAGGTGCAAAAAAGTGTATGAAAGAGTAGAAGCTGGTCTTAGGATGTTGGTGAACCCTCTTCACACAAGCGCACCCCCCAAAAAAACAACAACATCCCAGGAACTTTGTGTAAATAATTTGACAGCACTAGATGAAATGCTGTTCCATAAAGAAGCCATATTTTAAAACTACCATTAAGGCTTTCACGTTTTAAAAAAAACAGCACAAGAAAGCTTTCTTTTTTTTACTCATTCATGCTTAGCAGAAGGTCATGGTATCAAATGATGCCACTGCAGAGTTCAGATCTTTGTGCCTGAAGGAGAAGAACAAAGGTCTTTGTCTGTTTCCTTTTGAGCTAAAGGTGATTTCGGCCTCACTCTTTTATATACTGGGATGTGACCTGCCCTCCTCGAATTTCAGGGAAGTTTGTTCAGGAATTTGTAGCTGTGTTCTCGGTGGATTAGCATTTCTCGAAGCTGTGTTTGGCACTTAACATAAAGACAGCCTTCTTCCAGCATAGGAAGTCTGAACATGTATAATGACACACACATTTTGTTGATATCTGAGGATTTGGTTATGTAATTGGAAGCCTGCTTATTTCAGAGGCTAACAATTTAGACCTTAAGTTTGCTTACTTTGGCCATTGTTTCACATCCTGTGGCAGCCAAGTGAGGAAGCGTGGCCCCTGAGCAATGCATTTATTTAATTGATTTATTGAGCTTTTCTTGAGCTCAAGGCAGCTTACAGGCAGCTTAAAACACATTATACACATTATAGAAACAAGCTCAGAAGATGAGATATCAGTCTAGCCCCTCCTGTCCCCCTATTAAGCAATATATAAATACCTAATATAAAAATAAGGGGAAATTCCAGGTCCCCACACAGCGAAGGTCTTGACCCTGAGCTTAAAAAGAGAACCTTGCTGCCTAACCTCATCTCCCAACTACCCTACTGACACTTTGCAGGACCGTAACGTTGAGGAGACCGAAGATTAGATTTCTTTCTTAGCACTGGGCAGGGTTGTTGTTGTTGTTGCTGCTGCTGGTTTTGGTTTTGCTTCACTTCCTAAAATGTGGATTTCGGCAAGACTTCAAAACATGCTAAAGCCAAAGCCGGCCTCCCACGGTAGTAAGTTTGCTTCTCTCCCAGACAAAACTTCATCTGTTCTAGGGGGCATAAGTTTTGCAGGCGGAAAGGCAAATTCACTGTGGGATTTCAGTTCTTAAAGCTTGTGAGCGGAACAAATTAAATTAAGCTTATGCTTATAAAGCTCATTAAAAAAAGAAAGAAAGAAATGGCAACATTAAGTAACTTTTTCATTTTAAAAGGCTAATTCCTTACTTTCTTTGACTAAAAATAAAAACTTTTGCCATGATACAGTTATATTTCTGCAGCAGTTACTGTACTTTAAATATGCAGTTTTACTGTAGTTTTAAATATACAAAAATAAAACTGAGAGGTGATATGATAGTCATCTTCAAAAATCTAAAGTGGTATCCCAAAGAAGGTGGACGAAGTTAGTTTTCTCCCGCTCCAGAAAGTAGGACGCAAGCCAATGGATTCAAATGGCAAGGAAGGAGATTCTGACTAAGCACGAGGAAGAAATTTATGACAGTAAGAGCTGTCCGACAGTGGAACAGACTCTCTCAGAAGCTGGTGGACTCCTTGGAGGACTTTAATCAATGGTTGGGTGGCCACTTGTCAGGGATTCTTTAGTTCTCTACATGGGGCTGGCCGTGAAACTGACCCAGAAACTCCAGCAGGTGCAGAATGCGGCGGCGAGACTCCTTACGGGGTCCTTGCCATGGGATCACATTCACCCGGTGCTTTACCAGCTGCACTGGCTCCCAGTGGAGTACAGGGTCAGGTTTAAGGGTCTGGTTTTGACCTTTAAAGCCCTGCACAGCCTAGGACCCTCGTACCTACGGGACTGCCTCTTCTGGTATGCCCCACAGAGGACCTTACGGTCTTCAAACAAAAACATCTTGGAGACCCTGGGCCGCAGGGAAATTAGACTAGCCTTGACTAGAGCCAGGGCCTTTTCGGCCTTGACCCTAGCCTACTTGAACGCTTCCCACAAGAGACCAGGGCCCTGCAGGATTTGACATCTTTCCGCAGGGCCTGCAAGACGGAGCTATTCCGCCAGGCCTTTGGGCAGGATGCAGTTTGACTTACTTTCCTTTGTATAAAACAAGCCCGAAGGAGGCCCCCAATCCGCTCACAGGTCTTTGTATGATCAGTGGAAACAGTTGGCCCTGGCCATTATGAACCACTCTCAATTCCACCCTGATAATTGCCACCTGCCCGGGTTTTAACTTGCTTGAATTAATTTTAAGATGTATTTTAATTTATTGATGTCTGTTTTTATGCTTATTGTGTTGTTTTTATGATGTTAGTCTCGGCCAGGGAGGGCGGGATACAAATAAATTATTATTATTATTATTATTATTATTATTATTATTATTATTATTATTTGCAATTCCTGCATTGCAGGGCGTTGGACTAGATGATCCTTGCATCCCTTCCATCTCTGTTATTGTAAGCACAGCAGTAACTGCTAGAAACTGCAGTTGCTTCTGTTGGCTAACTATTACCTCAGTGAAGAGTTAATTGATTCATTAACTTTTCTCCTTCCTCTCCCTTCTCTAGGACTATTTTCCTAGTGCTATTGTTTTCTCAGTATGCCCGAAATGTCAAGTTCCCATTACCCATCTATAAATCAAAAAAAGGATGGACTGCATACCGGTTACAGCTTTTTAAGATGTTTCCTGTAAGTTCTCTCTTCAGCTTTCACTGTGTTTTATTGTTCTGTCTGCTGGTGTTTATTTTAGTGCAATTTTATTTATTTTACAAAATTTGTATACCCCTTAACTGTGCATAAAATCTCCAAGCAGTTTACAAAGAATATAAAGTTTGCATTTAAAATGTGAGTAAAAGTCAGCAGTAAAATCTAGTTTTTAAAAAGCAAAAAGAAGAAAACCAACAGATAAAAATATTCATTGTAAACTAAATTTACAGTTTAAAGTACACACCAGCTTTATATGTCTCAGTAAAAGTAAAGGTAAAGGTACCCCTGCCCGTACGGGCCAGTCTTGACAGACTCTAGGGTTGTGCGCCCATCTCACTCAAGAGGCCGGGGGCCAGCGCTGTCCGGAGACACTTCCGGGTCACGTGGCCAGCGTGACAAAGCTGCATCTGGCGAGCCAGCACAGCACACGGAACGCCGTTTACCTTCCCGCCAGTAAGCGGTCCCTATTTATCTACTTGCACCGGGGGGGTGCTTTCGAACTGCTAGGTTGGCAGGCTTGTCAGTAGACTTGCATAAACAGGGCAAGAATAAAAAGGAAGTTCCAGAGTGTAGGAACTGTGGCACTAAAAGATGAGAACATTATGTGGCCCTTGTAAAAGTGGCTGAGTGGGTACATATGTGGCAAAGTGATCCTTCAAGTAAACTGGTCCCAATATGATAATGGCTTTATATTCTAATGGTAACATCTTGAACTTGGGCTAGTAACCAATTGGCAGCCAGTGTAGAACTCTGAGCACAGGTGTGAGATGCTGAGAGAATCCCACTCCTGTAAGCGTTAAATGCCGCAGCGTGGTTGCTAACTGCAGTTTCTGGACCAAGCTCAGGAAAAACCCCATGCAGAGCGCATTGCAGTAATCCAACCTTCAGTGTCACCAACGTCGCAGCTGTTGTGATTCAGCTAACCAGGTCCAGGGATTGCTGCAGCTTCTCATGTGAGTTGGAGCTAGTAAAAGGGACTTAAAGCAACTGATGTTACCTCTGCTTCCAGCGACAAAGCTGGACCCAGAAGCATCCCCAGACCACATACCTGCTTCTTTAGGGCAAGTGCAACCCCACCCAGGGCAGGCAACTGGCTGATTTCTCAGAAATGGGAGACAATCACCCACAGCGTCCCGGCTTGCTGGGTTTCAAGCTCAGTTTAGTTTCTCTCATCTATCCCATCACTGCAGCCAGGAAGTGGTTCAGGGCCCATGGGGCCTCTCCTGATTCAGGTCTCATGGAGAAAAAGAGCTAAATTTCATTGGCATGTTGATGGCACCTTGCCCCAAATCTCCTCATGACCACTCCCAGCATCTTCAAGTAGCTGTTTAAAGGTAAAGGTAAAGGTACCCCTGCCCATACGGGCCAGTCTCGCCAGACTCTAGGGTTGTGCGCTCATCTCACTCTAGAGGCCGGGAGCCAGCACTGTCCGAAGACACTTCCGGGTCACGTGGCCAGCGTGACGAAGCTGCTCTGGCGAGCCAGAGCCACACACGGAAACGCCGTTTACCTTCCCGCTAGTAAGCGGTCCCTATTTATCTACTTGCACCCAGGGGTGCTTTCGAACTGCTAGGTTGGCAGGCGCTGGGACCGAGCAACGGGAGCGCACCCCGCCGCAGGGATTCGATCCGCCGACCATGCGATCGGCAAGCCCTAGGCGCTGAGGTTTTACCCACAGCACCACCCGCGTCCCTAAGTAGCTGTTTAAAAGACCATAAATTAGCGAAAGACCTGGGAGAAGAGGAATGTTTTTGCCTAGTGCCTGCAGATTTGTAATGAAGGCACCAGATGAGCCTTCCTGGGGAGAGCATTCCACAAATGGGGAGCCACCGCAGAAAAGGCCCGTTCTCATGTTGCCACCCTCTAGACCTTGCACAGAGGAGGCACACAAAGAAGGGCCTCAGATGATGATCACAGGGCCTGGTTCAGTTCATATGAAGAGAAGTGGTCCTTGGTATTGCGGTCCTGAGCTGTTTATAGGTCAACATCAGCCCTTTGCGTTGGGCCTGGAAACTAATTGGCCGCCAGGGGAGTTAGGCCAGATTGACTTTATGTGCTGAAACCATCTTGCCCCAGTGAGCAGCCTGGACACTGAATTCTGCACCAGCTGAAGTTTCTGAACCATCTTCAGAGGCAGCCCCAGGTATAATGTGTTGCAGTCATCTAACCTAGCGGTTACCAGAGCATAGACAACAGACGCTAGGCTATCCTTGTCCAGATAGGGGTGCAGGTGGGCCTCTAACCAAAGCTGATGGAAGGCCCTCCAGACCACCCAAGCCACCTGAGCCTCACGCGAAGGGGATTCAGGCTCTTTAGTCAGAGGACTGCAATGAAGGATGTGGAGAGAGTGGTAGCGAAACCATTCACTCTCCAAGCCATGGAAATTCAGGCTCAGTCAGTGAAAATTATTGGCATTCACTTCAAGTTACCCACTTAAATGTTTTTTTAAAGAATTACCGTATTTTTCGCTCTATAGGACACACCGGACAATAGGACGCACCTTGTTTTAGAGGGGGGAGAACAAGAAAAAAAAAATCTCCCCCTCTCTGCCCAGCGCCCCTTCAGCAAAGCAGCAGGAGGTGCTGCTGCGCAGAGAGGGGGAGAATTTTCCCCCTCTTGTTTTCCCCCTCTAAAACAAGGTGCTGTTTAAGGTCCATTCAGTCGCCTTCAGGCAGCTACCTTGGAAGCCTGGAGAGCGAGAGGGGTCAGTGCGCACCGACCCTCTCAGTCTCCAGGCTTCAGGTTCCTTTTGACCTGCTCTTTGGAGCTGGTGGGGGGAAGCCCACCACCAGCCCCAAAGAGCAGGTCGGGGAGCAGCGGAAAGGCGCGCAGCGGAGAGGCTCCTGCCATAGCTGCGTGTCACTTCTCCAGCCGGGAGAGGGTCGCGGGGCTGTGGCTTCTTTGCTCCATAGGACGCACACACATTTCCCCTTTATTTTTGAAGGCGGAAAAGTGTGTCCTATAGAGCAAAAAATGCGGTAAGCAGATTTAGCTATCGGGTCTGTTGATGGCAGTTTAGCTGAACGGAGCCTCCATGTCCACCAGCAGTGTATCTCTGATAATCAGATGCTGAGAATGAACAGGGGGTGGCCATCACCTTGACACCCTGCCTGTGAGTTTGGCCGCAGTTTCAGATAATGCTAAATCCAGTTCCTAAAGAGCTCTACAGAGTGTGCTACAGCACCCCCACCCCAAATCAATTTATTTATTCTTCAGTTAGCCCTCTTGGGATCCACTCATTTTATTTTTGTAAATTGTTGTGAGTTTACCAGCGCGCACAATGCTTAGTTTTGTCTTAAAAGGATTAATGGCGCTCCTTTAAGTGCTTATTTGGAGATATTCCCAGTTTGGGGAAATTGTATGAAAGGATCCATTTTGAACTAGAAGGGTCTTTTTAAAATTGTAAAGGGAATGTGTTCACAAAATCCTTGATGCAACAACTCCCCGACACCAGTTTGAATATTATTATGCAGAGTTGGTAAGAGATCCTCTGTGGGCAATTACTGTTTCCTTGCTGGTGTGCTTTAAGCCCCTTTCTCTTCCCACTGCAGATCATTCTAGCCATTCTGGTATCCTGGTTGCTGTGCTTCATCTTCACTGTGACAGATGTGTTTCCACCTGATAGTACAAAGTACGGATTCTATGCACGCACTGATGCCAGGCAAGGAGTGCTTCTGGTAGCGCCATGGTTCAAGGTTCCTTATCCATGTAAGTGGATTTAGCAAGCACTTAAGGGAGAGTTTCCCACGAAGCTTTGCTCTTTGATACAATTACTCCAGACTTACATTAGTTTATTTTTTTCCCTGCACCTTGCATGAGTACAGAAGAAGTTACCTGGTCACTGGCCTGTGCTTGCAGAAATGAGAGTTTGTGATTCGGCTCCCAAGTTGCTGCCAGGTCTGTGGTTCAGCCGCCCAGGATCTCCAGTGAAAAGGGAGCAAGGCTGTGAAAGATCTCTGTCTTGGAGATCTGCTGCCAGTGAGACTAGAGACAATACTGACATAGCTGGGCTGGTGGTCTAAGGCAGTTTCATGCCTCTTGGTTGAACTGTGGTTTGAATTAAGCTGATGGTTCCTTTAGCGCTATGTCAGCTAAATAAACCCCTTTCTCTTTGGCCACACCATGTATGATAGGTCAGTTCTGAAGGCAGATTCAGCTTTAGTGGGGGGGGGAATCTGTATAATCTAAGATGAGAGTGGGAAACTGGCAGATGCAATTCTCAAGGCAATCTGGTCCAATGGCCTCTGGTAAAGTTTGTCCATGCTTCCACTCATAAGGAAAATAGACAGGTTGCATTAGATAAATATTCCACATTATTTTTAATCTAATTTTTGGATTTTTAAAATGTGATGTGCAGGTAAACCTATCTGTATGTGATGCTAATAAAACTGCTAAGGTAAAGGTACCCCTGACAGTTAAGTCTAGTCGCGAACGACTCTGGGGTTGCGGCACTCATGTCGCTTTACTAGCCGAGGGAGCCGACGTTTGTCGGCAGACAGTTTTTCTGGGTCATGTGGCCAGAACCAGAACAGTGCACGGATATGTCGTTTACCTTCCCGCTGGAGGGTTACCTATTTATCTACTTGCAGTTTGAGGTGCTTTCAAACCGCTAGGTTGGCAGGAGCTTATGACTGAACAATAGGAGCTCACCCCGTCGCGGGGATTCAAACCACCTACCTTCTGATCGGCAAACCCTAGGCTCAGTATTGCAAAAGCTAAGCAGGGTACGGTATGGTTTCAAATTGGGTGGGGGACTGTGTGTTGAAATTCCTGCATTTCAGGGAGTTGGACCACATGACCCATGGGGTCCTGCCCAAATCTACAATTCTGATTCTATGTAAATGCGTCTGTGAAGCCCTCCTGATGGTACCAATTTATTATGCTGGCTAACTACATATGAAGTGTCAGTTTGTGTGGCATGACCACTGTTTTGAGAAGAAATGCTATTTCCCACCCCTAAAACCCAGAAATTTGCCATCCTATGAGCTAAGAGAACATTTTACACCTTAAAAGTCACTTTGCTTTAAATACAGTAAGAACTATTATGGTGGTTTTTTTTTGTCTTCACAGTTCAGTGGGGATTACCTACAATATCAGCTGCAGGTGTGATAGGAATGCTCAGTGCCGTGGTTGCTAGCATCATTGAATCAATTGGCGATTATTATGCCTGTGCGAGGTTATCTTGTGCTCCACCACCACCAATCCATGCAATAAACAGGTGAGCCTCCTGAAAAAGACTTTGCTTCCTTCTCACCCTTTGCTGTGCCCCATTTCCCTGGATTCAAAGTCCTAACTTCTTTCAGGTTTTGCAATATTATAGACTTGTGGGAACTGTAGCATATATGAGGATGAGTTTGCATAACTCGATATTGCAGCATCAATTAGTGATGTCGATGATCAAACTACCTTAATTGGTCAAATCCCACAGGCAGATTTCATATCACATTGCCTTACTTCTAACCTGTTTTCACTAGGGACAATTACACGTTCGTCCGCCAGTCAGAAAGTGTTGAATAATCAAGAAATGGTTCTATGGTCGTGTTTGCACTGAGCAGCCACAGAGAGAAAATTACTCCACTGCATCCTTCTCAGTCATGTTCCAACCTGATTCTGGTGCTGCATTGCCCTGCCAAACATCCAGTTTGGCTTGGCTTCAAAAATATTTGAATTGGCAGGGTGGTCAGCTGACTGGCCAGTTGACTACCTCTTTCCCTCTCCCCATCATGACTGTAAAGTTCAGGGTGTCTAAATACTTTTAAAATATAGAATCAACATGTTTATTGATATGATGCCTTTCCATAAAAAAATATGCTCAAAGCACTGTACAATAGCAGTGGGAGGACAATGCATAGCAAAGATCAACAATCCTGATAACAATTCCATAACAAAAATAATATGCAACAATACGTAAGAAATACAACATCAGTGCGGTGACAAATTTGTACAGAACAATAATAAAGGTAAAGGTACCCCTGCCCGTACGGGCCAGTCTTGACAGACTCTGGGGTTGTGCGCTCATCTCACTCTATAGGCCGGGGGCCAGCGCTGTCCGGAGACACTTCCGGGTCATGTGGCCATCGTGACGAAGCTGCATCTGGCGAGCCAGCGCAGCACACGGAACGCCGTTTACCTTCCCGCTAGTAAGCGGTCCCTATTTATCTACTTGCACCCGGGGGTGCTTTCAAACTGCTAGGTTGGCAGGCGCTGGGACCGAGCAGCGGGAGCGCACCCCGCCGCGGGGATTCGAACCGCCGACCATGCGATCGGCAAGCCCTAGGCGCTGAGGCTTTTACCCACAGCGCCACCCGCGTCCCTACAGAACAATAATACATAATATAATAATGCATACATAAAAAAACAGACCATTCAGTAGATGCTATAATGAAAAAGGCAGTGGAAGACAGGAGTGCCTGGCGTTCTCCGGTCCGTGGGGTCACAAAGAGTTGGACATGACTAAACGACTAAACAACAACAACATAATGAAAAAGAATCATACTGAGAAGCTAGACATCAGTTCATGACCCCTGTGCAGTAGTGAAAGACAATAGCAGAAGCTTCATATGTAAAGACAAAAGTTAGTGTGAGTTTCCTTAAAACATGTTAGGCAGCTGGAAAGGACATGAGGAATCCAGAAAGTGAGAGTTGACAAGAACTGCAGAAGGGGCAGAGATGAGAAGGTCAGGAAGGGGATGTCTCTAACGGGCTTGAGTTTCCTTGGATCTTTCTACTACAGGCCAGGAGATAGTGTGGCTTTTTCCTTTTGTTTGTATGAGGTTGGGGGGGGGGGATCACTGTTTTATTTGTAGTACAGTCGTACCTTGGAAGTGGAACGGAATCAGTTCCGGAAGCCTGTTCGACTTTCAAAGCGTTCAGCTTCCAAAGTGCAGCTAATTGGAAGCCACGCCGGACGTTCGGCTTCCGAAAATCGTACGAAAACCAGAACAATCACTTCCGGGTTTCAGTCGTTTGGGAGCCGAAACGTTCCAGTTCAAAGGTGTTCGGCTTCTGAGGTTCCACTGTATTCTGTGTTACAAATGCGTAAGAATATTTGACCAGTTGACGACGTCTTTAACTGTCAAATACCCAGCCCTTAACTACAGAGTTTGCCTGGACTCGACTGGTTTTCATGCTTTTCTAACATGCTATATAGCGTAATCTCAACATTTTTCTTCCAATTGCAGGGGCATTTTCATAGAAGGCCTTTCCTGTGTATTAGATGGTGTGTTTGGCACCGGGAATGGATCTACTTCCTCTAGCCCCAACATCGGAGTCTTGGGGATTACGAAGGTACATATCTGTTCAAATAAGCTTGAGATTTATCATGGTGGGAGCTTCACCTGCACATGCTTAGTGAAGAGAGAGGGACTTGCTCAAGAGCAGAGTTCAGTTAAAGTTGTACATAGAAAACACAGTCTGGTTGCTGTGTTGTTGTTATTAATTTAAAATGCACCCTCTTTGCAGTCAGAGTACTTAAAGATCAGTGAACATGAGATGCTTCACGTGTCACTGCATGAAAAAGCTGGACTCAACTCTCCATTACCATTTGCAAATAGGAAATGGGGTGGTTGTTCCCACTTAATTAAGTGGAATGCTGGGGTGTGGTGAGTTAAAACGCTATAAAAGTCACATGCGGAACCCCTTTGGGATCTAACAAGTGCCAACACTGATGATATTGTGACACTTGTTAAAATTGTATTTTTATTGTATATTGCATTTTTGTATATTACAAATCACACTCTTTGTGTGTGTGAAGCAATACATAAGTTCAATAAATCTAATGTAATCTAAATAGTTTCTGATGTTTAGTTCCAGTAAGATTGTTCAATTATGTGTATCAACTGCACTTTAGTTTGATTTGTATGTAGACGTCATGGTTTTAATAGTCTTGTTAGACATAGCCTTGAAACTCACCATAGTAGGTATTACATAAATACTTTTATAAATGAAATAAATAAGCTGTGTATATGCATACAGTTTAATATCCTTGAGGAATGGTTTGCCGGGAATGGAGGTGGTGGTTTCAGCATCTCCCCCCTCCACCCCACATCTTCTGCTGTAAGTTGTACTTCCATCCAGCATGTTTTATACATCATGGGGACAGGTGCTTAAAGACACAAGATTTCTAGAGTCATGTGTAGCTTGGCCCTTAAATCTTTTTTTTTTTTTTTAATCATCAGTAATTTGCTTGTGAAAGTCTGAATATGAACATCGCCATCTACTGGATGCAATTTTTTTTAGGCAGGGAGGGCGAGGTTTCTTACAAAAATACAGTGGTACCTCGAGTTACAAACCCTTCAGGTTACAAACTCTGCTAACTTGGAAGAGTTACCTCGAGTTGATAACTTTGCCCCAGGATGATGAGAACAGAAATCACGTGCCGGCGTCACAGCGGCAGCAAGAAGCCCCATTAGCGAAAGCATGCCTCTAGTTAAGAACAGTTTCAGGTTAAGAACGGACCTCCGGAACAAATTAAGCTCGTAACTAGAGGGACCACTGTACATGGAAGTGCAGTAGTGGGTTGGCCCCATTTCCATAGCCAAATATTGGTGGTCTGCAGTTATCTAGGGACCTGTCACATCTGTTTTACCTTGATCTCGTAATTTCCAGTCATGGATTAAATAATTTCTGAACATGGTACAAGCAAATGTTACAAAGGCACTTTATGTATTACGTGTTTACTTCATAAAATGGTTGTTAAAAATAAACCCACCCTTAAAGTGGTTTACATTTAAACATACAAAAAGTTAAAATACTAAAACTGATGAGAATTCACATCAATTTTCTGAGCATCTGGGCTTGTCTAAACAATAGCATTTTTAGCGGGCACAGAAAAGAATACAGCGAAGGCACCTGCTTGATATCAATAGGCAGGGAATTCCAAAGTGTAGGTGCTGCCACTTTATACATCCCCTTAGGGCAAAATGTCTGTTTATGGGATTGTAGTAGAAATAAAGGCTGTTTAAGGAAAATAGCATGGGAAATGTTTTCAAAGAGGTATGCTCTGCCTGTGCACCTTGCCTTTGTTCGTAATCTTTTTCATTGCATAGAGAGCACTAAATAAAGCAATGGGAAAGTGTGGCGGAAGAGACCTTTGCCCCCACACAGAGTGTGACGCAAGTCAAGTGAATGTTGATTGTCACATGGACTCTGCTGCTTGTGTGTTAAACTGTCAGCGCAAAAACTTCGCAAGGAATTGATTTGTGCTTCTCCTGAGAAGCTTTGTTTCGTGCAAAGCACCGCTTTGTTCAGTTGTGCTCTTCAAAGAGTGTAGCCCCAAGCAATGGAAATGTCTCTGTGTTATGTAACTCGACAAAAATAGTCTTTTTGAACTAAAATGCCCCAAAGCACGAATCTGTATTGCCAGGTCTCACATTCAGCTGAATGTGGCTTTATCAGTTTGCTTCCATTGATGAATCCATTGAAGTGGCTTTTATCAGTTTGCTTCCATTGATGAATACTGGGAACACATGATAACATACTGGCCTGCAGTATCATCCTGTCAAGTAATCACATGATAACTGTGGCCATAGGGAATCCGCCTAGAGTGTTTGAAAAATAAAAATAAAAATTTTTAAACTTGCTGGGGTTGTGGAGCAAGGGAAAAGCCGAGGTCAGGCAGTTTTCACCAAACTAGCAGGAGATGGTGAGGTTTAGTTGGGATATGCGTCTAATAACAGAGGCTTTTCATTCTCTCTGCCACTGAGTCCCTAATCTCTTTCCTCTGCAGCTGTTGTTGCAGCTACCCCTAGTCCTTCCCCTTCACTGCGGTCACCGAATTGACTCAGAGAAATTGTTCTGTGGCTGGCAGTGCAATGCTCCAGTAATTTAAAAAGGCCCGCCTGCGTATTGATACACAGATCTCACCAAGCACCCTCCCCATTGAGGAGGTTCCTTCTTCTCCTTCAGCAGAGAGCCATCACGAACAAGTGAGCCATCAAGTGAGGAGATGGAATATTGCATTTAAATCAGCTAAAGATTATATATTTTTTCCAGAGCTGCTGAACTACAGCACCTGTCGGCCCTAGCAAGCACAGCCACTGACGGATGAGTGTTGTCGTTCACCCGCATCTGGAGGGCTAAAAGTTTCCCATGTCAGTTTTACAACTTTGTGATGAAATCACAAGTTGTGATCATGAACAAGACAGTGGAACAGTCACCCTCGGGCGGCTGTGGACTCTCCTTCCTTGGAAGTTTTTAAGCCATCTGTCATGGATGCTTTAGCTGAGATTCCTGCATTGCAGGGGGTTGGACTAGATGACTCTTGGGTCCCTTCCAACTCTCTGATTCTAAGAGCAACTGCCAGAAATATTGTAATTTATCTCCCTTTTTGTTGTGTGATTCATAGGTTGGAAGTCGGCGAGTGATCCAGTACGGAGCAGCGTTCATGTTGTTGCTAGGAATGGTGGGGAAGTTCAGCGCCCTCTTTGCATCCCTCCCTGACCCAGTGCTTGGCGCTCTCTTCTGCACTCTCTTTGGTATTTGAATTTCCCTCCTTATATTTTTGCCTGTTTAGCAATGAGCTCTATGCGCAGCCATGTCAGCTGCCACTTCTCCAGCTGCCAGGCGAGTCTCCTGTCTTTCCTCATGGACTTGCTTGGGAGAAGTGCCTTCCAGATGAGCCGAAAGGGTCAAAACCTTAGTAGACTGGCACACACACCCCCCCCCCCAATTGTTTGTTAGGCTGCTGAGTAATACTGTGCAGTTTTACAGAAAGAACTGGTGGCTGTGGTCTCCTTCCACAATTGGAGGCAGCAGTGCTTCTGAATACCAGTTGCGTGTTGAGACCCCGCAGCCACCCCCTCGTTGGAAATAACTCACACAAGGACACGGATATTAGATTTATGTTATTGGGCAAATTTTGGCCACAACTTTATTGAAATTACAGAATGTGAGCAGTATTGGCTTAGGCATTGATTGAACCTGACTATATCTGACTCCTGCCCATTATGCAGGAAGTCCCAGTAAGGGGGAGCCCTGTAAGGGGGAGCCCTGTCGATGCGAACCAACTCAAGCTCCCTCTGGTGTTCCCGTCGGGGTCGTGTCAAGGCCTTAGCCCTTAGCCCCCCAGCCGGACTTCAGACTAGATCAACACCCCCAGATTCCTTTAACAGAATACCCTTAAGCATGGAGGGGCAGGTGATGGCCACACCTCCCCTCCCCCACACAAGGTATGGCCAGTGCCAATTTGCCAGGTGGAAAAATTCCTACCAGGCCCCTCGGACAACCAAGGCGACCAACCGAAGTCCATAGCAAGGCCATTGCCTAACCTGCAAAATAGGGAGGGTGGGTGGGTGATTGAGGAAGCGAGCCAAAGAGGAAGTCCTTTGGCTCGTTCCTCCGGCCATGGCCACGTCCCCCCGGACAGCGGGTTGGCTGGCCGGGCTCTGACGTGGCCAGGATCCCCCAGGCAACGGGGGACAGAGCCCCCCGCCCCCGGTGGGGAGTGGGTGGCCACGCGGTCCACCACAACTGCTCCCCACTGGGAAGTGGAGCAGCTTTGCTGGAAACAGTAGGAAGGGAGAGGACGGCTCTTGGGCTAAGGTCCTGTTTGCGGGTTTCCCACAGGCAGCTGGTTGGCCACTGTGAGAACAGGATGCTGGAGTAGAAAGACCATTGGCCTGATCCAGCAGGCTCTTCTTATATTCTTAAAACGTAATGTTATTTATGTATCGGCTTGGTACACATCACCCCAAGGCTCCCAAGGCCAGGCATGAAACATAATAAATCAATCCCTTTTTTTTATGCCACCTTTCCAAAGTTAAGACCATCTTTACACAAGTACAAAGATAACAAAAGTAGTCATAAACAATAAGCAAAACATCAGAAATGCACAACCAAATCCAACAATTTCCACATAAACCATAAAGATAAAAAAAGCAACAGCAACAACTCCAACAATCCCCCCTAAACAATACCCCAGCCCAACATAAGTCTTCAAACTATCAACGTATATATATGCACCCTTAAGTGAACATACGTCTCTTACCTTCTACAAAGATGGAGGTTGTTTTTGCTTTTTAATGGAAGGGAAATACTGGTGGTCTGTGTAGTATTTCACATTGCATACTGTAGAGGCTAAAATCCTGTCCTGTTTCTTCTTGTTCAGGGATGATTACTGCAGTCGGACTGTCTAACCTGCAGTTCATAGATTTAAACTCTTCTCGGAACCTATTTGTGCTTGGATTTTCTATCTTCTTTGGACTGGTCCTTCCAAGTTACCTCCGACAAAATCCACTTGTCACAGGTACAAAATTTCCCTTTTTCTTATTCTACTACATGTATTAAAATAAGCTTATGCTGAAACATCTTGTTCTGAACAAAAATGCATTTACACAACCCATGTGGAAAAGGATTTTGTAAACATTTCAACCTGTACTGTCAGCTGTGGTTGTAATTGTTAATCAGTCAGCTAGTATAATTACTTAAAGCTTTAATTGCAGACTAAGATTTGGTTCGCCAGCCGTACTCTGTGTTCTAGAAGGCCTCATAGGGCAGCCCTGAAAGAAACTTTGGTCCCTTTCCTCATGGTTAATAAAAATATCTCTTAAACATGGATCCTCCACAATTCTAAGAAGCTTTTTCAAGCTTTTTGAATCTGGTAAAAGAGCTTTATGATATCTACTGTAAATTACTTTGCACTCAAGTGAAATGCCCAGGATCTTGATAAAGACACATTTATTTTATTTAAAAAGAAACAAAAAACCTGTAATTACTTAATTAGCCAACTGGTTGTAAGTCCCTGTTAACTGAATAAAAAATGGGTTGACCAGCATTACTGCCTGTTTGTAGAAGCCCACTTCTGGGAGCGAGGACCCATCTGCATTTTAGATCCTTTTACAAGACAGATCTTTCCCCAGATTAATGGGGAACATACTGTTGATGGATGCACAATGCTTTTTTCTGCTTATTATTTGTTGAATTTATATCCCACCCTTCCTTCTGAAGGAGCCCAGATCCACAACAGGGGGGGCGGGGGGCATTCTAGAGCAGTTTAAACATTATAAAAACAATGACAGTTAATAACACCTGAAAGCGGTTACAGTTAAACATTATTCCATCCAGTGATGTAAGGGATGCCAGGAACAGTATCCCTCAGCCATGAAATGCCTGGGTAAACAGGAATGTTTTCAAATTCTGCTTGAAAGTTAATAGTGGAAGCAGAAGCACCTCACTAGGTAGGGTGTTCCATAAACTGGGGACCACCACTGATGGCAAGGGCTAAATAGTTGAAGAACAAGTTAAGAGCTGGGAGTCTGTTAGGTATGTTTAGCCTGGAGAAGAGACTATCATATAGGAAAAGGAGCAAATTCTTTTTCTCTTGTTCCAAAGGATTGAAACAACAGGTTCAAATCAAAGACTTGGAAGAACTTCTGATGATAAATGCTTCTTTGACAGTGTAAGAGGTGGTGATCCCTCCATTAGAGGTTTTCAAGCAGAGGCTGTAGTAGTAAATTTACTGCAGTAGGTGGGACTAGGGACGCAGGTGGCGCTGTGGTCTAAACCACTGAGCCTAGGGCTTGCCGATCAGAAGGTCGGCGGTTCGAATCCCCGCGACGGGGTGAGCTCCCGTTGCTCGGTCCCTGCTCCTGCCAACCTAGCAGTTCGAAAAGCACGTCATAGTGCAAGTAGATAAATAGGTACCCCTCCAGCTGGAAGGTAAGTGGCGTTTCTGCGCACTGCTCTGGTTCGCCAGAAGCGGCTTTGTCATGCTGGCCACATGACCCGGAAGCTGTACGCCAGCTCCCTCGGCCAATAAAGCGAGATGAGCACCGCAACCCCAGAGTCGGCCACGACTGGACCTAACGGTCAGGGGTCCCTTTACCTTAGGTGGGACTAAATTTCTTTTTGAGGTCCCTTGCAGTTCCATGGTTCCATGAACCCAACTTACACTGAGTCAGGCCATCGGTCCATCCAGCCCAGTACTGCCTACTCTAAACTGGCAGCAGTTTCCCAAGATGTCAGGCAGAGACCCTACTGCTACTTGCTACCTGATTCTGGACCTAGAACTGTCTGCATCCAAGGCCTGTGCTCTACCAGTGAACTATAGCCCTTTCCTAGTAGTAGGGGAAATTGCCTAAGGGCTGCCCCCCTACCCTGGCCTCCCAACTGACTTTTGAGTAGTGCTGTCCATTGTGTCCATGTGAGGGATGGGGTGGATGGAATAGCAATATATAATGTTTTAGTTCTATTATTGCTTTATTACTTTTAAACGATTGTCTTTTATATGTTTTTAGCTTTTTGTATTTTATCTGAGTCATTTTAATTTGTGCAAGTTTCCTTGACTCCCCGGTATGATGATGATGATGGTGATAAATATATGAGCATTGCTAAGCAATCCACATCACCAGGTGTTTGTGCTGTGTGGACAGTGTGACTTTGGCTCCTGAAAATGTGCGTATGAATATGGCGGCTCTTCAGATTTTGCTCTAAGTCTCTCCCTCCCCTTTTATTCTTGTAGGAATAGCCAGCATTGATCAAGTGTTAAATGTTCTTCTCACTACAGCCATGTTCGTTGGGGGTTGTGTAGCATTTATTTTAGACAACACTATTCCAGGTGAGTAGCGCAACAGGCTGCCTTTCCCCACTGTTTCCCTCCCCTGCCTTCCTGTTAAAGACACTGTGACACTGGAGGCTGAAAATACGCAGCACAGCTACAGGTTGACACAGAGCACAATCCAACAGTGCAAATTGTGTGCTCTTGGGGAATCCTCATTCATTTCTGTGTGGCTCATGGGTTTGTAGGTCCCCTTCTACTGCCCTGAGGCAGCTGGAGCCCCTGTGCACAATTGCACAAGTATCACTTTCCAGGTATCCCACTCAGTGCTCAGGCTGAGGGAGTGGGGCTAGCTTTCCTGTCAAAGGGGCTTAGAAGCACATCATAAGAGCCTGCTGGAACTGGCCAATGGCCCCTCTAGGCCAGCACCCTGTTCCCACAGTGGCCAACCAGATGCCCTAATGCAGGCATGTCCAAAGTCCATTTTGGGGGCCTAATTGGTTTAATCCGGCCCCTGTGGCAGTTTATCTCCTGGCATAAAATCCTAAAAAAACCTCAACAACTTCAATCCTAAGAAAAGTTCAACAACTTTGGTTGGCCCTTAGGTCGGCCCTCACAGTCCTTCACTTCATCAAATCTGGCCCTCTTTGAAAAAAGTTTGGACACCACTGCATAGAGAGCCCACAAGCAGGATTTGAGCACAGAAGCACCCTTCTCTCCCTTGGTTTCCAGCAACAGGGAAGCACTGGTGCCTTCAACTGGAGAGGCAGAGCACAGCCATCATGGCTAGCAGTCACCGATAACCCTCTCCTCCATCAATTTGTCTAATCTTTTAAAGCCATCTAGGTTGGTGGCCATCTCTGTCTCCTGCAGGAGAGACGCAGGCAGCTCTATGGTCTAAACCACTGAGCCTCTTGGGCTTGCCGATCGGAAGGTCGGTGGTTCGAATCCACATGACGGTAGTGAGTTCCTCTTGCTCTGTCCCAGCTTCTGCTAACCTAGCAGTTCGAAAGCACACCAGTGCAAGTAGATACAGTGGTGCCTCGCAAGATGAAAAGAATCCGTTCCGCGATTCTCTTCGTCTAGCGGTTTTTTCATCTTGCGAAGCAAGCCCATTGACACCTTAGCGGATTAGCGCTACAGTGGTCTAGCGGCTTTTCGCGATCAGCTGTTAAGCGGGTTATCAGCAGAACAGCTGATAGGCGGCTTAGCGGCTTAGGAAAAGGGGGGGGGGAGCGAAAAAACCCCGCGAGGACGCGCAAGATTTTTTCGTCTTGCGAAGCAACCCCATAGGGAAATTCGTTTTGCGAAGCGCCTCCAAAACGGAAAACCCTTTCGTCTAGCGGGTTTTCCGTCTTGCGAGGCGTTCGTCTTGCGGGGCACCACTGTAAATAGTTACCACTGCGATGGGAAGGTAAACGGCGTTTCCATGCGCTCTGGCTTTCATCATGGTGTCCCATTGTGCCAGAAGCAGTTTAGTCACGGCCCGGAAAGCTGTCTGCGGACAAACGCCGGCTCCCTCGGCCTGAAAGCGAGATGAGCGCCGCAACCCCATAGTCGCCTTTGAATGGACTTAACTGTCCAGGCGTCCTTTACCTTTAGCTGCGGGAACAAGTTCCATAGTTTAACTCTGTGTTGCATGAAGGAGGACTTTCTTTGCTCTGTCCTGAATCTTGCAGCGTTCAGCTTCATTGGGTGTCCACGAACCCTAGTGTTATGAGAGAGGGGCTTATGTCTCTAATGTTCAGCTCTTGATGCAGCTCTCTCCCTATCCTTTTGATACCCAGGAAGCCCCGAAGAAAGAGGAATCCAGAAATGGAAGAAAGGAGTGTGCAAAGGCAGCAAGTCCATTGATGGCATGGAAACTTATGACTTGCCTTTTGGCATGGAGTTTGTGAGGAAGTACAAATGCTTCCGCTTTTTACCCATCAGCCCCACCTTCATGGGCTACACATGGAAAGGCTTCAGGCAAAACAGTGGCTGCCAGAGCACAGAGGAGGAGGACTCGGAGGCCACTGTATAGCCCCTGCTGCTGCTGCAGCCCCTGTCGACCAGCTGCAGTGACAGACACCTCTGCAGTTCTTTGCTGACCTTGTTTTGTTTTACTGTTTTTTGTATTTCTGCATTTTGAATTCTGGAACCAGAGCCGAAACAGATTATAAAATATAGCTTTCCTATTGTGGACAGTGATAGCTATCTATAACGTCTCTCTCTAATTACATTGTGCTTTTTGTTTTGTTTTTAAGAAGTACTGTTAGACTTGCTTTTGCTGATTTTGGCGGGGCAACTACTGTTCAACGTTTAATCCAGATCCAAAATTGGTAAATATTGTAAACACAGCGCTTAAGCAGGCTGTGTCTTTCCCATTTTATAGCTGATACATTCCATTTTTTTAAATTTAACTCTCATAAGCCCCCAGTCATTTGTTGGCATTATTCTGGCAAATTGTACCAAAGTGTTCCGTACTCGACAGTGCTTTCAAAGCTTCCCAGCATTGTGTATTGGATGTGCCGACAAGCGGTGCCTTTGCACAAGCTTCTGTTCCTAAGAAAGTGACATGGCTCTGGGGTGCTTAACGAGTCCTAGCTGAGCACCTTTTGTGGACAGGGTTGACTGGGGCTTTGCCTCTGGCTGTCGTCAAATTGCACATCCCTGAACCTGACAGATTGCCTAAGCAGCTCACTGTCTTGCATCCCTTCAGGCCAGTCTTTTAAAAGTGATATTTATTAAGCAGCCAAATTCACTACTTCTCAATGGAGAAGGGAACTATCTGGTTGTCTCTGGATTCGTACTGACCTGCTTCATGCAGTTCTGCCTGTCCCAGAAACATCCTTCAGTTAATGTTGCCTTTGTGTTTTCCTCCCGTTCCGAGCTTAACATGGGACCTGCTTTTAAAAGAAGAGAGACCGTGTGTGCATCACTGTCCACTGGGTGGTTTAACGGGTATCGGGGGCCCTCTGTGGGTGCCATTCAGACTCTTGATTTTTTTTCTTCTACTAGTCTTGGCTCTGACATTACATAGCTGTTAATGCTCATCATGCATTTATAATTGTAAAAGAATTATTCCTGTGTAATGTTCTTACTGTTGCAGATTAGTTTTTAGACATCAGCATTTTGTTCCTTTCTTATTGTCGTCCCCCTACACCCCCCCCCCCGATGTGGCCCAAAAGGCATTTTTGAAGCTGTGGAAAGATTTGGCATTAGGGTAAGTCTTCTCTCAAAGCCTGTACTCTCAAAGTCGGTGTGATCTAAAGTGCTCCTGTTTTGTATCTCTCTTTCCTTTTTTAGTTCCCAAAGCAGGTACTGTACATTTGTTGTCAGTTTCTCAAGCATGAGAGGCATAAAGCCACTCTTGTTGATTACTGAGGCTATTAGGGTTTGGGAAAGGTGTAAGGAGCGTTGATGTATCAGTATTGAATGGTGGGGAAGGGAAGGCAGTCAGCAGATTGTGGGTGTTTCCCACCATTTCAGTGACATTTTCATTGTATAGCTTTTCACATCAGGGTTATTTCCCCTCTCTGATCTTTCCTCAGAGACCTTGCAGCAGTTTGCTGTCTTGGATTCAAACCAGGTATCATGAAAACCAGCCCCCCAAAGTAGCTGCTTTTAAATTTTTTAAAAAAGGTTAAATCGGGGTGTTGCACGAGCTTCAGAAACTAAGGCCACAATCCTGTGCATACTCACCTAGGATTAAGCTCTATTGGGCGCAGTGGGACTTACTTCTGAGTAAAAGCACAGGGGCAGCATGTTTGCTTTCCACCTTTATTTTATGAGCAACCAAAGAAAAGGTGGGTGGGAAGGAACCTCCCCCCTATAGGTGGCTTATAATAATGCAAAATGCCAAAGCCAAGATTTTCCGCACACATTAGAGCAGCCTTCGCCAACTTGGCGCCCTCCAGATATTTTGTGCTACAATCCCCTTCCGCCCCAGCCAGCCTGGCCATATGGGAATTGTAGTCCAAAGTCTAGAGGACACCAGGTTGTTGAAGGCTGCATTAGAGAGGCAAATGTTGTGTATTCATAACATTGTCAGAATTTAGTATATCCTTGTTTTGGTCATTTTTGTTTTCTAAGGTGCCAGTTGTTTGTTTATAGCAGAACTGAAGATGTCACTGAATGTGATGCACTACTGTAATAACACTCTTCCACAGCTTCCCCTTTTGCTTCAGTAAAAGAGTAGATCTCCAATAGATTGGGCCCAGCGCAGTAAATAAGAAAGATGGGCTGTTACATGTGCCCTGCTACCAGCTGTGTGGCTACAGCTATCTTGAGTAGCTTTCATATTCTGCTAACAACTGCGGCAAGGTAAGCACCCAACTTCTTCAGTAGCCGCTTGACACATGCAGCTAAGAGCTAGTCCATATATCACACAGAAGGAAAAGAGGTGTTAAAGTGATCCATCCTTCTTGTCTCACTTCTGAGGTGCAAATGACGTGAGTTTTTAAAATGAAGTTCTACAGCCCTCCTGGGATATAGAGCTATGGACTGAAATGTTTCCAGAGTCTTGCAGTGTTTACAAGTGCAGTCCGCTTTACTCTGCTCCCCCATATATATATATATATATATATATATATATATATATATATATATATATATATTCTGAGAGAGACGAGGCAGGTTCACTTTGAAAGGCAAAGTGGTTAAAGCGAAGGCCGTGGCGGGTTTTCTCTTGCAGAAGCAACCACAAGAGGGCATTGCAATTGCTGCTGCTTTTACAAAAGATTTTTGACAGCCTGGATGCAGAGCATCCAGAAGGTCAGGTGCTTTTGCAGTTGTGGCAAGAATACTTTGTTGTCCTGAGAAGAAAGCATGCTTTTAACTTTGGAGAGAGAGTCCAAGATAGGAAAGTGTAGTGAGATAGCAGGTCTTGGGTATCATTAAGAGCAGGAGATGGGAGTCAAGCACCCTTAAAGCAAAAGAGCCCAGCAGTGTTCTTTCACAGCTCCCATTAATTTCAGTGATGTTGGACACATGAATGGCAGATGGCACCTTGTGTTAATTAGTGGGAAGAACCATAATCTGCGCCTTGTCCAACTCGGGGATCAAAATGGCTTAGGGCTGTATTCCTAAGAGAGAATTCAGAAAACTCATTTTTCTGGATAACCTCCAAGGCCTGTGAATTTCAATTAAGGGAAGGTATCTGATGTACCTCTTCTTAACTTTTCAAAGTGGTGTATGAACTTCAGCTACCAGACATTGGGCTCCAACCGTATATATGCTGCGTTTGGAGTAGATCCCAGTATTGTGTGAGAGCAAAGAACGGTTAGCTCCTTACATGTATCCTAGCTGGAAGGAAGTCAGAACAAGGTTGTGATGCTTTGAATTGTGTGTTTATTGTAGCCTCCTGTCTTTCTGCTATTAAACAATTCTGCCCAGACAGATCACCTTACGAGAGAGGTTGGGGGAAATCACTGACAAATTTCAGTTAAAAGAAATAAATATTCATGACTAAACCATCACTGTCATGTCAAAGATCTAGAAACGTATATTGAAAGCAAAACAATTTCTGAGCTTTTGTATTTAAAATAAAAACCTATGTTAATTTTTTTAAATTAAGTACTCTGGCTAAGATTTATGAATGTGTCTTATAAAATTATGCCTCTTGAATTTATATTTAATGGTTAATTTTATCTGTGATTGAAAAAAAAAAGTATTAATCAGAATAAGATGCATCAGGGAAGGAGTTTTTAAATTTACACAGTCGATTTGTCTTAACATCCTTTAATACTAACTTTCAATATGGCAACTTTGTACATGAATATTGCAGTATTCTATTTCCATAGACTTAAAGAAACACACACCCAACGAGTAACATTTCCACCCAGGATAATAATTGTCACAGGTTTCCTGGGCGGGAGTGATATGATTGTCATGACAATGTCATGTGATAGAATTTCTTCATTGACGAATTGCTAGCGATTGTTTATACTTTATTTACCCATGCTTATGTCCTTTAAGTAAAAACAGAGAGAAGTTATCGATCACCTCTCTCTTGAAAACATTGGTACCGGTAACAGCATTGCTTGTGTACTAGCAATGGAACATGTTGAGCCCAGAGCAGGTCCAACCATGAGACTAGATGCATGGCCACCTGACAGAGTAGCTTTTGATTCTGACTCCTGTTCAGGGGGTGACACTGTGGGAGGCATCCACACCCTGGCCCCCGGGGGAACAATCCACAGGGACGTTCTCCTACTTCCTTGAAGCGAACAGGGGTTAACTGTGCTCTTGCACGGCTGCTGTTCATTTCCATGAGGCTTGCTGCGTTAATTATTTTGTGTATGTTTGGAGTCAGGAGGTGACTCCAAACATCAGTTTTGGATTTTCTGCCTCAAACACCAAAATGTCTCTGGTTGAGAATTGGAAAGAGATGCTAATCAGATGCAAAGATTAAGCAATCAGACCAAAACATGTCAACCTCTCACTTGATGGCACAGTTAGGCTCTAGCCTTCTATCATCTATGAAGTGCCAAATTCTGATGGCATGCATAACTTCAGGCTTCTTCCCATGTTATGGTTAAGGACAAGGACCATCCTTAGAGACACTTACGCTCTCTGTTTTTCACCTTGGTGCCTCCTTGCTTTCAGCCCAATCCCAGCCATGAACTCTGCAGGTAGGGTTCCTAAAACGATTCCTGTAGGAGTCGATGGGAGGAATTGGGGAGAGCCTAATGGTTCAGTAGCTGATGGTTTAAAGCCAATGGCTAGCCTGAGCCTACTTCACTGGCTGAAGTATGTTTTCCACATATATCAAGGTGCTCCAAGGATGCAGCTGCTGAAGGCCCTTCCTCTCTATTTGGCTGCTTTTGCCTCCCAGAAAGAAGAATAACCCAGCCTAGTGAAGGTGCTTGTGGGGAAGGCATATGATAAGGCTGCTTGTACACTCTTGGGGTTTCGATAGGCCCAGATTCGAAACGGGCCATCTGGTTCTCGACCCCTGTTCCCTTCCCTTTTGTTAGATGCAAGGGGCAGAGCCTCAGAAGTGACTCCCATCCCACTTTCCCCTTTGCTCAGTGCCCAGAAGCAGCCTCCTTTCTCTTTACACCATAAAGTGGAGAAGCAGCCCTGTGCCATCGGACGTGTGCCTGCATTCCAAAGTGACGACGCAACTCATATCTCAATATGCATGACAGACCAGCACAAAATGGCCTTTCCCCCCCCTTTTCTTCTCCAGTGGCCTTCTTGAACCAAAAAATAACCAACCTTTCACCACCAGAAGAAGGCGGCGTTGGGAGCAAGATACACTCACCATTTGTATTTTGTATTGTTTTCTTTTGCATGGTGCATGGTGCATATCTAGAGTTTCTCACTCAAACAGTTTCTTAACCTGCCTGGACGGAGAAGAGCAGACTGCTGGGGCTTCCCATTTTGTAGTGGTAGATCCTTTCCCATCTGTGCTGTGAGGCGGCCACCTGCTCACCAGTATTTAGCTTCTGCCCATTAGTCTCTATAACCGTTATAGTGCTGGGCTGCTTTAAGTATTGAGAATTCACCTTGAGTGGCATCAAAAACATTCCTGTCTGGTTATAATTTGCTTGTGGCTGTGATTAGTCATCAGTACATATTTGATAGCAGAGAATTCCCTTGTGCATTGCCTGACATCTTTCCAAGTGAACCATCTTGCTGTCAATCCAAACTCTAGTGCATCTTCTTTTCCTCCTCTTTGGTCTGTTCATAATAACAACTTTTGATGTAACAAACTCTTTTGACTGTTTTTTAGACAGTGGGGATAAATAATAATATTCTTTTTCCCATGAGTTGTTTTTTTTTGT
This sequence comes from Podarcis muralis, assembly GCF_964188315.1. NCBI lineage: Eukaryota > Metazoa > Chordata > Lepidosauria > Squamata > Lacertidae > Podarcis > Podarcis muralis. Next base: position 11,043,694 of record NC_135661.1, on the reverse strand, counting down.
GAATGACTTTTGACCGCACAATCTCATGTTACAAACCAAGTTGGGTTTTCCCTCTGAGATGTGTAATTCTTTTATTGAGATTTTTATGAATTTTGTTGTGTTTTGTTGGGATATTTTTTTCTAACATTGCTTTATTAAACGTTGAAATATTTAAGAAATATGTAATATTTGGACCAGATGTTGTGAATAATAGTAGATAAATGCTATTTTATTCTGTATTTTTAAAAGCTGTTCAGTATAAATAAAAGTTGACCTAGATGCAACTTTGCAACTGGACTGTCGTGGTCATTCTTCTGAGACAGAAGAACCAACATTAAGATGAACAGATGGCCAGCTCACTCCAAATGCTTGTTTAATAAGATGTAATTGATGCTAGAGCCCAGAGACAGAGAGCTCTTTCTGTCTCTGCGCTACACTAGCAAACTCAACAGGTTTTCCTCCTTACAGGTACTGTAGACTGCAGTACCTTGGACAGCTACATCAGGAAAAGCCGGAAACTGGGTTTGCCTCTCTGTAACCCTTCGGTCCCCTTCTGAGTAATAACCTGGAGCTTTTTAACTTCAGTTTTCCCCCAGCATGGTGCATATCAATTTGATTAATGCAATTGATTCTTGCAGTCCATGCACTTAGGACTTCAACCAGGGGCTCCTACAGAATGAAGATGCCATTAGCCTTAAGGTTATTAAGTGCGGAACAAAATGTGTAGCAAAATAATTAAAGTCAGAGGTTGTCGTCCCTGCAAGCCTCCCTCCAGAAAAATAAATAAATCCAGAAATTGAACTCGCTTCTTCATCCTATATTGAATGCCTTGCAGAGTAAAACAGTAGCTCACCTTGGTCTTGTACCACTATTTTTGGATATATACAGTGGCAAATGCTATTCTTTATATAGCACCACCAGTGTGTGTGTGATGTTTTACAGGGTTCAAGAGGGCAAGTCCCTGCCCTGATGAGGTGGTGACTCCCAAGTATTCTTTAGCTGTGGTCCCTGCACTGCAGGGACTTGGACTAGATGACCCCTGGATTAAGGGTTTTCCAGAGTAACTTGCTAAAGGTAAAGGTACCCCTGCCCGTACGGGCCAGTCTTGCCAGACTCTAGGGTTGTGCGCCCATCTCAGTCAAGAGGCCGAGGGCCAGCGCTGTCCGGAGACACTTCCAGGTCACGTGGCCAGCATGACGAAGCTGCATCTGGCAAGCCAGCGCAGCACATGGAAACGCCGTTTACCTTCCCGCTAGTAAGCGGTCCCTATTTATCTACTTGCACCCGGGGGTGCTTTCGAACTGCTAGGTTGGCAGGCGCTGGGACCGAGCAACGGGAGTGCACCCCGCCGTGGGGATTCGAACTGCCGACCTTTCGATCGGCAAGCCCTAGGCGCTGAGGCTTTTACCCACAGCGCCACCCGCTCCCAGAGTAACTTGCTACCTCTTGCTTTACCCCCCTCCCCCCAAAAAATAATAATCCTGGGGTTGCTGATCTAGTCAAATTAAGGGATTGATGAATTGTTGCCTGGTTCCCATAGCCCCAGCCTGTTTTTTCCTCCCTCTTCCCCCTCCATCTGTCATACCAGGGATGATGAAAGGTGCAGTCTGAAAAAATCTAGGGGGGCACAGTCCCCAAATCTCTGTCCCAAGTAGTTCCCTGCAGTGCCTAATGAGTTGGGTCAGCCCTGGTTGTATTTCAAAGGACAATAAAGATGGAGTAAAAACTGGTATTTCAAGAGTGATGTGTTTGCAGGATGCTGAAACAGGCCTCGAATAGCTTTTTCTGAAACAAAGCCTGTCTGATAATGCTCTCTTCCGTTTGGCTTTCTCATGCCAAGTGGGAGGTAGCCCCACTCCCCACAAAAAAACAACAACCAGTTGTTAGTCCAGGCACATGCCGTGTGTGAAATATTACCAGCTTCCCTCTCAGGGCTGTCTCCTGAGTGAGCCGGCTCTCTAGAAATAGTTCACAATATATAAAGACAGCTGACTTAACAGTTTCTCATCCATTCCTGTTAGTCGTTTCAGTTCTTTGCCACCAAGGTCCCAACTTACGCAATAATTAGCTGGTGTGGGTATGTATGAATGTGTGTGAATGCTTAGGATCTGTTTTCAAGAGCCACAATAATTTAGCTATTCCCAGAGGAAATAGTTGGCTCTTTTGTTAATATTATGGGCAACAATACTGGATGCGACTTGCCCAAATTGAGTTCTAATGAATGTTTAATGTGACACCGTAGAAAAGAAGGCCAAACTAATGGCAATAAGAAAACAGCCCTTTGTGGAGGAAAATAAAACGGAGGGTTTTACTTCCTTGCAATTAGATACTTGATACGGAGGGCAATCAGCACATACATGAATGATTGTGAATACTGTGAATTATTTCAGCTCAGAGGCACCATGCAGGAGCTTCAAAAGTGTGCAGAATTAATGTCAACGCACCTCTTTTATCGGTGGATAAGCAAGCGTAACCTTGGGAAACCTTGTTTTTCTAACTTGGGTTTCCTGAAGTTCATTCTGTGGAAGACTAGCCGTGATTTTAAAAGGGTTCACTAAAGAACAATAGGAGAGGATGTTTTGCATGTTTAAGTCCATTAGTGGGAGAGGCTCTGCCAACATCTGTAGCTCCTGCTGTGATTATGAAAAGCAGCATTTTCCTTGTGGCTCCCCAGGTGTGGGACTCCTCTCTCCCCACCAGCACAATAGAGCCCCCCTTACACTGTCTGTGTTCAGCATCAGATTAAAGGTAAAGGTACCCCTGCCCGTACGGGCCAGTCTTGACAGACTCTAGGGTTGTGCGCCCATCTCACTCTAGAGGCCGGGGGCCAGCGCTGTCCGGAGACACTTCCGGGTCACGTGGCCAGCGTGACATCGCTGCTCTGGCGAGCCAGAGCCGCACACGGAAACGCTGTTTACCTTCCCGCTAGTAAGCGGTCCCTATTTATCTACTTGCACCCGGGGGTGCTTTCGAACTGCTAGGTTGGCAGGCGCTGGGACCGAGCAGCGGGAGCGCACCCCGCCGCGGGGATTCGAACCGCCGACCTTTCGATCGGAAAGCCCTAGGCGCTGAGGCTTTTACCCACAGCGCCACCCGCGTCCCAATTTCAGCATCAGATTACGATGCATGAATTCCACCAGGCTCATAGATCTGGCTGATGTTTTGTTAACCTGCTCCCCTTTTAATTAAAGTTGTGAATGCTTGGTTCATCCATGGAGCAACTGCGCTCCTCCACAGTCACCTGGGCACAGGAGGGCAGGTAACAGAGGAGGCAATCAGAATTGTAGAGTTGTGATTCAGGGTCCTGCAACCCCCTGCAATGCAGGAATCACAGCTAAAGACTCCCGGACAGGTGACCATCCAAGGTCTGTTTAGAAACCTCCAGTGAAGGGAGTCTCCTCCACTGTTGAACGCCTCTTAATGTCAGAAAGTTTTTCCTAATCTTTAGTGGAAATCTCCTTTCTTCTCGCTTGAATCCTTTGGTTTGGGTCTTCTCAGTCTTCTCAAAGGACAAACGGCCATTGGATTCCAATGGCAAGAAAGGAAATTGTGACCCAACAGGAGGCAAAACTTTCTGTTGAACATTGGGATGGACTTTCTCGGAATCACAGAATCGGAGAGTCTGGAAGGGACCCAAAGGATCATCCAACCCCCCATGTGGCGGACTCTCCTTCGTTGTGGGTTTTCAGAGCAGATGATGATGATGATAATTTATTATTTATACCCCGCCCATCTGGCTGGGTTTCCCCAGCCATTCTGGGCGGCTTCCAACAAAACACTAGAATACAATAACCTATTAAACATTAAAATCTTCCCTAAACAGGGCTGCCTTCAGATGTCTTCTAAAAGTTTGGTAGTTATTTTTCTCTTTGACATCTGATGGGAGGGCGTTCAACAGGGTGGGTGCCACTATCAAGAAGGCCCTCTGCCTGGTTCCCTGTAACTTGGCTTCTCACAGTGAGGGAACCGCCAGAATGCCCTCGGCGCTGGACCTCAGTGTCCGGGCTGAACGATGGGGAGTGGAGACGCTCCTTCAGGTATACTGGACTGAGGCTGTTTAGGGCTTTAAAGGTCAGCACCAATACTTTGAATTGTGCTCGGAAACGTACTGGGAGCCAATGTAGGTCTTTCAAGATCGGTGTTATATGGTCTCGGTGGCCGCTCCCACTCACCAGTCTAGCTGCCGCATTCTGGATTAGTTGTAGTTTCCGGGTCACCTTCAAAGGTAGCCCCAAAGAGAGCGCATGGCAGTAGTCCAAGCGAGAGATAACCAGAGCATGCACCACTCTGGGGAGATAAGTCCTTGCTTGGGGATTCTGGAGCTGCAATGCAGGGAGGGGGTGGACTAGAAGACCCCTGGGGGTCCCTAACCAACACTACGGTCCATTTGGCTGCCCTGGCTTCTCTTGCTCCAAAAGGGGCAGCAGGTTTGTGGAGGTCCGAGGCTAGCAAAACCCTGCCAACCCTGGAGGGACCCCCAGAGGCCGGGATCCCCAGCACCCCTCCAGCCCAGCGAGGGGCTGGCAGGGCTCCGCTCGATAGCATTGTCTGGCCGGGCTCACCCCCCCAGCCCCCCCAGCAGCGGGAGGAGCCTCCAATGAGCCGGCGATTGGCTGGGCGGCGGCGGGGAGGGGGCGCCCGAGAGAGAGGCCGCCCGGCCGGCGGGGACTCCTCCCCCGGCAGCTGCGAGAAGGGGATCCGGGCGGCGGCTGCCGTCGTCTGCTGCCTGCGAGGACGCCCAGCCGCGGGATCGGGGCCCGGGGAGGGGCGCTCCCGGTAAGTTGCAGCCGGACCTCGACTGGTGGAGGGAGGGGGCGCAACAAAGACGCACGCGCACCCCCCCCCGGGGGCCCGAAAGACTCTCCGCATCTTTCGACGGCCGGACAGGAGGAGAGACCCACGAGATGCATGGGGGGCGGGGGGGGGGTGATGCTGCCTGGGGAGAATCGGCCGAGTTTGGAAGGAACCCCGACCCCGGAAGAAGCCCCTTTAGATTCGTGGAAGGCGGCTGCTCTCCCTGCGCCCTTCTTGGAGTTGGGCGGGACTGGCGGGGGGGGTGGATGCCCGGCGGAACCCCCAGGAACCCCGCTCCCCACCACTTATCCCTGACCTATCCGCTCATCCCCAACCGCCTTGCTTCCGAGTAAACCCGTCTGGGGACGACGGAGAGCCGACCTAGTGATCTGGAGCCCATCCTTCCCGGAGCGGGGCGCGGAGAAGAGGAGGGTCTCCTGCGCAAGCAGCTGTTCAGACGGAGCAAGGAATGAATGGGAATTGGGGGGGAGGAGCGGGCCCTTTGTGGCTCCCATTCGTTGCACCGGGTGCTTGTGCAGGCAGGATCGGGACCAGGACGACTTTCTGACACTCTCTGGGAGGAGAGTGTAGTTAGTGGTTAAGAAGAAACAGTTTGTGCTGCTGGGGCGGGGTGGGACAGGCCGGACTCCTGGGTTCTCTCTTGAGCCCCGGGAGGCACTGGAGTGGGGTGAAAGAAGAGGATATTAATTAATTCAGGAAGGCCACCCCAGGGACTGGGGATTTGGGGAGGGGATTCCCTTACTCTAAGTGGGTGACTCCTCCCTCCCTCCCCATCGCTTTGTGTCTCTCTATTCATCCCTCCCCGTGATGGACTGTCGCTTCCTTTGTGGCTGGCTGTACCATCTCTGCCCCCACCCGGGTAATTTGTTATCTGCCACTGGGACTCAGATTCTCAGCTCCACAGAGGATGAGGAAGTGGGTTGGGTGGGGGAGGGGAGGGGCGGCTGAAAGAGGAAGAAAGTGGGGCTTGTGAGTTTTGCAAAGTGCTGCACTACGCATAGGGGTGAGTCTGTCTATTCCTGTTAACCATTAGCTTTTTTGGGGGGGGGGTGGACTTTAGCCGGGTGGAAAGAGCTTGCATGTTACTCTTGTAGCTTGTACCCCAGACATGCCTCCTAAATGCACTGGATTGTAAATTTGGGTGTGTTCAGGCTCGCTCTTCCCCCCCCCACTCACTTTGATATATTAAGTCCCATTGCATCTGATGAAGTAGCTCTAGTCTCAATAAACGTCTACCAGTTTTTTTGTTAGTGCCAAAAGATTCTTCTCGTGCAATGGACTTAATTTCCATCTACAAACTTTTGCTTTGCTTCTCTTCTGCCTGCCTTGGAGACTCTCTCAAAGTCTTCTTCCCATTTTGCCCAGCTCTAGCAAATAACATTTAATGTTCAGCAAGATCTCTTCTGGAGCACCACATCTGCACATTTCTTAATCTGCTCTGTCCCTGAAGGCTAAGGATGGGTAATATTCAAAACAATAATATCCAGCTCTGGAATCAATGGCTTCCAAGTGCAGAAAAATCAGTTGCTGGCTGCCCCTTCTTCATTTGTTCCTCCACCAAGACTGTGTGAAAGAGGGGTGGAGCACTACATTCTTCCCTGATAGTTCATATGTGGTTTGTTCTCAGTTCTTAACTGACTCTGCAGGCAGCACTTTCTGCTCCAGCAGTTCTTCTGTGTTCAGTTTTGCTGGGCAGCATGAACAACATTTAATTCTCTGACTTTTTCTAGTGATCAGGTTGTTTTAGGAGTACTAAACATAAGCATTCCTAGCTTCAGCTTCTTTGTGTTCTAAAAGGACCCTAACAATCTTGATAGCTCTGCCATTAAGACTCAGGCCTTCTCGATTTTCATCTTGTCACTAAGCAGTTGGGTCAGAGAAGATGCCATTCAGTGGTAGAACACAATCTTTGCATGTAAAAGTTCCCAGGTTCAGTCCCCAGCAGCTCCAGTAAAGGTAAAGGGACCCCTGACCATTAGGTCCAGTCATTACCGACTCTGGGGTTGCGGCACTCATCTCGCTTTATTGGCCGAGGGAGCCAGCGTACAGCTTCCGGGTCATGTGGCCAGCACGACTAAGCCGCTTCTGGCGAACCAGAGCAGCGCACGGAAACGCCGTTTACCTTCCCACCAGAGTGGTACCTATTTATCTACTTGCACTTGGACGTGCTTTCGAACTGCTAGGTTGGCAGGAACAGGGACCGAGCAACGGGAGCTCACCCCGTCGCGGGGATTCGAACCGCCGACCTTCCGATCGGCAAGTCCTAGGCTCTGTGGTTTAACCCACAGTGCCACCCGCGTCCCCTAGCAGCTCCAGTAGGCCAAACCTAAACAGACCGGAGAGCCCCGCTTTGTTTAACAAGCCCCCCACCCCCAGAGGAGGACTCATGAACCCTGGAAACACACTTGGGTTACATATACTCTGATCCACATCTGGGGACCTGCTTTGTACCATTTCATGGCTTTGCTGCTCTTGAATTCCATGGCATGTGGGATAGAAATGTAATGAAATAAGCAAGGAATTGATGCTAAACTAAATGGTGCTACAAAATAAATTATTGCTGAATGCTGAAAATCTAGGAAAAAAGATTTCAGAAGAGTTAAACAGTGTCTGGAAAACCTTAATGAGGCTTAAGTGAACATGCTGCATTAAGCAGAGAGAAGCATTTTTTGTTCCAAGCTGGGCTCGTTTCCTAACTTTTTGGAAGGGGAGATACAAAAACCAAATGCTCAAGCTGATTAATTTCTTTATTAGTGTGCCAGAGGGTTCCGAGATTTGCCCATTTGCCTAGCACAAGTGAAAACTAGATCCAGGCAACCAGGCAAGGAAACTATTTATTTGCAAATTAGAAAAGGTTTGCTTTTGCCTTCAATGCTGTTGAAGTGCCCAGAAATTGCAATATATGCATATTTGAGCAGGCAGACTAATAATTAGTTTTGTTGGCTATGAATTCCACCTGGACAGGTGGAATTTATTTGCATAGGTGCACCTGGATGGTGCAGTGGCTTCTGGTGAGAGCTTGTGAGTTCCCACCGGAAGCCGCAGTCGCATGACCCCAGCAGTGGCAATGGGGGTGCCACCCCATGTGGGGTTCTGCAGCCTGAGGCAGCCACTTCAGTCTGCCTTATGGGCTGGCTGGCCGGCCCTGAGGCAGCCAAAAGTCTGGATTCGCTTTTTAAGGCTGTGGAGAGCTATAGAACTACAGAGAGCAAGGGAACTGTTAGAAGAGAGGAAACAGGAGAGAGGGGTCCAAGTGGACCTTGGTGCCTGCAGACATAGAGACCTAATGGCTGGGTTAATTGAAACAGAAGGAAGAAAGATCAGTGGGCGAGTACTGGGTGGGTTTCTAAGCCAAGGATTTGGGATTCTTGGCAGAAGGGTGCAGGGAACTGCAGCTGGCAAGAGGGAAGGCATTGCTTGTGGAGGAAAGTCCAGAGGCAGAGCCAAAGGGGGCGATTTCCAGAATTGAGGCTGCAGCACTTCTGACCTTAAGCAAAGAGCCCCAGGGAAAATTAAGCCACCAGGGCAGAAACTGTATCCTTCCTTGAAGGGTGGCAGTGTGTTGTTTTGTGTTTAAATTTGGCTAAAAAACAACTTTTAAGAGCCATAGGGAAACCATGGGCAAATCTGGCCAAGCCAAAGTATACTCAGTTCCCATTAATTTTAAGCCAAGTCAGCGGCTTTCCTGAGTGCCTAAGGCTGCTGCAACAGTAGGAAGAAGAAGAAGAAGAGGAGTTTGGATTTGATATCCCGCCTTTCACTCCCTTTAAGGAGTCTCAAAGCGGCTAACATTCTCCTTTCCCTTCCTCCCCCACAACAAACACTCTGTGAGGTGAGTGGGACTGAGAGACTTCAGAGAAGTGTGACTGGCCCAAGGTCACCCAGCAGCTGCATGTGGAGGAGCGGAGGAGCGAACCCGGTTCCCCAGATTAGGTGACTACCGCTCTTAACCACTACACCACACTGGCTCTCTTCCCCTGTTGAGCAAAGCAAGACTTGAATGGCACTTGGCAATGTGGCTTTCCATAAAATGTAGAATCGGAAGTTTCCTATCCCTGTTTGAAGAATATTATTGGGGTTTCATAAAATTACATCCTATTTTTATTATTGTACTCTGCCATGGAATCCACTGGATTTAATTAAAGCAATTAAATAAAAGTCACCATGCAAAATAGGGGGAAATGTGTGCGTGGCTAATCTGCATAATTTGCCTAAGCTGCAAAAAGTTGTCTCCAGCTGAGATGGAGGCGGTTGCTGGAAGCCACATGTGGAGAGAGGCCTCTTGTGCTCACATCCCGCTTGCTGGTTTCCCATGGACATCTGGTTGGCCACTGTGAGAACGGGATGCTGGATTAGATGGACCATTGGCCGGATCCAGCAGAAGGACTGTTCTTAGGTTCTTGCTTGCACTTTCAGAAGGAACCCTTGAATTTTATGCAAGATCCGCTGCTGGGGTCTTCCAGCGCTGACATGCTGTTGCTTCATTAAGAGTGTGTTAGAGAGGCTGGCTTGCTGAGTTGCATCTGGGCTGGATTTAAGTCCTTGCTGCAGATTGCCACAGACCTCCCAGTCAGAAGCAGCAAAAAGTTGGGGGAGGCATGTGAGGGTGGGCTCACCTCAAGGCTTCGCTTATCTGAAAGAAGCTGCAGCTCTCAGGCCAGCAAATATGATGGATACCAGTCCAGATCACCTTTCTGTGATCAGATGTAGCAGCGCAGATAGAAGTTCTGTCACATTCAGCTGCTACCATCAGGTGTCAAGAAACAGAGGCATGCATGTGTGAACCGGATCCTTGTGTGAAGCATATGCAGGATGCAGAATAGGGTGCAATTCACACTTCTATTCTGGGACGTGGGTGGCGCTGTGGTTTAAACCACATAGCCTAGGACTTGCCGATCGGAAGGTCAGCAGTTCGAATCCCCGCGACGGGGTGAGCTCCCGTTGCTCAGTCCCAGCTCCTGCCAACCTAGCAGTTTGAAAGTACGTCAAAGTGCAAGTAGATAAATAGGTACCACTCCGGTGGGAAGGTAAACGGCATTTCCGTGCGCTGCTCTGGTTCGCCAGAAGCGGCTTAGTCGTGCTGGCCACATGACCCGGAAGCTGTACGCCGGTTCCCTTGACCAATAAAGCGAGATGAGCGCTGCAACCCCGGAGTCGGCCACGACTGGACCTAATGGTCAGGGGTCCCTTTACCTTTACATGCTTCTACTCGGGATTGATTGGGCACCATGTAGGGATCTTCTGACATGTAGTGTTAGAGCATGGGTAGGCAAACTAAGTCCCGGGGGACGAATCCGGCCCAATCACCTTCTAAATCCGGTCCACAAACGGTCCAGGAATCAGCATGTTTTTACATGAGTAGAATGTGTCCTTTTACTTAAAATGCATCTCTGGGTTATTTGTGGGGCATAGGAATTCATTCATCCCCCCAATATAGTCCGCGCCCCCCCCAAGGTCTGAGGGACAGTGGACTGGCCCCCTGCTGAAAAAGTTTGCAGACCCCTTTGTTAGAGTGTGAGACCAGGGTTCAAATTCCTACTTGGCCAGGAAGCTTGCTGGGTGATCTTGGATAATAAAATGGGGAGGGGGAGAACGATGTGTGCCACCCTGGGCTCCTTGGAGGAAAGAAAGGTGTGCTTTAAATGTAAGAAATAAGAAATCTTATATAGGAAGGGTGTGTGTGTGTGTGTGTAAGACAAGATGGTAAATCTGTTGAAAGTACAGGATTAAATGACTGAAAGTTTGTCTCATCAAACAGATGCTTAGTGCCATTTCACTTCCCTCTTGATCCTTTGCCCTGGTGCTGCCCAGGGGAGCTGAGCACCACTGCTCTTCTGAAGGGTCTGGCAGCCAGACTTTGGATTAGGGGGCAATTTCGCTGCTGCTTCACCTGGGTAGCAGCTGCTGGTTTGCAGAGCAGATGGCCTTGCTGGGATCAAGAAAATAGTTTTAAAGTTATTTTTAGTTTGGATTATGGCTTTTGGGGGGCGGTGTCAGTTTGGCCCCCAAGAGTCTTTATGTATGTGAAATGGAAGCAAAATGTATTGTGGCTGATCAGATCCTGCCATTTAGGTTTTCTTGATTCTATAAGTTGGGAAACTGATACAAAAAGAAGCCTGTTTCTCTTGTGAGAAAGCAGGCTGGGGACTCCTTTTTTAAAATGAGTGCTGTCACTTCAGAGGATGGGGCTGCAGGCTCCCTGGGGGAGGCAGCCCAGCCCTCAAAGGTGCCACCACATGGCATGCCTTCGTATGTCTGCCTTTGGCATTTCTTGCTGTCGGCAAAGGTAACGCTCTGGGAATCACAAAGAGCAGAAATTCTCTCCCTGAGGCCAGGAGTCATGCAACCCCTCCAGCTGTCCCTGTTTTCTGATCTCTGCTAGATCACTGTCCTGGTTTGGTTTTTGTTTTTACTCTTAGCAACAAAACAAAACCTTGTAAAAAAGCTGCTAGATTTGGTGCTGTGCGTCGGTTTTCAGGCGTCTCCCTGCTGGAGTTCCGAGTTGGCCAGCAAATCCATCTCTGCTACACTTCTCTGGCTTGCAGCTTCCTGTAGCCAGGTGCCCACCAGATGTTTCAAGCTGGGGTTGCAGACGTGCTGTACCTTTGAAGCACATTCAAAGCACATTTCCCCCATCAAAGAATTCTGGGCACTGGAGTTTGTTAAGGATTGGTGGGAACTGTAACTTTGCAACTGCAGTGCCCAGAATTGTTTGAGGGAAAGGATTTGATGCAATTGTGCTTTAAAGGTATAGTGCAGGCATAGGCAAACTCGGCCCTCCAGATGTTTTGGGACTACAACTCCCATCATCCCTAGCTAACAGGACCAGTGGTCAGGGATGATGGGAGCTGTAGTCTCAAAACATCTGGAGGCCATAGCTGTCAACTGTCCCTTATCCCAGCTCCATGTCCCGCTGCTGTCCCTTATTGTTGATGTCCCTTAAATTTCCCAGGTTTCAAAGGAAGCAGCTCCTCTCCCTCCCTCCCTGCCGGCCAGGGAGGAGGGAGGCTCCAACTGTTTTGCTTGGCTGCGTTGCTCACCCAATAAGGAGTCTAAGAACAACTGGGGGGTGGAGCTTGCATGCCTTGTGCCGATCAAATCGGCCGCGTTGCCTGGGGACTCGCCTTTGCTCAGCGCTTCCCAGCGGAGAGGTGACGGTGGTTTCCCTTGCTGCATCCCCTTTGGCGGGTTGCTGTGCTGTGGGAACCACCACTTGAGGCTTCGTTTGGCTGCTGGCTGGGCTTTCTGCCTTTGGCTTGGCCCAGGGGCTCAGAAGCTGAACATACCTGTGCTTGGAAAACCCCTTATTTTGGCTGCTGATCCCTTATTTTCGAGGCTGCTGGTCCCTTATTTTCAAATCTGTAAGCTGACAGCTATGCTGGAGGGCTGAGTTTGCCTATGCGTGTTATAGTGTATTACACAGCCTACAACTGCCATCTGTCTTAAGTCAGCATCAACATGCTCCCATCAGCCCCAGCATCTTACAGTTGTGTTGTCGTCTGGATCTGATGGGAGTTGCCGCTCAAAACGTCCCAAAGGTGCCAGGTTGGTGGAGCCCATTGTCGTGCATGCGGCTGAACACTGAAGATGCCAATCAATTCTCACTCTGTCATTGTGTCCACACTTCAGCTGCTGAGCTGCCTCTTGGGCAACTAGTAACCTACTACAGGATGAATAGATGTTGGTAGCATATCTTTAACCTAAGGATCAAATGACCTCTTGGCTTCTAAAGGAGTTGAGCAGAAGCGACTGTTACAAAAGTGTGTGTCTGCATATCCAGCACTCACTCCCTTGTCCAAAAGGTTGGCTTATTATTTGTCATGAAACTGACGGTGTGTGTACATGCTGCTTCAGAGAGCAAAGTTACAGCAGAAGCAGGCAGCAACTCGCACACTACAGACACAGCTTGATCTAAAGAGGACAAGGAGGTTCCTTGTCAAAAGCTTAAAGAGAGAATGTGTGACGTTTGACACAGACTCATGCTAAAAGTACAGCAACAAGGGGAGAGAGGAGTGGATACCTGGAGCAAAGCTCTCAGGCTGGTCCTTGAGAGCACAGAGTGAAAAGGGGTCCATATTGGAGCTGTTAGAGCTGACAAACCATTGAAAGTGTAAGTAGTTTGGGGCCAATGTTAGGTTATGGAGAAGGGAAGGGGTCTTTTAGAGGAGTAATTTGGTAAGAACACCTTGATTCCTCTGTTTCATGATTCATTTCTTACAAGTTCCTGTCTGCTAGTTATTCTGCTTACCTGACTTAGTTTGTAGTTGAAAGAATATAATCCTAGTGAGAAATGACTAACTGGTTTATCTTTGTTTGTTTCCTGTCTCCTCCTTCTTTTTGGAGGAGATGTGAATTAAATTTTGCTAACAACAGATTACTGTGCTGATATTTACATAAAGTCTTGAGAGATCAGGAAGCTTTCCAGGACGATAAGGACTCTTATCAGGGTCAGGAAAGTCCATTGAGCGGTATATTTTAAATCAAGTTTATGCCAGCTGTACTGATGCCATGATCTGCAGTGATAAAACACTGGAAAAGTTCCAGTTGGCGAACTGAGTTGTGCCTTTGGCAGTGGGTCAGGGTGGGAGGAAGGCTCTGAGCCTCGGGGTGGGAAGAGGGAGGTGACCAGGACATCCCTGGATTCATTTATGAAATGCTGGTAGGTCTGGATTCCTCAATTCAGCCATGGAACTCTCCAAGGCCCTGTTCAGCTGCCTGGTTCCCATCACACGAAATAGCTTGCAGGAAAGTGTGGGGTCAGCCCCCTCCCTTCAGCAGCCCCACACCAAGCACCCGGTGTTAGTCTGACAGAGTGGTCTCCTTTTCCATTTCCAACGGAAGGAACCTCCATCTCTCAAGGTTCCTGTCCCCATGTTGGAGGCAAACACACCCTGCTTTCAGACTGAGCCACGGCCGGCACTGAAAGTTGAGGTTTCCACTGGGTGTTCTTGAGGACCTCTTTGTGTTTTTTTTTAACAGATATTTATTAGAATTTTACAATATGAAAAAAGAAAAATACAAAATAAAAATAGATAAAAAACAATTCCACCATTCCATCACTTTCTTTCATTTGCTTGTTTCCCGGACCTCCTCACACCTCCCTTTTTGTATTCTAGTTCAATTTGTTAGTTCAGCAAATCCTTCCCCTCTTTGTTTATCCTAATCTTTAATCTTGACATAATGTGTAACATTAACTTTTGACTGTTAATACCCCGTTTTTTTTCATACTCCTTATAGCGTTATAGCTAAAAACCACATAAGTTTCATCCAACATCATTTTAACATTCATTAATTTTACAATATTTCTGTAAGTAATCTTTAAATTTCTTCCAATCTTCTTCCACCAACTCTTCTCCCTGGTCTCGGATTCTGCCGGTCATTTCTGCCACTTGAGGACCTCTTTGTGCATTCAGGGTCCATGGGTAGCCCTGACTGGCCATGGAAGCCAGGGACCTGGGAGACGAGGCTTTGATTCACCGCTTGGCCATGAAGCTCACTGGGTGACCTTGAACCAGTCACTGTCTTCTCTCAGCCTAATGTACCTCACAGGGTTGTTGGGATTACATGACAAGTGGGGAAACCATGTACGCCACCTTGAAAAAATGCAAGAAGTAAATGGGTACCAGAAGGGAGGTGGGTGGCACTGTGGTCTAAACCACTGAGCCCTAGGCTTGCCGATCAAAAGGTCGGTGCTTCGAAGCCCTGTGAGCTCCCGTTGCTCGGTCCCTTCTCCTGCCAACCTAGCATTTTGGAAGCATGCCCCAAAGTGCAAGTAGATTAATAGGTACCGCTCCGGCGGGAAGGTAAATGGCATTTCCATGCACTGCTCTGGTGTTGGTGTTCCGTTGCGCCAGAAGTGGCTTAGTCATGCTGGCCACATGACCCGGAAAAACTCTGTGGAGCGGACAAACGCCAGTAAAGCAAGATGAGCGCCGCAACCCCAGAGTCGTTTGCGATTGGACTTAACTGTCAGGGGTCCCTTTGTTGTTGTTGTTTAGTCATTTAGTCGTGTCCAACTCTTCATGACCCCATGGACCAGAGCACGCCAGGCATTCCTGTCTTCCACTGCCTCCCTCAGTTTGGTCAAACTCATGTTTGTAGCTTCGAGAACACTGTCCAACCATCTCGTCCTCTGTTGTCCCCTTCTCCTTATGCCCTTCATCTTTCCCAACATCAGGGTCTTTTCCAGGGAGTCTTCTCTTCTCATGAGGTGGCCAAAGTCTTGGAGCCTCAGCTTCAGGATCTGTCCTTCCAGTGAGCACTCAGGGCTGATTTCCTTCAGACTGGATAGGTTTGATCTTCTTGCAGTCCATGGGACTCTCAAGAGTCTCCTCCAGCACCAGAATTCAAAAGCATCAGGGTAAAGGGGTCCCTTTACCTTTACCTTTAAATGGGTACCACATGCCCGAACAAGGTGATGGTGTGTGCAGAATAACCTCTTTTAAGCAGGGTAGCGGGGTGTGCTGCAGAGTTTATTTTTGTGCTTCTGCACGTTGCAGGTCTGGTTGTTCCACACCTGGTGTGGTTGGCCTCTTTCCTCCCCTTCTCTTTCCTCTGTTCCTTCCTCCATCGCTCATCCCTGGGCAGCTGGGAGCTACGCTGCCATGGGGCAGATGGATGGTTCTGTGTCTCCATTAACAGGGGAGAGGCTGACAAATGGAGCGACTTTCAGCAAGGCCAGATGGGAAGGGCTGCCTCCAAGAGCAGACCGAGATGGAGGAGGGAGGCGGGGAGAGAAGGGAGGCCCAGTGGTCCTGCTGCAGGAGGAATGGACGGCAGGCGTAACAGCTGGTCCAGAGGCCAATGTCACTCTAGGTTGGATTATTGCAAAGCTTTGCATCCTCACAACACACCAGTGTTTGCACTGCACACAAAGGCCCCAACATTAATTGTGTGGCTTTTTAAAGCTTCCTCAAAGAAGCTTAGGCGGGAGGCAGCATATGTTGTCTCCCCAGTGGCATTT
This sequence comes from Podarcis muralis, assembly GCF_964188315.1. Classification (NCBI taxonomy): domain Eukaryota; kingdom Metazoa; phylum Chordata; class Lepidosauria; order Squamata; family Lacertidae; genus Podarcis; species Podarcis muralis. The sequence goes on along the minus strand of NC_135661.1, from coordinate 11,027,937 downwards.
TATCCCCATAACTGGGGGGGGGGGAGGAACTGTAGCCCTCCAAAAAATTTTAAAATGCATGCGCACACAAACCAAATGCATAATCAGCCCCGGTGAGTAAACAGTGAGCACTGGGCTTCCAATGCTGGGTGACACCCAGCTTCACGGCTGAGTCATTTCAAGGTGGGCAGGCAGTGCAAAGAATTCAAAATTTAAAACATCTCCTGCAGGTATTTTGATTTCGTCGATGCTCCTAAAAGGGTCAGAGCAGCTCACAAGAATGAAAGCAATAATAAAAACATAAACTAGAAATTAAGGCCTTACAATAGCGGGAAACCGACATGCACAGATAAAAAGAAGTCATACTTCACGCGGGGCGTAGTTAAACCGTGGAACTCCCTCCCACAGGAAGCAGCCGTGGCCTTCAGCTTGGGTGGCTTTGAAAGAAGATGGAGAAATTCATGGAAGAGAGGGCTGTCGATGGCTACTAGCCGTGACAGCTGCGCTCTGCCTCTGCAGTTGGAGATAGCGATGTTTCTGAATACCAGTTGCTGGAAGCTGCAGGGGGGGGAGATGGCCCTGCTATACTAGATAGGCCCCCACTAGCCTGATCCTGCAGGCTCTTCTTGTGTCCACACACATACCAGTTAAAAAGAAAGTTCTGTTTGCCTTGTAGCTCCAGCCCTCCTCCTCCTTTAGCTACACCCATTTGGGACCACTCTGCTCCGCTTTTCCTACTGCAAATGGGCCCGTGGTCTGAACTAGCACCTTCTTCTCTTTAGTGCAGCTGCTTCCAAAATCTCCTCTCTGGAGGGAGAAATGCTTCCTTGCCCAGCTGGCTCTGCTCCTTCCTCCTAACCGGTGCAGTGGATGCTCAGAGTTGCCAAATAGAATTAAGCTCCCACACCAGAACATCTGGAAAGAGGCAGGCACTCAGCTGCTTCTGATGGAAAGTGTGCTTGAGAATCACAGAAGCCTTGGAGCCTTATCTTTGAGGGGTCCTTTTGAGCAGGACGTGTGAGCTGTAGTTTTAAGGGTTGGGGACCTCAATGCTGCTTTTGCCAGCTCTGAACCTCTCGTTGTTCTCCAGGATGCAGAATGGAGGGCAGGGGTTTCCTTTTTCCCCACCAAATTTTTTTATTGTTTTTCCACATTTATGACAAATATAACATATAATACACACAAAAGAAAAGACAGCACAATACTAAAAGAAAAGAAAAAGAAAAATATAAACACTTTTTACTTCTAGAACCCATTTTATCTTTCATTGTTATCTGACTTCCTCAAATCCCCCCTAACTGAATTTCATTGTATCACCTTGTAACAGTTTTCCAAAATCCTTTTTCTAATAAAATTAAATCCTTCAATTTACTATCTTCTCTTTTCTTATTAGCCTAAATCCATAGTTCTTTACAACTCCTCCTTATTCTAATCCTAAGCCTAATTGATACTTTCAAGGGACTTCTAATGATCTTATATTACAATATTTAGCTAGATAGTCTTTAAATTTCTTCCAGTCTTCTTGGTGTTCCTTTTCTTTCTGATCGCGGATTCTTCCAGTCAGGTCGGCCAGCTCCAAAAAGTCCAACATCTTCATCTGCCATTCTTCTACAGTTGGTATTTCTTGAGATTTCAAATTTTTAGCTAATAGCAGTCTTGCTGCTGTAGTGGCATACAAAAATAATCGTAACATCTTTTTTGGGCAATTCCAGTCCTATTATTCCAAGTAAAAAGGCTTCTGGTTTCTTAACAAATGTATTTTTTTTTTTTTTTTTTTTAATATTTTATTAAGGATTTTCTTGTTTTACAGAAGTGTAGTGCCTCATATATATTTTTCCCCATGTAACATTTTTACAAATCCGTTTCATTTGTTGAGGCATTAGGGGGAGAAGAAAATAAAAATAAAAAAATAAAAAAAGGAGAGAAAAGAGAAAGGGGGGTGGAGAGAGGGAAGATGGATAAGGGTGGGATTGGGTGGCGGTGTTTCTATTATGTTTAATGTATGTAGAGTTTGGTGTCAGCGTGCTTGTGTTGTTCACTTGTGTTCCTTTGGTGGTGAGAGAGGTTGGGGTTGGCCTAGGGTGTGATTGTTTGCTTGTGATTGGCTGTGGTGATCTTTGTTTTCGTGTGTGAGTGAGGTGGGTGGGTGTTTTGGATCAGGTTAGCCATATTGATTTGTATGCTGTTGGTGGATTATTGTCATTGTCCTGTTGGGCTGTGTGTGTGATAAAGGGGAGCCATACCGGGGTGAAGGCATCTTCTTCTGTTTGTCCCCGTGTCAGTTTCAGTTTATTAGTTAATTTTTCTAGTAGGGCTGTTTCCCATACTATTTGATACCATTGGTCCATGCTTACTCCTGACAGGTCTCTCCAGTGTCTGGTTATGGTGTTTCTGGCTGCTGAGAGCAGGTGGGTTATGAGTTCTTTGTGGTGTAAATGGGCATTGTTGTCTTGGAAGATGTTTAGTAGGGCCAATTCTGGGGTGGTGTCTATTACTTGCTTAGTTATTTTACAAATTTCTTGTATGGCTGTTGTCCAGAATAGTTGGATTTTGGGACACTCCCACCACATGTGGAAGTATGTGCCTGTGGAGGTGCACCCTCTCCAGCATTTTGGTGAGGTTCCTGGGTGTATTAGCGCTAGTTTCCTTGGTGTTAGGTACCACCTGTAGGTGAGTTTCAGTGTGAGTTCTTTTCTTTTCGTTGATATGGATTTAAAGGGGGGTTTAGACCACATTCTGGTCCATTGAGTGGGGTTTATCTCATAGCCTATGTCATTCTCCCATTGATTTTTGATTGCGTCTAGGGGATTTGCGAGATTTTGGAGTAGTATTTTGTATATTGCGGATACCATCCCTTTACCATTTCCCTTTGTTGTTAGGAGGAGGTTTTCGAAGGTTGTCAGGGGCCTAGTTGCTGCTGATTTTACTGTTGGGTTGTTTAAGAGGGCATGTAGTTGGTGTTGTGTTAACCAGGGCATTTGGGTGTCTTCTAGTTTGTCTTGTATTTCTTGTGTTGACAAGGGTTTGTTATTTTTATAAAAGTCTATTAGGCGATACAAGCCTTTGGTTCGCCAGGTTTTTATCTTGAGGTTTTGTGCTGCATGGTGGAATAATGGGTGGTATGCCAGGGGGATTAGTGGGGATGGGGTTGGGGATAGTTTGCCTATTTGTGTTTTCCATGCTTTGAGCATGGTCTGTGTGTACCTGTTAAGTGTTGTGGGAATTTTCTTTAGTTTGTTTGGGAGGAGTGGGTATGTTGTGGTGCAGGTGTTTTCAATTGTGTCCCTCTCTAGGTGTACCCATTGTTTTGTCTCATCTTCTAGTATATATGGGATTATATGGCGTATTTGGTTGGCGTTGTAATATGCTTCTATGTTGGGGATTCCCCATCCTCCTTCTGAGGTGGGGAGGTGCAGGTATTTGGGGCTTATTCTTGGTTTTTTATGTGAGAAGATGAAAGAGTGTAGTTTTCTCTGCCAACTGTGAAGTTGGGTTGAGGGGATCCAGATTGGGAGGGTTTGGAATAGGTAGGTTAGTTTTGGGAGTGTGATCATTTTGATCATGGCTATTTTGTCTGAGAGAGTGAAATTCATGTTATTCCATCTCTTTAGGTCTTTGTTAATTTGTCGCCACAGGGGCTTGTAGTTGTGGAGGTATAATTTATTGAGGTTTCTGGTTATTTGTACCCCTAGGTATCTGAACTTGGTGTGGCAAAGTTTTATTTTGGTGACCTTCGTGAGTTCTTTTTGGGTGTGAGGAGGGGTGTTGAAGCACATAGCTTCTGACTTTGTGAAATTTACCTGTAGGCCCGACACCATTGCAAATGCGTTGAGTTCTCTGATTAGGGAGGTTGCTGTGCTTATGGGGTCTGGTGTTGTGACCATTAGGTCATCTGCAAAGAGCCCTAATTTATAGGTCCTGCCTTTTATTTCCACTCCCTTGATGTCTGCGGCTGCTCGGATGCGGATTGCTAGGGGTTCCAGAGCCAGGATAAATAAGAAGGGAGACAGTGGGCATCCTTGTTTCGTGCCTCTTTGGATAGCTATAGTGTTAGAATCCATATTGTTAGTTCTGCATTTTGCTGAGGCTTGGGAGTATATTTGTTTGAGGATTTGTAGGAAGTTGGGGCCAAATTTCATGTTAGTTAGTACTGCTAATATGTATTTCCACTCCAAGCAATCAAAGGCTTTGAGTATGTCTAGGGACATAATTGTCAATGGGAGTTTGGTTGCCTTGCTGTGTTCGATCAGGTTCAGTAGTTTCCTGATGGGGTCTGTTATATTGCGGCCAGGGACAAAGCCAGTCTGGTCTGGGGCTATTAACTTGTGTAGGAAGATTTTTAGGCGGTTGGCCAAGATTGATGTGAATATCTTGTAGTCTTGGTTTATTAATGAGATTGGGCGGTATGATTCTACTTTGAGGCTGTCTTTTAGTGGTTTTGGGATGGAGACTATTTTGGAGTGGGTCCAGGTTTTGGGGATGGGGCCTCCTTTTATGATGTCGTTGAATAGGCGGGTCATGTAGGGCATCAAGGGTTCTTTGAATTTCTTATAGAATTCTGCTGTGAAGCCGTCTGGGCCTGGGGCTTTGTGTGGTTTCAAGTTTTTGAGGACCGCATCTATTTCCTCTGGGGTGATAGGGCTATCCATGAATTCCTGTTCCTCATCAGTTAGGGTAGGCATGGTCAGTCCTGCTAGAAATTTTTTGATTTCCCTCTCTGGTGGGTTATGGGAGGTGTATAGGTTGGAGTAAAATTCTGCAAATTCTGAAATTATTTCTTTGGGGGAGAATGTTATGTTGCCGTCTTTTTTGGTGATGCAGTGTATTCTTGTTTTGAGTGCTTTTTTCCTACATCTATTTGCTAGTAATCTGGAGTTTTTCCCTCCATATTCATAGAAACGTTGTTTAGAGTATAGAATGTTGATCATTGTTTTGTTGATTTCTAAGGAGTCTAGTTCTCTCCTTTTCTGTTCTATAAGTTTGAGGAGTTTTTTAGATCCTGTTTGTTTGTAGCGTGATGAGAGGGCTGTGATGTCTTGTTCTATTTTGCTAATTTTTGAGGAGGTTTGTTTTTTAAGGAATGTTTTCTCTTTTATGCAAGCTCCTCTGGTGACCGCTTTCATTGCGTCCCATAGGAGGGGGGTTGTTGTATTGTTTACATCGTTTTCTTTGAAGTAGTTTTGGAGGGTTTTTGTGAGACTCTCTCTAATTTGTTTGTTTGTAGTTAGGATGGGACTGAAGGACCAGGATGGGGTGGTTTGTGTTCCTTCTCCTATTTTAACAGTGACTTCTACTGGGGCGTGATCTGTGATTTTAATGTTACCTATGTTTGTTGATTCTACTGAGGGAATCAGACCCTGTGTGAGTAGAATGCTGTCCAGTCTGGACACTGTATCATGGCGTCCCGATTGGAATGTATGGCTGATGTCTCCCGGGTTTTGCTCACCCCAAATGTCATAGAGACCCCTGTTTTTTAGCATTTTTAGTAACTTGTAAGAGTTCCTGGTTGTTGGGGGTTTCCTTCGGAGGAAGGTTGCCCATGGGGTTGTGGGGTGGATATCTTTCAGGGATATACCTTTCATATTTAGATTGAGGTCCCCTCCTAGGATTGCTTCCCCTTCAGAGAAGGAGAGGAATTTGTTTAGTGTTTTCTGGAAGAATTCTAGTTGTTTCGTGTTTGGGGCCTATATGGAGCCGATTGTCAGTTTGATTTTGCCATCTAGTGTCCCTTTAGCGAAAATGAATCTGCCTTTTTTGTCCTTGAGGACTGTTGTGGCAGTGAAGTTCAGGTCCCTACTGAGTATTATGGCTACACCACGGGCTTTCCCTGAGCCTCGTGCGACCCACTGTTGACTAAAGCGGGGGTCGCTCAGGAGTTTGCTGCCTTTGGGTGGATTGTGTATTTCTTGTAGGAAGGTGATGTGTGGTTTCATGGTGTTTATGTATGAGGTGATGCGTTTTCTTTTGATGGGGTTTCCCAGCCCCCTCACGTTTAATGTAATTGCTTTTAGGTTAGCCATTTTGTTTATCTATTATGTGGGGCGATTCCCTGCCAACCCGTTCGGGTTGTCTTGTGTCTCTCTCTTCGTGTTGTTTAAAGAACCAGTGGGGTTGCGCTGACCTAGGGTGTGGTGGGTGGGGGGCTAGTAGGATTAGAGTGAGATTTGGGTTAAAGAGTAGGGGGTAAGTTGTAGGGAGTTTCCTATATGTAGTCATATAGGTGTTTGTTTGGGGTATTTTGGGCCATCTGGCATTTAGCCAGTTGGTCCTAGGTCTCAGCTGGTGTGGAAGGCCGTGTTCAAGGACAGGCCGTCCCCCCTGTTGTCTGCGATAGGGGGTGATCAGCGAGACAGTGTGAAGTGACTTTGTAACGTCGCTGTCAGGTATAAGGTTTGTAAGCAGTGTTGCCAGTATTATGAGCAACATTGTTGGTGTGTTGGGGTGGGGATGTGGGTGCTGGTACGCTCTGGTGCCACCATAGTGCTGGTTGGGTATCAGATTTTAGCCTGATTGTGGGTTGTGTTATTAAGGTTGGAGTTGTTTTTCCTTAGTATGGAGTATGAGGATGTTGAAGGTGTGGGTGATGGGGAATGTGGTTGAGGTCGTCTGGACTGGTGTTGGGGTGGGGATTTCTGTGGGGGTGCGGGGCTGGGGGGGGTGTTGATGGTGTTAACTAAATCTATGTTTTGGGGGGGGAGGGGAAAAAAGGGGGGGGGAATCACCAGTCCTTCAGTTTGTGGTTTTTTCCTGGTTGCTTCTTTCAGCCGGGGTTGTTGTTGTTGTAGGGTTGTCCATCTGCGATGAGTTGGTTTGGTTGATCTTGGTCTGGTTTCTTGTGTCGTATGGCCGGCGGGACGGTTCTGAGCATGATGCTTGCCTGTATTGGTTTGCGTTGTTGCGCCGCTTCTGTTGTATCTTTTTCTTCTGTACCATTGTCCAGTTGTTTGCTGTTGTTTCCTCGTGGTTGGGGCTGTCGCTTGGTGGGTTTGTCGGTTTCCATTCCGGCGGGAGGTCGAGTTCAAGGTTCTTTAGTAGTTGCAGGGCCTCAGGTATGTTGGTAGCCATGTGTTGTGTTGTGTTCGTTGTTACAATGAGGCGGAAGGGGAAGCCCCATCGGTATTTGATCCCTGCTTGTTGGAGACGCTGGGTGCATGGGCGCAGGCTTTTCCTCCGGTTTAGGGTATCCTGAGATAGGTCCTGTAAGGCCAGAATGGGGGTTTCTCCATATCGAAGGTTGCTTGAGTTTCTGAGTTGGTGCCATATTTCTTCCTTCTTTCGGTAGCGTGTGAAACATACAATGATGTCTCTCGGGGGGGCGCTGGGTTTTGGCATAGGTTTTAGGGCTCTGTGAGCCCTCTCCAAGTCCTCTGCCTCAAGTTTCAGGCTTGGGATTGTGTTTTTCAGCCAGCGTATAATTAGGTCTGCTGGGCTTTTCTCCTCTGTTTTTTCAGGAAAGTTGCGGAAGCGGATGTTACAACGTCTATTGCGGTCTTCAAGGTCGGCTTGCTTAATTTTCATCTCGTTGTGTTCTGCTTCCATTTGGTTTACCAGTTCGTCCAGTTTCTTGTTCACACGTGCATTCTCCTCCCGGTATTGTTCTATTATTCTTTCTTGCATTTGGTTCTTGTTCTCTAGAGCTTCCACTTTGGAGGTTAGATTGTTGATTAGTACCTGCATGGGAGCCATTGTGGCCTTCAGTGCTTCTTCTAATCGTGCTTCCATTTCCCTCAGATCTCGTTTCGTTATTGGGTGGTCATCATCTTGAAGGGGAGCTACCATCTTAGCATTGTTTGCCATCTCCCTGGTTGGTGTCATCTCGGTCTCCCTGATGGTTTTGGTTTGAGGTTGGCTTGGCGTCCTCTTGGGGTTGGGCGTGTGGTGGTTAGGAGTTGTGGCAGTGGTGATTCCTGGGTATTGTTGGGTTGCTGAGCTGATCAGGCTTTGTTGGCTGGTGGCTTTTACAGAGCGTTTCGATTAGGTGGTCATTTGTGTCACTTCTAGCCTGTGTTTTAAGAACTTCTCTAGGGCTTCTGTAGATGCCTCAGCGGTGCCGCCGAGGCGGGGGGGGGGGGCAGGTAAGTAGAGATGGGTATACTAACGGACAGACAGTTCATATAAAGGGAAGGGGGTTAGCAGGTAGAGATGCAAGAGATTAGAGGGTATATGTTTAATTTTCCTCCATTTTTAATTACTTTCCCACAAGCAAAAAATAACAACAATAACCAGGGGGAAATATTATTCTTAAGAAAAACAAATCAAACAAAACCATGCAGTTATTTTTTGTTCTCCAAATGGGTATATGGAGGAAATTTTTGTTTTAAAAGAGAGTGGTGGTCGTAGCTGGGGGCGAAAGATTCCCCCCTCAGGAGCAGGCGAACAAGAGCTTTAAAAAGAGAAAGAAAAGAAGAATAATTGTATGGCTCTGCTCTGTCTTTTAAAAAATAATAATAATATGTCCCCCCAACCACCGCCACCACTCTCCGTCTGCAGAAAAGCAACCAAAAATGTACGGGTAAAAGATAAAAATGAGAATTAAAGGTAAAAAAAAAAAAAAAAAAAAGGGGGGGGTGTCTTTAAATAAAGCTTTTTATTTTTATTTTTTTTTAAATGAGTAAAGTATAGGTAAAAGAGGGTAGGTAAAAGAGAGTGGAAAGTCTGGGGCGGAGTGGCAGTCCCAGGAAATGGCCTGTGATGGTTCAGGGCTGTTTTCTGGGTACTGCCATTTTAAATCTTAAGAGGGGGGTTTGAGGTGGAAATAAAATGAGGTTTAAATTGAGGATGTGTGTGTGGAAAAGTGTGTCTTTAAATAGTGAGTAGAAAAGATAGAAATAAAAGTAAAGATTCAAATAAAGGGTGGCTGCAGCAGCAGTGGCCCCTCTTTTAAAAAGAAAAGTGGTAAAAGTAGGTATATGGGGGGGGAGGGATAAGAAAGATGTATATATATATTTTCTTTAAAGGGAGGGAGGGAGGGGGAGGAAAGGGTTAAAAAAAGGGGGTGTTAAAAAAAGGGGGGGGGAGGTTGTTTTTTCTTTTCTGTGGTCTCCTTTGTTATGCAGCTTCTCTGTGTTCTCCTTGCCGCTGGAGCTCCCGGTAGGGCTCAGCCACGTGCGTTTTTGTTTTTTTTTTCCTTCCTCCCCGAAGCCTATTTTGCCTTCACCGTGCTCACCTACCTCTCCTCTGCTTTCCCGTCGGCAGAGATGGGGGCAGCAACGGTAAATTTGGGGCTCCTTTTTCTTTCTTTCTTCTTCTTCCTCTCTCTCCCTTTCTTTCTCCCTCTTTGCGTTAGTTCCACTGTCCTCCGGGTTTTGGAGCTCCTCTCGGCTGTTGGGGGGGGGGGTCGGGTGCCTTTCCGGCTCAATCAAGGTCGTGGGGGGGTGTTTTGGCTCCTTTGATAGATGCCCGGGCACCCCCAATTCCTCTCCGTTGGCAGTGCTGGCAGCAGCAGTTCTGGGGGGTCCGGGAATCGGTCACCAGAGCCTTTTACTCTGGCTGGCTTCAGGAGCTCTTTTCTTCTGCTGCTGCCGCCATGCTGCCTCGCCGGAAGTCCAAACAAATGTATTTTTCAATATTTTTTTCAACTCATTATAAATCTTTCCCCAGAAGTCCTTAACCTTGGGACACGTCCACCACATGTGATAAAAGGTGCTTTCTTTTTCTTTGTACTTCCAACATAAATTATCATTTGTGTGGTAAATCTTTGCTAATTTTACCGGGGTTAAGCACCATCTATACATCATTTTCCTAATGTTTTCTTTTAATACCGTACATGCAGTAAACTTAACCCCTTTCTTCCACAACCTTTCCCAGTCTTCCAACATTATATTGTGTCCAACATCTCTTGCCCAGGGGTTTCCTGACTTGGTGAATGACTTGGCAGTGGTCTCCAGAAGCCCCACTCTGGTCCCGGGTGTCAAGGATGGAGAAGAATAAATCCCGCAGAGCATCTGGTGGGAGTCTTTGGATTCCTAGTAAACTCTCTGCTTTGCAGTCCAGCTGAGCTGTTTTCCTCTGCCCCCACCCGCCCCAAATGCACACAGGAAACCCCATCTGTTTCTAAGCTCAGGGCCAAACCAGGCAGGATGTGGGAGATCTAAGATGCAGCATTTGTGACTTTCTAGTTTAGAGAAAAGGCGAGTAAGACATGACAGGAGTTTTTAAGACGAAACCTGGCATGCAGAAAGTGGATAGAGATAAGCTTTTACTCCCTCTCTCGTAACACTAAACTTTTGGAAATCCAATGAAGTTGAACATTGGGAGATTCAGGACAAGATGAAAGAAAGGACTTATTCACACAACACAGAGTTAAAACTCTGGAACTTGCCATTAGAGGTCTGCAAAATCGCCATTGAATTGAACTTGCTCCGGCAAATCCTCCCCCCGCCCCATTCCCATACACCTGAGCCAGTGCACTGCTGGAGATGGTTTTGCTGTTCCTGGCCTGGTTAGGACGGCTCTCTGTCTTGCCTGCTGAGTCCCCATCGCCCAGCATGATCCGGGCAGTGCCTTTGGCAAAGACCCTTGGCTGAGAAAGCAGACAGAGAGGTAGCCAGCCCTGGCAGTGTGCTTCCAGGGGGTGTCTTGCATGCGTTGCTCAAGGGGTGTGCACTGGCTGTGCCCCCCCCCAGCTGCATTTGTTTAAGGCAGCAAGCCTCAGGTGGAGCACTGTGGGAGAGGTGGCCTTCCCAAGTGCCCCCTTGGCTCGCTTGTGGCCCTCAGGTGCTGGGGAGGGCAAATTGTTTGTTTGTTTATTACCTGCCCTTCACCCTAAGGTTTGAGCATGGGTAACAACGCGGGTGGCGCTGTGGTCTAAACCACAGAGCCTAGGGCTTGCCAATCAGAAGGTCGGCGGTTCGAATCCCCGCGACGGTGTGAGCTCCCGTTGCTCGGTCCCTGCTCCTGCCCACCTAGCAGTTCAAAAGCACGTCAAAGTGCAAGTAGATAAATAGGTACCGCTCCGGTGGGAAGATAAACAGACTTTCCGTGCGCTGCTCTGGTTCGCCAGCTTAGTCATGCTGGCCACATGACCTGGAAGCTGTCTGCGGACAAACGCCAGCTCCTTCAGCCTACAGAGCGAGATGAGCACTGCAACCCCAGAGTCGTCTCTGACTGGACATAAGGGTCAGGGGTACCTTTACCTTTAACAGCATTAAAGCACAATATTAATAACAACTAAAAACAACTTACGACCATCCTCCAAAAGCCGTACAATGCAGATACCAGATGCACCTTTGCAGGGAGGGACTTTCACAGTTAAGGGGCCACCACAGAGAAGGCCCTGTTGCCAGGGCCACCACCATGCCAAGCCTCCTAGGGCGGAGGAACTACCCAGGGGTCCCCTGTTCTGATCTTGGAGGCAGCCTCTCAGGTCTTTGGAGCCTGAGACATTTAGGCCTTTAAACACCAGGGCTTTTCCCCAGCTGGAACTCAGTTCCGGCACCTCTCAGGCAGACGCCATTGCCATTCTAAGAGAACAAGGGAGGCGTTCACCTCTTTTTTCTAGAAAAATAGCACCGTTAAACACTAATGTGAGCACCTTAATTGGGTCCGGAAACAGCACAGCTGTTTCAAAATGGGTTCTATGAGATCTAAGTGGAACCTCAGCCAGCCAGCTCCTGTATTTTGGACTGACCAAAGTTTCTGAGTCATCTTCAAGGGCAGCCCCACACAGTGCATGTTGCAATGATCCAGTCCGGCAAACCAGCCAGAGCTGAAGAGAGGCACTGCTGCCAGCCACTGCTGCCAGTCTTGAAGAGACAACGGCACAGTAGTTTGGAAATAGGATGGGGGTGGAGATAACCTTTTCTCCTTTGCTTTGTGCTAGTCTTGAGCTTCCTTACTGAACAGCCCCAGAAGCTGTTGCAGAAACAGACAGCTGTCAGGCTGGTTAGGAAAGCAGCTCAGAGGAGGCAGGAAATTCAGAATTTCGTCACCCGCTCTGCTGGGAGGTGGTGATATTCTTAGTGCTTCTGTTTTGCTCCCCCCCAACCCAAGAACAATGCTTGGCGGATGCAGCCCCGGATGCAGCAGTGTTAAGACTTCTGGGCTTCCTGCTTTGCGTCTTCAGGCAGATACAAAGCAAGATTTGTGGACACCTGTTAGGCTACAGCAGCCAAAACAAGAGATTATGCCCAGAGGTGGCGTAAGATGAAATCCCAGAGATCAAGGGGAAAGAAGATGGGGTTCAGAGGGGCATTCGGCACAGGAATCAGATTCAGTGCTGGAGAGCTTTGTCTTTCCCTGTTAAGTATCTATTTTTAAAAAAAAGATATTTATTCAAATTTTACAAAATAGAAAACATAAGTTTACAAAGTAGAGAAAATTATAACAACAATTAACAAACTAAAATTATAACAACAGTTAACAAACTAAGAAGAAACACACATAGAAAAAAGAATAAAAAGGGTACAAAATGCAAAAAAAACAAACAGGCAGTTGAAAAAGAAATTTAAAAAGAAAAAAATATCAATTTTTCAATATCTTTGGACTCATTTACTTGTTTCCTTGACCTCCTCTCACCTCCCCTTTTTGTATTCCCATTCACAAAGACATTTCAGCAAATCCTTACCCTCTTTCAACCCTCTTTACTCTATATCTTAACCTATTATAACTATATATTTTCATTCATTATCAATCCGTATTTGCATATTCTTGTTAATCTTAATACCATTACCACTTATTTTCAATCCAACATCATTTTAGCATTCATTAATTTTACAGTATTTCTGCAAATAATCTTTAAATTTCTTCCAGTCTTCTTCCACCAACTCTTCTCCCTGGTCTCGTTTCCCTGTTAAGTATCTAGTCCTTAAGATATGTGTGATGCCTGTGAAAATTTCAGAAGCTGGACGGCTAATGTGTGGTCAGCTGGAGGGCGTCAGTGCTCTACAAAACCCTTTGTGTCACTTAGCAATGTACAGGTTCACTCCAAATTGCATAGTATAGCTTGGACTACTGCAATGTGTTCTACGTGGGGCTACCTTTGAAGGTGACCCAGAAACTGCAATTAATCCAGAATGCGGCAGCTAGACTGGTGAGTGGGAGCAGCCGCCGAGACCATATAACACCAGTCTTGGAAAACCTACACTGGCTCCCAGTACGTTTCCGAGCACAATTCAAAGTGTTGGTGCTGACCTTTAAAGCCCTAAACGGCCTCGGTCCAGTATACCTGAAGGAGCATCTCCACCCCCATCGTTCAGCCCGGACACTGAGATCCAGCGCTGAGGGCCTTCTGGCGGTTCCCTCATTGCAAGATGTGAGGTTACAGGGAACCAGACAGAGAAGTAGTGGCGCCCGCCCTGTGGAACGCCCTCCCTTCAGATGTGAAGGAAATAAGCAGCTATCTTCTCTTTAAAAGACATCTGAAGGCAGCCCTGTTTAGGAAAGTTTTTAATTTTTTATTGCTGTATTGTTTTTAATACTTGATTGGAAGCTGCCCAGAGTGGCTGAGGAGGCTCAGCCAGATGGGCGGGGTATAAATAATAAATAATAATTATTATTAGTAGTAGTAGTAGTAGACAGAATACATTATGCCAAAGAAAAGGCACTGTATTTTTCGCTCTATAAGATGCACCAGACCATAAGACGCACCTGGTTTTTGGAGGAGGAAAAAAATATTCTGAATCTCAGAAGCCAGAACAGCAAGAGGGATCGCTGCGCAGTGAAAGCAGCGATCCCTCTTGCTGTTCTGGCTTCTGGGATAGCCGCGCAGCCTGCATTCGCTCCATAAGACGCACACACATTTCCCCTTACTTTTTAGGAGGGAAAAAGTGAGTCTTATAGAGCAAAAAATACGGTAATTCATGGAGGAGAGGGTTATTGGTGGCTTCTAGCCATAATGGTTCCTGAATGTTTTAATTGTTATTTTTATATATACCGTGTGTGTGTGTGTGTGTACACACACACACACACACACACACACACACATGAGATTTGTGTATGATTTGATTTGTGTAACCCACCTCAAGTGTCTGTCCGGGCAGAAGACGAGATAGAAATAAACATAGTAATTGCAGTAAGGCCTGAGGTGCTGGCCAGTCCATCCCACCTCCTATTTCTCAGAGTAGCCTTTCAGGAAAACAAGCAGGGCTATCACCTTTCTGCATCTTTTGGATTCCCCTCCCTCCCCGCTGCAATCCATGGATCTGAAACCCATTTGTTGTTGTTGTTTAGTCGTTTAGTCGTGTCCGACTCTTCGTGACCCCCTGGACCAGAGCACGCCAGGCACCTCTGTCCTCCACTACCTCCCGCAGTTTGGTCAAACTCATGCTGGTAACCTCGAAAACACTATCCAACCATCTCATCCTCTGCCGCCCCCTTCTCCTTGTGCCCTCCATCTTTCCCAGCATCAGTGTCTTCTCCAGGGAGTCTTCTCTTCTCATGAGGTGGCCAAAGTACTGGAGCCTCAGCTTCATGATCTGTCCTTCCAGTGAGCACTCACTGAAACCCATTAGAGGTCTGCAAATCGCCATTGAATTGAGCGAACGATCAGGATGTTCTTTTCATTTATCTCAGAAAGTAAATTGTTGTGTGCTTTAAAGCGGTTCCCTGCCTCCCTTTTCACCACAGGCCTCTGTTCCTGATGAAAGACACATTCCAAGAATGGACTACATAAGCGAGAACTACCCGGTCCCTTGTGGGCACGACAAGTACATTTCGAAGTAAGTCGGAGGCTGGCTGTGTGTCCCAGGCAGACCTTTTGTTCTTTGCAGCTGGCACCAATCCCTGAGGTCTGGTGTGGTGGTGTCTGTGTATAACTGCATGCGCGTGCAAGGAAGGGAGGAGAGACCTGAGTACCGGCAACTTGCATCTTACGCTAATCATATTTACGCAATGGAGGGGCGGGGTGAATAAATAGAGAATGGAGGAAACCCACCAATCCTTGCTCTCCAGTTATTTATGTTCTCCGCACACCCAGAGAGTCTCCCTCACTTTTTTTGGGCTTTGGGAAGGAGGCATGAGGACTCAAGGATGCTCTGAGAGCCCTCGCACCGCCTTTCCAAAGCCCAGTAAGCAAGGGGCTGTCTTCTTCACCGGCCTCTGGGACAGTTCTGGAGGCCGGTAAGGAAGGCATTGTCTCACTTAGTGGGCTCCTTGAAGAAGAAGAAGAGTTTGGATTTGATACCCCGCTTTATCACTACCCTAAGGAGTCTCAAGATGGCTAACATTCTCCTTTCCCTTCCTCCCCCACAACAAACACTCTGTGAGGTGAGTGGGGCTGAGAGACTTCAAAGAAGTGTGACTGGCCCAAGGTCACCCAGCAGCTGCATGTGGAGGAGCGGGGAAGCGAACCCGGTTCACCAGATTACGAGTCCACTGCTCTTAACCACTACACCACGCTGGCTCTGGCCCTCCTGCGACCTTCCCAGAGCAAGATAAAGAGTCCTCCCCCTGTGGGTTGGGGGCAGTTCCAGGGGCTCCTGGCTTCATGTGATATTGCGTTTACACACTGACAGCCAGAACCGAACTGCTGCGTAAGCTGTGAGTTGCCTGTATGTCATGAAGCTGTGGACACAGGTGAAATGAGGGCAGTTACAACCAGCCATTCATTTCTAGCCTAGAGAACTCCCTCCAGGAAGATGGACTTTGAGTGCATGCAATCTCTCTCTCTCTCTGATTAAATTTTGTTTTACAATTTCAAATACTTATTTTGCATCCTTGATAGATCAATGACTTCCCTTCTTTTCTTTCCGTGTTTCATTTTACATATATTAAATCCCTGCATATTTTACAAAAACTATACCGTGATTATTTCATCCATCGAAACTTATTTACACTGTTGAATTTATCTTAATGCTGCCAGCATTTTCAGCTGTATACAATTATATCCCCTATGTTCAATAAACGTTTTCCAATCTTCTTTAAACATATGTTCTTCTTGTTCTCTTATTCTATATGTTAAGTCTGCAAGTTGTGCGCATTCTGTCAACTTAAGTTGCCATTCTTCTTTGGTTGGGACCTCGCTCGTTTTCCATTTGAGGGCTAACAAAACATGGACCACAGTGGTGGCATACATAAATAACCTTTCCTGACACCTGGGGATTTCATTCTGAATTATCCCAGACAGAAAGGACTCTGAAAGGACTCTCAGAAAGTGCATGCAGTTTTCTGATGGGACAATGAAATGTGTGGTGGGAGAAGCATGTTCTGTGGAACCTTGGCTTTCCTTGGAGGCTTCTCAGGAGAGCCATGAAAGCAGAGCAAGTTTGGGGTCAGGGGTCAGCTCCAATTTCCTTAAACATTTTATTGCAAAAAGCAGCAACTTTTGGACAAAACCATCACATGTGGCAAAATGAGCCGGACAGCTCTTCCATTTGCTCTTCTAACAGCTCTTGTTCCACATCTTCCAGAAATGAACTGCTGTTGCACTTGAAGACCTACAACCTCTACTACGAAGGCCAGAACTTGCAGCTCCGGCATCGAGAGGTGAGAGAACCTTTCTACACAGAGACAAGTTAGGGGAGAATGTTGTGACCAGGGGTGTGTGACCTGGGCATGATTCCAAAAATGAAACTCTGCACCCAAGTCACCAGAACTCCTCGCCTAAAGGAGCTGGGTCCTGCAAACGGTGTAATGCATGCAAAAAGGCTCATAGGTGCACGCTTTTTGAATTATTGCAGTGCAGAGTTTACTCTTCAGTTTTAATTCCAGTTTTACTATTTTTGGACTGTGCAAGGCCCCGAAACTCTTGACACCCCCAGACTCTGGGATTTTCCTTTGGCCTCCCTGTTTTCCCAGCTTCTGAGAATTCAGCATGTGCTGCCCATGCCTTTAATTCAGGAGGGCTAGAAACCTGCTTTTAAAAACTAAAATGATCCTTCTAGTGGAATACAGTATGATTACATCATATGTGCGTTTAACTCGCGCAGTTTCAGCCACATGCGGTTGGTTGCAGTGGGGCTGGCTTAAAGTGTGCAAGTTAAATGTAAGCAAGGCGGAGAGCTCAAAAGCTCTTTTTGCACCAGGTCTGCTGGCGGGAAAAGCAATTAAGTGGTATGTAAATCTTATGAACCAAAATAAATATAGTTGAAACCAGCATCCTTTCTTTTGGTGCTTGCTTTTATTTTCACTTTATAATACACAAAAAGCAATGGCAGCAACAGTCAAGAGAAAGAGAAAAGAGCAAACCAAGAGAGGGGGGGGGGGAGAAA
Source organism: Podarcis muralis (assembly GCF_964188315.1). Lineage (NCBI taxonomy): Eukaryota > Metazoa > Chordata > Lepidosauria > Squamata > Lacertidae > Podarcis > Podarcis muralis. The sequence goes on along the minus strand of NC_135661.1, from coordinate 11,010,811 downwards.
AGATATGAGGATAAAGGAGGGAATGGTACTATTCCAAAATCAGTGTTATAATTCCAGACAATTGTCCTTCAAGAGTAAAGGGTAAAGGGACCCCTGACCATTAGGTCCAGTCGTGGCTGACTCTGGGGCTGTGGTGCTCATCTCGCTTTATTGGCCAAGGGAGCCGGCGTACAACTTCTGGGTCATGTGGCCAGCATGACTAAGCCGCTTCTGGTGAACCAGAGCAGAGCACGGAAACGCCGTTTACCTTCCCGCCGGAGCGGTACCTATTTATCTACTTGCACTTTGACGTGCTTTCAAACTGCTAGGTTGGCAGAGTAGGTACCGAGCAACGGGAGCTCATCCCATTGCGGGGATTTGAACCGCCAACCTTCTGATCGGCAAGACCTAGGCTCTGTGGTTTAACCCACAGCACCACCCGTGTCCCAACCTTCAAGAGTACATTATCCAATAATGTTTATCCATAGGAGCGCATGAGAAGAGGGTGGCTGCCAGCCATGTTTCTTTACCTTAATGTATTCAGTAAATGGATGCCAAACTTACGAAAAGCTGTTCTTCATTTTCAGATAGCGCAGGGTTTGGGTATATTTTGTTAACATTTCCGTTAGAGCTGTGGTCCAGCTCTGGAGGTAGAACCAGCGTCCTTGGGGCTTGGGGAAGTTTTTTGCAGCATCCTTGGGAGCAGACCAGCTTCTGGACCATCCCTCAGTCCCTTCTCTCATGTGCCCTGTAGGAAGAAGGGGAGTTCATCGTGGAGGGCTTGCTGAACATCTCCTGGGGGCTGCGCAGGCCCATCCGCTTGCAGATGCAAGACGACAACCAGCGCATCCGCCCCCCGCCTTCGTCCTCCTCCTGGCATTCCGGCTGCAACCTGGGAGCACACGGGTCAGTACACAATCCAGGGCATGTTTGTGTGAGTGTGTGTGAAAAAAAATATCTAGTGGTCTTAGCAGACCACAAGCTTAACATGAGTCAAGTGTGACGCAGCAGCAAAAAAAAGCTGATGACATTTGAGGCTGCATCAACAGAAGGCGAGTTTCCACATCAAGGGAAGTCATAGTCCTGCTCCCTTCTGCCTTGGTCAGAGTCCTTTGTCCAGTTCTGGACACAACAATGCAAGAAGGAGCTAGAACATGTGCAGAGGAGGGCGACCAAGATGATCAAGGGTCTGGAAACCAAGCCTGATGAGGAACGGTTGAAGGAGCTGGATATGTTTAACTGGGAGAAGAGGAGAATGAGAGGAGATATGATGGCCCTCTTCAAACATCTGAAGGGCTGTCACATGGAAGGTGGAGCAAGCTTGTTTTCTGCTGCTCCAGAGGGAAAGACCTGAACCAATGGATTCAAATGACAAAGAAGGAGATTCTGATGAAACATTAGGAAGAACTTTCTGATGGTAAGAGGTGTTTGGCACTGGACTCTCCGTCATTAGAGGCTTTTATGCAGAGATGGGTAGCCCTGTGCCAGGAATGCTTTAGCTGCGGTTCCTGCCCTTCAGGGAGTGGGGTTAGATGGGTCCCTTCCCACTCTATGATTCTATCACTGTGACCATTTGTTTTAACTTTTTCTGTGATCAGGAACCTAAGGGAGGGTTTGAACTCGTGTAATAGCGGTAAGGAAAGCGGCACCTTGATGTGGAGAAACAAGGGTGGGGGTGGATTGGGGCCAGAAACAAACTGAGGAAATCATAAACCTTTTTTTTTAAATGGGAAAAAATATCATTGATTGTCCTGAACCCTGGAGAAGTAGACTTGGGTTTTAGGGGAGAGATTTCAAGTCCTACCCCTGCTGGGCTCACACTGCTCTCTGCCAGTTCTCCTTGGGTAGAAAATAAGATAAGGCCAAGTACAAGGCTGGTCTGTCTGCATCTAGGATCCCCATGAACAAACCAACTTGGGAACTGCAAAATATGCAGCCCAGACTATACAAGTGGCACCGTGACCTTGATTATTTCTGCTTGTGGAACACTGTAATCTACATGATCACAAGTTGCAGATAAATAAAGAGTTTTTGTAAGTAGAAATTATAGTCAGGATGGCAACAGAGCCTCTTGGTTGCTGTTTTTGTTTTTAATGCTTTGGGAAATGCTCAGTAATTTCTGCTGTAACCAGAGTCTGTCGCTAACATGGCACAGATCCATTCTACGCATTACACAGAAGGTGGTGGTAGGATTCTGGAGACTGGAGCTTCAGACGCCAGGGACAGTTGCAGTTTTGAATTTTCCCTGCCTGCAAAAAATAAGCGCACCTTAGCAATGCCCTCTTCTTGTTTTGCTGCATGCAGGGAGCTGTTTTACTAAGCAAAGCATTCAAAAATATTTAAGCCTCACACATAATTTTATCCCTGTTTCCTGCTAACGTCTGACTTGAGGCAATTCTGACATCATGTTTTGATGTCTGTGGTGTCCATGTGTCTATTAGAGTCTGAAGTGGGGTGCAGAGGGCACAGAGAACACCATGCTGGCTACGTCTGTGGTGAATCATAGAATTGTTGAGTTGGAAGGGACCCCAGATGTCATCTAGTCCAACCCTCCCTGCAGTGCAGGAATCACAGCTAAAGAATGCATCTTGCAACAGCAACAAAACCACCATGCTCACATAACTTGCCACTATGATTTTGTGCTGTGTTTACTATTCACACGAGCAGACGGACAATAATTGCGTGCATCAATCTGTTTTTAGAACACTTGGGAAAATCTTGCAAGGTATTTTCTAAGTCCCAAATTCTCTTCTTTTGTCTCTTCCCTGCTTAGGTCAGTCATAAAGCCGTCAACCTTACCAGACATTCAGGTCACAGAAGCCGAGCCCTCGATGGATGGGGACGGAATTGATGGGGGAATTGGTAAGGCAGGGGAAGTGAAGGATTCAGGGGGTCCTTACTGGTGCTAAGGAGTTGGGGGGGGTCTCCATCTTCTGAAAATAATGCAATAATGGAGTATAATCCTTATCTATGACAATAACTCATTGTGAAGTGTAGTAAATCGGTTTCTGAAAGGTGTTTTTCTGGGAGCTTACCCTGTGCTGGGAGTGCCATAATTTTGTGTCTAAAAGCAACAGAGCAATCTGTGTCTCGGGTCTAAATATCTGTTTCAGAGTTCTCTTGTGATATAGATGGTGCTGATCCAGCAAACTCTCTTTATGTTCTTAAAAGGAATGACTTCTCCGTACAGTTCAGAGTTAAACTTGCCACTTCCAGATGCAGTCATAACCTCTGGCCTGGGTAGCTCTAAAAGGGGTGTGTGCGTGTGACAGATTTGTGGAGGTGCAGGCTGATCAGCATGTGAGGGACGCGGGTGGCTCTGTGGTCTAAACCACTGAGCATCTTGGGCTTGCCGATCGGAAGCTCAGCGGTTTGATTCCCCATGACGGAGTGAGCTCCTGTTGCTCTGCCCCAGCTCCTGCCAACCTCGCAGTTCAAAAGCACGCCAGTGCAAGTAGATAAATAGGTACCACTGTGGCGGGAAGGTAAACGGTGTTTCCGTGTGCTCTTGCTTCCATCACAATGTCCTGTTGCGCCAGAAGTGGTTTAGTCCTGCTGGCCACATGACCCGGAAAGCTGTCTGTGGACAAACACCGGCTCCCTCGGCCTGAAAGCGAGATGAGCGCCGCAACCCCATAGTCGCCTTTGACTGGACTTAACTGTCCAGGGGTCCTTTACTCTTTACTTTTTACCTTCCTCCATGGCCAGAGGCAGAGAGAGTGGCTGCGCTCAAGTTCTGCTTGTGGACTTTGCCAGAGGCGTCTGGTTGGCCCCGGTGGAAGGCAGGAGGATGCTGGCCTTGAGGGGCAGCCAGGCGCCTCAGAGTTCATGAGACCAGCGTGAAACACACACACACACACACACACACACACACACAATTGGTGTGGAAGAATGAGCTATGTTCCCCTTTTCCTTGGCAACACAGCCCTCCTCTCTTTAGAAAGGGAATAACAGGAGTCATTGTTAAGCAGAGTTGCCATGGAGAAATAAACATTTACAGGAGAAGCGCTCTCTCCCACTCTCCCCACCACCCATCGCTCTCTCTGATCCCTGATCGGCCTTCCCGTTTAACAAAACAGAAAACCACCACATGGGTTTTGGCATTTATGGCCTTTGTGCAATCTGAGCTGTGCCGTTCTCGACTCTCTCCTCTTCTTTTCCCTTCCCTTAAAAAACCAAAGCAAGCCAGGCAACCCCACTGCTTAGATAGATCAAAGTCTCAGCATCTTCATTGGCTCCCCGGGACAAGAAGCGCAAAGCAACCAATTTATTTGGAGTCGCAGGTGCAAGCTTTTGAGTCACACAGGATGCTTCAGTAGTCCGGGTCTTCGGGAAAGAAATGTGGGAGAGGCAATGCCCCATGTTGCTGTAGCCACAAGGCCACTGTTAGACATTTCTACAGTAAGGATTTTAATCCCACTCGCTGCTTGGAAGACTAGTGGGTTTAAGGTAAAATAGCTGATGGAAATTGCTGCCCAGAAACTTTTGTGCAAAGCCAAAAACAAAAACCACCCTAGCTGAGGTCTCCGTCTTCTTCCATGCGCAACAGTCAGTGGTTGAAAATGTTTTGCTGTGTCCGTTTGGAAGCCCTGGGCCAGTTAGAAGATGCCAGGGTACCCCTCTTGTTTATCTGGCCAGCTGCCTTCCACAAGCAGTTGCCTTCAGCAGTGGTGGAGGAATGGGGGAGTGGGGGAGCGTACTGCCCCCGGCACCATTGGGGAGTGGGGTACCATCACGGCCGCCCCCCGGACACAGGCCATGCACCCCCCCACTGTGCCGGGTACTACGCCCCCGCGGGCGATGCGCCACGCCCCCAGGAAGCACGCCACACCCCCACAGGTGGTGTGCCATGCCCCCACGGGCAGCACTCCACGTCCCTGGGGGGTGCACCATGCCCTTGGTGCCGGAGTATGCAGCTTCGCCACTGGCCTTCAGCACTCCAGAGTTCAAGTGAGCCCCTTGGGCTCCATGATGCAGGAGAAGATGCTTGTGGGTCACACTTAAAAAATAATAATAATGGCCTGCCTCTTTTTGCCTTCCCCATAGCCAAGAGCAGGGCATTGTCAGGATTATCAGTTTTCTCTGCTGCAAAATCCACACACACAACGCCAAGTTTTCAGGAGCCCATTCAGAGTAAGACCATCACAATTAACTGATGTGCAGTCTAGGTGAAGGTAAAGGGACCCCTGACCATTAGGTCCAGTCGTGACCAACTCTGAGGTTGTGGCGCTCATCTCGCTTTATTGGCCGAGGGAGCTGGTGTACAGCTTCCAGGTCATGTGGCCAGCATGACTAAGCCGCTTCTGGCAAACCAGAGCAGCACACAGAAACACCATTTACCTTCCCGTCGGAGTGGTACCTATTTATCTACTTGCATTTTGACATGCTTTCAAACTGCTTGGTTGGCAGGAGCAGGGACCAAGCAACGGGAGCTCACCCCGTCACAGGGATTCGAACCGCCGACCTTCTGATCGGCAAGTCCTAGGCTCTGTGGTTTAACCCACAGTGCCTAATTGGGAGATGAAAACCAGCACCAGTCCATACTTAATTTTATCAGTCAAAGATCAGCAGGCCATTTATTATTATTTTTAAGTGTGACCTTCTGATGCTCAAGTTTGAGGAAGTTTAAACCTCTGTGCAACAGCTTAGGAGGGATGCCCAGATGAAAGGAGTGTTGCTCAGCCCTCCCAGAGAACACAGCTGGGGCAGGAAGTTAGGTGTGGCACCCAAGGGTTGAGCACATCAGAGGCACACATGGGCCTGCCTGGGAACTGTAGAGCATTTCTCTGCCTCTTTGAACTTCCTTGCTGGCAATGGGGTGGAGGCTGTCAGCCCTGGGGTCCCAAGGCTGATGGGGAAAGAGACCCCGCCCCAAAGAGATCCACCCAGGACTCATAATGTGCCACATGATGGCTGTTCTTTGCCTCCATAGTTGGCACTCGGATGCCTTGAAGGACTGGCAGTAGTGCTCTTGACCATTCTCTCTTAACTGAGCGGTGTCCTGAAGTGAGGAGAGGAGGAGCCAGTCTATTGGCTGCAGGCCACACCCTGCACATATCGGCATATCTGCTGAGAAGCCCTTGCACGAGGACTGTTAAACTGTGGAACTCACTCCCACAGGAGGCGGTGAGGTCACCCACCTAAATGGCTTTAAAAGAATATTAGGCAAACTCATGAAGGAGACGGCATCAGAATATCAGTTGCTGGAAGCCACGGGACAGGAGAGTGCAGCTCTTGTGCTCAGATCCTGCATGCAGGTTTCCCACTGGGGCATCTGGTCGGCCACTGTAAGGACAGGATCCTGGACTTACCGTATTTTTCGCTCCATAAGATGCACCTGACCATAAGACACACCTCGTTTTTAGAGGAGGAAAACAAGAAAAAAAGTGTTCTGAACGAAACACTGGATGTATGATTTTTGTGGTTCATGCTGTGGCCACAGACATGTGATCTGATGGTGAATTTGGGGTGACCCAATGCAAAAATCCTGAGGATCTATGTGGATCTGTGCTTTGTAACCATGTTTTTGTGCCATTGCGGCCCCATGCAACAGTGGGTGCATGTTTTTTGGGGTGCAGGCTGTAGCCAGGGACATGCTATGTGATCTGATGGTGAATTTGGGGTGACCCAATGCAAAAATCCTGAGGATCCATGGGCTTTTACCTCCCCCCTCCCAGGCAGCCTCTGCCAGCCTCCCTTATCTCTCCTCCGATCCCACCGATCAGCTGTTTCCTTTCAACACTCCCTTCCCTCTTGTTTGCCTTAGTATAGTGTCTTTTCCTTAGCTGGAGCAGTTTTTTGCTCCTCCTTTTCTTCTAACTTCTCTCCTTATTGCTTTAGTCTTCCTGTCTCCTCTCCTTGCAAGTTTTCTGTCTTTACCTCCCCCTCCCAGGCAGCCTCCTTTATCTCTAGCGTCCCTTATCTCTCCCCGATCTCTCGGCAAATGATCAGCAGCTTTGTTTCAACACCCCCTTCCCTCTTTCAAAAAAAGAGCATGATCTGCTTTTTGCCCCTGGGCAATTTGGCTCCAGGGACCACACATTCGCTCCATAAGACGTACAGACATTTCCCATTACTTTTTAGGAAGAAAAAAGTGCGTCTTATGAAGCGAAAAATACGGTAGGTGGGCCACCTTTGGCCTGATCCAGCAGGCTCTTCTTATGTCGCATGTTTAAGATGTGTTTCTATTTTTTTGTTTTGTTGTTTAATGCCACCCAGCTTGTTGCAGATCTGAAACAGGAGCAGGCTTGGGTGGGTTGACACATGGTGAGTTGAAATGTGAGTTTAAGGAGCCCATTAAAAATGGATTAAGAGGGATTTCATTATGTTCTGGGTCCACGCCAGGAATCTTAGAGGAACGCTTAAGGGTCTGCTTTCCTTGCCACATCACATTCTCAACTCAAGGAGCAGCTGCTCAGAGGAAGCTCTTGAACTAGAGCTCTCACCCTTTTTCTAGCAGGGGAAAGGGTAAATGCAGCCAGTTAGACCAGTGGTTGGCAACCTAAGCCCATGGGCCGGTTCCAGCCCATGAGCTTCCTGGAACTGGCCCATGGCTGTTCCGTGGATTGGCGTGGGGGTTCCATTTTTTTTCTCGGCACCATTTTTTTCCTCACCACGGGGACCGACTTCCAGGTCGGAAGAGCGCCGGAAATAGCATGTGCTCACCTGGAGGAACACTTGTACACGTACATATACACTACTTCTGGCGCACTTCCGGTACGTGTCCCTTGTGCTTGGATTCTCTCTGTGGGTCGTCCCCCCCCCCCCCGAGTCATCTGGTGGGCCACTGTGAGAACAGAATACTAGAACACAGGGGGCTCCGCTGGCCTGATCCAGCAGCCAGGCTCTTCTTACGTTCTTAATGTTCAGAGTTTGCAGGTTGTTGTTGTTGTTTAGTTGTTTAGTCGTGTCCGACTCTCCGTGACCCCCTGGACCAGAGCACGCCAGGCACTCCTGTCTTCCACTACCTCCCGCAGTTTGGTCAAACTCATGCTGGTAGCTTCAAGAACACTGTCCCACCATCTCATCCTCTGTCATCCCCTTCTCCTTGTGCCCTCAATCCTTCCCAACATCAGGGTCTTTTCGAGGGAGTCTTCTCTTCTCATGAGGAGGCCAAAGTATTGGAGCCTCAGCTTCAGGATCTGTCCTTCCAGTGAGCACTCAGGGCTGATTTCCTTCAGACTGGATAGGTTTGATCTTCTTGCAGCCCATGGGACTCTCAAGAGTCTCCTCCAGCACCATAATTCAAAAGCATCAATTCTTCGGTGATCAGCCTTCTTTATGGTCCATCTCTCACTTTCATACATCACTATTAGGAAAACCATAGCTTTAACTATACGGACCTTTGTTGGCAAGGTGATGTCTCTGCTTTTTAAGATGCTGTCTAGGTTTGTCATTGCTTTTCTCCCAAGAAGCAGGCGTCTTTTAATTGGGAGTCCTACTCATGTGTAAAAGGAACACATGGAGAGGGACAAGCCCGCTGAGTTTCACCCTTTGTGAGCTGGAGGGCAAACACTTCCTCATATTCCCCAATTCTTAGTTGTGGAGAGATGCTCCACACATAAAGGAGGTTTTGTGCTTCAGTTGTTTGCCCTCCAGCTTGTGAAAGGCAGCAAGGAGTATGGAGCTTTGCACGCTTTCGCATTGCCTTTACACGTGAGTAGAACACTGGGCTGCTTTGTGCGCATCGTGCAAGTTCTGCTTGTTGCAAACTGAGTAACCCGCAGTAGGAAGAGTCCGTAAAAATTGTGAGCTGGTAGCACGCCCCATGCTAATATGCTTCTCTTATTGGAAAAAGAAGGCAAGGGGACCTGAGTTATTTGTCCCCTGATTCTGAACATCTTGTTTGTGGGCTTCCCAGAAGCACCTGGTTTGGCACATGTGGCTTGGGTCTGATCCTGCAGACTCCTTATCATGCCAGAGGGGGAAGGAGGAAATCCCAGGAGAAGATCATGTAAGAACATAAGAAGAGCCTGCTGGATCAGGCCCACCTAATCCATCATCCTGTTCTTCAGTGGCCAATCAGATGCCCGTCACGCTCAAATCCTGCTTGCCGGTTTCCCATAAGAGCCCTCTCTCCTCTTGCAGTTTCCATCATCTGGTATTCAAGAGTATTGCTGTCTCCTGGTCCTTTATCTGCAGTTCAGACCCCGTAGGCCTGTATGTGTGTTGCTGGCTGTGTCAGAGGATGGAGCCTGGCCTCTTTCTTTTGAAAACTTTGAAAGATACATGTAGGGATAATCGCTGGGTCTGGAGGGAGGACACTCCCCACCCGCAGGACACTCCCCACCCGCAGGCAGCCTCAGTCTGCCTGCACGCGTGACCTTGGGGTGCGGGGCACACCCCCCCCCACAGACAAGCCACAGCTGTCTGAACATCGTTCCCTCTGTCTGACCTTTTGCGGTCTCAGTAGTCTGCGGTGCCCTGTCTGTAACCTTTGTCTCTGAGACCTTTTGTCTCCTTCGTCATACATTGTTCAAGGGGGAAAGGATGCGGTGGAAACAGGTGCCCAAATAGCTTTGTACCACCTCTCAATCTCAGGACTGGAAGATGTGTAAAGATCACAGCCCAAAATGTATCTGCCTGGTTTGCATATTTGTGTCAATAAAAGGAGGCTCCACAGGGCTGGCCGGCAGCTTGCTTGCAGCTCACCTGTGCGCAGCTTACCTGCATTATCAACTCCTGCCTCATGTCCATCACTTCAGATACAGGTGTTTGGAATTTCTTTGGAGGAGGTCAGCTTCTTTTTTGACGCACCTTTCCTGTCTCCTCCATTTCAGATGACAACGATCTCAAAGCCCAGCAAGAAGAAGCGCCGCAGCTGATGCGGACGCGGAGCGACGTGGGCATGCGCCGCAGGGGGACTCTCCGCACCCCCAGTGAGCAGCGGAGGATCAGGCGCCACCGCTTCTCCATCAACGGGCATTTCTACAACCACAAAGTGAGTCTCTCAAGGAGGGTCTCCCTAAAGCACAGGAGCATCTTGATTTAGGGATGGATCCAGGTCGAGAATGTAGCTCTCGGTGCCTCCCAGAGAATTGTTAAGGCAGGCATTTTTTGTTTTGTTTTATATGGAAACTAGCATCTATTTATTATTTGCGTTATCATGTATTTGTGGCATTTTGTTCCAATGAGTTCAAGGGAGAATATGTGGTTCTCCCCCCCTCCCCTTGCCATATTCCTCACTCCATAAGACACACCTGACCATAAGACGCACCTAGTTTTTAGAGGAGAAAAACAAGAAAAAAAAATATTCTGAACAAAACAGTGGATGTATGATTTTTGTGGTTCGTGCTGTGACCACAGACATGTGATTTGACAGTGAGTTTGGGGTAGCCCAATGCAAAAATCCTGAGAATCCATGTGGATCCGTGCTTTGTAAGCAGATTTTTGTGCCCCACGCAACAGTGGGTGCATGATTTTTTTGGTGCAGGCTGTAGCCATGGACATGCTATGTGATATGATGGTGAATTTGGGGTGACCCAATGTAAAAATCCTGAGGATCCATGGGCTTTTACCTCCCCCTCTCCCAGGCAGCCTCCTTTATCGCTAGCATCCCTTATCTCCCTCCCGATTGCTCACCGATCAGCTGCTTCATTTCAACACCCCCTTCCCTCTTTAAAAAAGAAAAGAAAAAAAAGCACATTCTGCTTTTCGCCCCTGGGCTATTCGGCTCCAGGAATCACACATTCACTCCATAAGACGTACAGACATTTCCCCTTACTTTTTAGGAAGAAAAAAGTGCGTCTTATGGAGCAAAAAATACAGTCATCCCCACAACAACCTTGTTAGGTAGGTTAGGCTGAGAGGCAATGACTGGCCCAAGTCACACAGTGAGCTTCGTACCAAGCGGGGATTCGAATTCTGATCTCTCCCAGGTCTTAGTCTGACGCTCTAAGCCCTACACCACATTCTGGCTTTCCCTTAGCAGAGTTTGTTGCCCATGTACCATACTTTTCCGTATATAAGACGAGGTTTTTTTCCTGCTAAAACAATGTCCAGAATTGGCGTTTGTCTTATACATGGTCAGCACGTTGTTGGGACGGGGGGATTGGTTGCTGGCGCAAGCAGGAGCTTATCAGGGGTGACTGGACGTGATTGGTGGCTGTGGCAAGGGCTGCTGCTGATAGGCTGCTACTGCGGTAATTGGGCGTGTGATTGGGGTAGCTGCTGTTGGCGAGTGGGCAGACAATAGGTTGGTTCGGTGACATGTGCGATAGCCATCGCTCATCTATTCTGGGCAATTCCCCCCCCCCCCATCTCAACAACTCTGGGCAATCTCCCCCCATTTTCTTAAATATACACGGGGGCGTGTTATACACGGAAAACTACGATGTGTATAAAACTACAGAATGCTGGCAATGCGAGAATTCAAAAGCTCCATAATATTTGCTCCGGAATGTATGACCATTTCCCAGTTAATTTTTGAAGTTCTTTTTTTAAATTTTTTAAATTAAATTTTATTAAATGTTACAAAAAAAATGAAAAGAAAAGAAGATATAGAAACAATACATAACCATACATTAAAACATTTATCTACACAATTTTCCAGAATGCAGACTAGAAAAGAAGAAAGACAAAAGATAAAAGAAAGAAACAAGAAGAATGAAAAGAAAAAATACTTTTCATAATCAATTTTATAATATTTTAACTAGGATTTATATATCATAATGTTTGAAGTATGAATTTAGAATAATTTATTATAATTTTTGAGGTTCTTTGATGCCTGTAGTCAGTCCTCTTGCTGGCAATTGTTCTTTTCCTTCCACCATGTCCCCCAACTCCTCTTTCTCGATTCGATTTTGATTTAATCTTTGCATTCTGCTTTTCCAGCAACAAATGTTGAGCTCTGAGCGGTTCACAAGAATCACGGCAGCATTAAAAATCAAGAAACACTGGCAATCCCTATAATAGCAAGCACAGTAGCCTTTTAATAAAGCAAATGACTGCAAGAAATTAATCAAAACAAGGAGCTCAATAAGATCTTCCATAGTTTCTAATCTGGCATGGCGTTAGCTCCCCCTTCTCCCCCAATACATGGCTCACACATCCCTCTGTGCTTCTGTGGGCCTCCAGGGATTCCTCTTGTCTAGATCACCCTGTCCTCCAGCCTTCTGATGGCTTTGTGCTCCTCTCCGCAGACATCGGTTTTCACACCCGCCTACGGCTCCATCACGAATGTTCGCATCAACAGCACCATGACGACGCCTCAAGTTCTCAAGCTTCTGCTTAACAAGTTCAAGGCAAGTTTTGCTGCAACGTTTTGTACTGGCCCAAATCTAAGCTGGGAAAGTCTCCCAGCGGTGTCCTCTCCTCCTGGGCCCCTGTCCAACTCTGGTCCATTTCTGTGGGGCTTGCGGAGGAGGGTGGCTGTCCCTAGCTTTGCCCAGCCTCGGGGACCTCCCATCTATTTCGGACCACAATTCCCATCCGACTCAGCTTCATACGGCAGTGCTGATGGGAGTTGTAGTCCAAAATGGTCGTGCTGCCGGGGGCTGATGGGAGTCGTACCATGGAGAACCCCCAAGTTGGTAAAGGCACCTGTAGGTTGTATATCTGTGTCTACTTCTCGTGATGGCACCAATGAGCTGCCTGCTGTCACAGCTGCTTATTCTTGGACTGGACAAACACAAACCCCTGTGTTGCAAAATGTAAAGGTAAAGGTAAAGGTACCCCTGCCCCTACGGGCCAGTCTTGACAGACTCTGGGGTTGTGCGCCCATCTCACTCAAGAGGCCGGGGGCCAGCGCTGTCCGGAGACACTTCCGGGTCACGTGGCCAGCGTGACAAAGCTGCATCTGGCGAGCCAGCGCAGCACACGGAACGCCGTTTACCTTCCCGCTGGTAAGCGGTCCCTATTTATCTACTTGCACCCGGGGGTGCTTTCGAGCTGCTAGGTTGGCAGGCGCTGGGACCGAGCAGCGGGAGCGCACCCTGCCGCGGGGATTCGAACCGCCAACCTTTCGATCGGGAAGCCCTAGGCGCTGAGGCTTTTACCCACAGCGCCACCCGCGTCCCGTTGCAAAATGTAACAATCTACAAAAATGGAAACACAACACGCCGGCTAATAACTGTTAGTCAATATATAATGGGTTATGATGTCATTCAAAATATATGAATAAGCCACTTCAAAACGATGTATATATCATGCAACACATCTCACAAAATATACAAGTAACCACAAGTTATATGTATCAGAGTCAAACACAAATGTATTTGTGTTGTAAGCATCAGCAGCTACACTATCCGATCCACTAGCACGATCCCCATTAGTATGAATATTTCATTGATAATTATTTGGTATGTACCTCTTTATATAGGGATGCAGGTGGCTCTGTGGGTTAAACCACAGAGCCTAGGATCAGAAGGTCGGCAGTTCGAATCCTCGCGACGGGGTGAGCTCCCGTTGCTCAGTCCCTGCTCCTGCCAACCTAGCAGTTTGAAAGCATGTCAAAGTGCAAGTAGATAAATAGGTACCGCTCCGGCGGGAAGGTCAACGGCATTTCCGTGTGCTGCTCTGGTTCGCCAGAAGTGGCTTAGGCATGCTGGCCACATGACCCGGAAGCTGTACGCCGGCTTCGTTGGCCAATAAAGCGAGATGAGCGCCGCAACCCCAGAGTCAGTCACGACTGGACATAATGGTCAGGGGTTCCTTTACTTTTACCTCTTTATATATTTTGTTCTGTTGTATAACTTACATGCAGGTCGCTCAGTTTTGTTGTCATTCATTGCTTGCAATGCCTTATATTCCATTTCCAGCTGATAAAGACTTTATTCCGAAACAGTTAAACTATTCCGGATATACTGTCCTTTTGAGACTTTTGTGAGACGTCTTCCTTTGAGAGATGGCTTGGCGTTCCTCACTGTTCATTGATTTGTTTGCTTCTTTGTTTGATAAATATAACAACTTGTAGTTGCTTGTGTATTTTGTGAGATGTGTTGTACGATATAGACGTCATTTTGAAGTGGCTTATTCGTATATTTTGAATCACATTGTACAGTGGTACCTCGGGTTTAGAACTTAATTCGTTCTGGAGGTCCGTTCTTAACCTGAAACTGTTCTTAACCTGAAGCACCACTTTAGCTAATGGGGCCTCCCGCAGCCGCTGCACAATTTCTCTTCTCATCCTGAAGCAGAGTTCTTAACCCGAGGTAATATTTCTGGCTTAGCGGAGTCTGTAACCTGAAGCGTCTGTAACCTGAAGCGTCTGTAACCCGAGGTACCACTGTATATTCACTAACAGCTATTAGCCAGTGTGTTGTGTTTGCATTTTCATACTCTTGGACTGGGTCTGGAGGCTGATATGTTACACTGGGGGTGGAATAAAATAACATGAACACCCCCAAAGGGCAGCCTCAGGCCATAGAGTCTGGCTGCTGCACGTTGACTATTAGCCGGCACCCTCAGGCCCACCAAGCCTGAAACAGGAAGAAGTGGTCAGACCAGCAGAGGTTGCTGGACTCCAACTCTAGGGCTGACAGGAGCTGGAGTCCAGCAACATCAGCCTGGGCATCATCTTGCCTCCCCTTATAGAATCATAGAATTTTAGAGGTGGAAGCAGTGGCGTAGCGTGGGGGGTGCCAGGGGTGCCGGCCGCACTGGGCGCAACATCTGGGGGGGGCACGAGTCCAGAGGGAAGGGACAAGTTCCTTCCTCCACCGGGCTCCCCGCCGCCACCGCCAGCCTTGCGCCCTAGCGCGCGCACGCCCCCCGCCGCCGCCGCTGCGGCTGCGCTCCACTCACTGATCGCAGGAGGAGCAGCCGCTGCAGCAGCGCCGCCACCGACGCCTGGCCTGGCACGGGCAGCCTCCGCACCCCGACGCCGGCGCCATCCCCTCGGCCCAGCCACAGGCGGCGGCTGCTTCTGCCGACTGGGAGGGAGGAGAGCTCCGAGGGGCCTCGCCGCGCCCTGCGCTCCCCAAAACCCTCCGAGAGGAAGCCGGCGGGTGGGCGAGGGTCTCCCGGCGCAAGGGGGCGCCGCTGGCTCCGGCTCTCAGCGCAAGTCTCAGCCGCGGGGGGGCGGGGCGAGGACGGAGCGCGGCTGGAAGCCCCCGGACCCGGCCGGGAGGAGGAGAGGCACTCGCCAAGCCCGGATCTGGAGTGCCTCGGAGCGCGGGATCCACCTACAGCCCAAGGAGAGGAGGGGGCGGGGAGGCGCCCGAGGGGAGGGGGCTTCGGCTGCCTCGGCCCGCGGGGGCTCCGCAAATAATAAATTTAATAAATTCCTGCTGAGCCTTTGGGGGGGGTCCTTGGCTCCTTCGTTCGCCCCCAGCCCCAGTGGCGTAGCGTGGGGGGGTCAGGGGGGGCCGGCCGCAACATCTGGGGGGGGCGCGCTCGCACTCGAGTGCTAAAATCCATGGGTTAGGGGGCGCAAATTACTTGCCTTGCCCCGGGTGCTGACAACCCACGCTACGCCACTGGGTGGAAGGGACTCCCAACCCGCTGCAATGCAGGAATCACAGCTAAAGAATTGCTGACAGGTGGCCATCCAACCTCCCATGAAGGAGAGTCCACCATCTTCTGAGATAGTCCATTCCACTGTTGAACATCTCGTACCATCAGAAAATTCTTCCTGATGTTTAATCGGAATCTCCTTTCTTGTTGTTTGAATCCATTGGTTTGGGTCTTCCCTTCCATTTACCAAGCTAAGCATGGCCAGCTTAGGGCTGTCTTAAGCCGGGGTGCAAAGATCCGCCCGGCGTCCCCGTCCCCCCGCAAGGTTGCCCAGCCCCAGGCGCGCAGGAGGGTGGAGCCAGCCAGCCGCCTCAGCGTCTCGCTGGCTCGGTCGCCCCCGAACTCACGACGCAGAGCTGCCCGCAGCAGAAGAGCCCGCCGCGGTTCTCTGACCGACAGACAGGCTCTTCGCCGGACTCAGTTCTGGGGCCCCAGACTCTCGGCCTGGAGCCCCTGAGAGCCCGGCGACCAGGTGCTATGCACCCCTAGCACCTATGGGTAAGACGGCACTAGCCCAGCTCCATCAACGATTCCTGATAAGGCTTGGTTTCCAGACCCTTGGTTTCCAGATCTTGGTCAACCTGAAAACCTTGTTCTGCGTGTGTGTGTGTGTGTGTGTGTGAGAGAGAGAGAGAGAGAGAGAGAGTGTGTTTTATCTTTTCTGTGTTTTCTTTTCCCTGTGTTCAGATTGAGAACTCAGCAGAGGAATTCGCCTTGTACATTGTTCACACCAGTGGAGGTGAGCAGGCTGTTATTGTGTGCTGGTTTTTTGTGTTTTTTTTAATTATTTGATTTTACAAGCATAAAGTTACAGCAATACCAATTACATATCCATATTTAGAGATTTTTCTGAATCTCCAGACTTCCCACCACCCCCTCAATGGATCTTACTATCAACCTTTTCAACTGCATGTTATTTCATAATCCATATTTTGTATCTCTCTATATTGTCCATAGTGTATTGTGTGCTGGTTTCAATAGCCCTGTGGTTCAGCTAAACAGTTATGGATTTATGCTATGGGTCACCAGCCTAACTGTGATGCCACGGTGCATGGGGGGCAGGAAGGGGAATGAGTTAAGCCCACCACAGCTGTTAACTTCGCCTGCCTCAAGCCCCCCCCCCATGTTTTAAAATAGATTTTAAAAAATATTTATTTGTATACCACTATATCATAAAATAAGGGACGCGGGTGGCGCTGTGGGTTAAACCACAGAGCCTAGGGCTTGCCGATCAGAAGGTCGGCGGTTCGAATCCCCACGACCGGGTGAGCTCCGGTTGCTTGGTCCCTGCTCCTGCCAACCTAGCAGTTCGAAAGCACCTCAAGTGCAAGTAGATAAATAGGTACTGTTATGGCGGGAAGGTAAACAGTGTTTACGTGCGAAAGCACCTCAAAGTGCAAGTAGATAAATAGGTACCGCTCCGGCAGGAAGGTAAACGGCGTTTCCGTGCGCTGCTCTGGTTCGCCAGAAGCGGCTTAGTCATGCTGGCCACATGACCCAGAAGCTGTACGCCGGCTCCCTCGGCCAGTAAAGCGAGATGAGCGCTGCAACCCCAGAGTCGGCCACAACTGGACCTAACCGTCAGGGGTCCCTTTACCCTTTAACTATATCATAAAATACCAAAGCGGTTTACAACAACAACCTAAAAGCATACAATAAAACAGTGTTTCCCAACCTTGGGCCTCCAGCTGTTTTTGGACTACAACTCCCATCATCCCTAGCTAGCAAGACCAGTGGTCAGGGATGATGGGAATTATAGTTCAAAAACAGCTGGAGGCCCAAGGTTGGGAAACACTGCAATAAAACAATTAAAATATTTTAAAAGTTAAAAACAGGCATCAATTAACCATTGTGGAATGATGTATTCTTACTTGCCTGCATAGGCCTGGTGGAATAGACATTTAAAGTTGGCACAGAAGGTGCCTGCTGAATCTCCAGTGGCAGGGCGTTCCACAGGACTGGGCCAATGACACTAAAGGCTCAGTTTCTTGTTGTTGCTAAACAAGCCTCACCAACTCAGGGAACGGCCAGCGATGCTCCTGCAGATGGATGATAAAAATAATTTAAAACAGTGTGAAGTAGCTGGTGGGAAAACCTTTTCACAGGTAGCCTTGAGAGTTGCAGTACTTGCCCACCGATTTGTACACTTTGGCCACAACCACTCTTGACATAAGGCCCCAAGAGGGATGGACTATGGGTCAATGTGGCCCTTGGGGTGCAAAACGGCCCCCACCCCTTCTTGGAAGCTTCTCAGAAAGTTCTTGCTTGGTTGAGCTTGCCGTCACTGCTGCTGTTCCCTCCCCCCCCCCCCCGTGTCTGGGGCAACAGGGGAGACTTAGGGATCCCTGCGTTGCCTTCTTCAGTGCCTTATCCACACTCCCTGTTTCATGCAGAAAAGCAGAAGTTAAAGGTGACAGATTACCCACTGATCGCTCGGATTCTGCAGGGACCCTGTGAACAAGTTTCCAAGGTGTTCTTGATGGAAAAGGACCAGGTGGAAGAAGTCACTTACGACGTGAGTTGCTGCTTTGCGGTGGGATCCTATTTCAGTTTGGAGACGGGCAGGTGAAATGATTGAGGGGGTGGAGTAGTTTCCCTGTGGGGCAGTGTTTGAGGCTGGGGGTAAGCCAAGGAAGAGGTGACCTGGTAGAAGTTGACAGGTTTTTCTCCCTCTACAGTGGTGCCCCGCAAGACGAAAAACCCGCTAGACGAAAGGGTTTTCCGTTTCCGAGTTGCTTCGCAAGACGATTTTCCCTATGGGCTTGCTTCGCAAGACGAAACGTCTTGCTAGTCTTGCGTTTTTTTTTCTCGCTTTCCCCCCCCCCTTTTTCTAAGCCGCTAAGCCGCTAATTGCCTTTTAGCCACTAAACCGCTAATCCTTTAATAGCCGCTAAACCGCTAATAGCGCTAATCCGCTTAGCCGCTAATAGGGTTGCTTCGCAAGACGAAAAAACCGCTAGACGAAGAGAATCGCGGAACGGATTCTTTTCGTCTTGTGAGGCACCACTGTAATGCTAGAACTCCCAGGCTAATCCATTCAAAAGTATGTATTCTGACAAGGATTACAAACTCAAATAGAGATTACAAACTCAAATTCTGTAAGGAATTATTGTGTTATTCATATCCTTATGAGTTTGAGTTTGTAATCTCTGTTTGGGTTTGTAATCTCTATTTGAGTTTGTCATCCTCGTCACAATACATACTTCTGAATGGATTAATTTTTGTTACAATTGACTATTGATTTGTGAGTAGGGATCACTCCCACTACTGAAACTTATATTGGCCAGAGTTCTTGGTGTGCTTTTTTCTTGGTATATTTAATAACAAGAACTCCAACTTACTTAATGTTAGAACTCCCAGGCTGCCGCCACTCAAGCTGATTGTTGGAAGGTTCAGGAGAGATAGAAGGAGGGATTTTCCCACCCCCCAGGAGGCAGTGATGGCCACCGTCCTAGATGGCTTTAAAAGAGGGGTAGACAAATTCATGGAGGAGCAGAGGGCTATCAATGACTCCTAGCCAGGATGGCTATGGTCTGCTGCCACGTTTAGAGGCACCATGTCACAGGTATGCCAGTGGCTGGAAACCACAGGTGGGCAGGGTGCTGGTGCGCTCAGGTCAGCAAAATCTCTCCCACCCTCTGTTTATCCCAAAGTGTCATTTGGTCCTGGTGGGATATTTGGAATAATAATAATAATAATAATAATAATATATTTATACCCCATCTGCTGGGTTTTCCCAGCCACTTTGGGCGGCTTCCAACAGAACACTAAAATACAATAACCTATTAAACATTAAAAGCTTCCCTAAACAGGGCTGCCTTCAGATGTCTTCTAAAAGTTTGGTAGTTATTTTTCTCTTTGACATCTGGTGGGAGGGCGTTCCACAGGGCGGGCGCCACTACCGAGAAGGCCCTCTGCCTGGTTCACTGTAACTTGGCTTCTTGCCAAGGTACAGGGAACCTGACAAGAAGTGTGGAAGTGTGTTGCAAGCGGATAGAAAGTGATTCTTTTAATAGGAATGAGGAACAGGGTTAACTTCCGCTCCTCACAGATCTCAGTCCTGATCTTGATTCTCCTCCCGCCCTGGTGTTAAACAGGAGAACCGTTGACTGTACTCTGGGCACCACAGTTCAAGAAGGACACTGACAAACTGGAACGTGTCCAGAGGAGGGCAACCAAAATGGTCAAAGGCCTGGGAACGATGCCTTATGAGGAACGGCTAAGGGAGCTGGGCATGTTTAGCCTGGAGAAGAGGAGGTTAAGGGGTGATATGATAGCCATGTTCAAATATATAAAAGGATGTCACATAGAGGAGGGAGAAAGGTTGTTTTCTGCTGCTCCAGAGAAGCGGACACGGAGCAATGGATCCAAACTACAAGAAAGAAGATTCCACCTAAACATTAGGAAGAACTTCCTGACAGTAAGAGCTGTTCGACAGTGGAATTTGCTGCCAAGGAGTGTGGTGGAGTCTCCGTCTTTGGAGGTCTTTAAGCAGAGGCTTGACAACCATATGTCAGGAGTGCTCTGATGGTGTTTCCTGCTTGGCAGGGGGTTGGACTCGATGGCCCTTGTGGTCTCTTCCAACTCTATGGTTCTATGATTCTATGATTGCCGTTTGTCCTTAAGAAATGCACACCATTAAAGTAGGAAGTATCTGTGCTTCACCCAAAGCACTCCTGTTCCCCTTTGCGCCAGAAGAGGGTGCTGAGGTCTCTGAATACACAGTCGTGGGTAGCTGAGCAGGGCCGGTCCCAGCCTCAAGCCAGGAGATGTGTGTTTCTCAAGCTCTTCTCTGTGCCTGCCTCGCAGGGGTGGCGTGTTCCATCACCTTTCTGTTTTCTTTTTGCCTCCCTCCCCCTTCCTGGGCAGGTTGCTCAATATATCAAGTTTGAAATGCCCGTCCTGAAAAGCTTCATTCAGAAACTCAAAGAGGAAGAAGATCGTGAAGTCAAGAAACTAAAACACAAGTAAGCTCTTCCTTCCCTGGAATCCAGTCCTCAAAGCACAGTTCTTTCTGAATATATTTTTAAGGGCCCAATCTGGGGATGTTTCCATGGGAATTGCTTGAAATGATGCTTTCGATGCAGAGCAGCCTTGGCCAACCTGGTGCCCTCCAACCAAGTTGGACTACAACTCCTAGCAGCCCCAGAGTCTCCATCCAGCTGCCCTGTTGCAGCCCAAACATCTGAAGGGCACCAATTTTCTTTATTACTACATTTATATCCCACATTTCCTCCAAGGAGCTCAAGGCTGCACTCCTCCCTCCTTCTTCATGTTATCCTCGCAACATCCCTGCAAGGTAGGTTAGGCTGAGAGGCAGTGACCAAGGGGGGGGATTCGAACCCTGGTCTCCCAGGTCCTAGTCCAGCACTCTAACCTCTATACCGTACTGGCGCCCCAGTGGAGAAGGCTGCTCTCTCCTCACCACAAAGGTCTGGGGTGAACACCATTTTCCTTTTAAGCTGTAAGACACTGCTTATTTTTCAGGTATTCTGTCCTGCGTGTAATGATTGAGCAACGATTAGAAGAGATCTCCGAAGGCCCGGCCACAATGTGAAGCCTTTGCCCTTGGCTGGACTTTGCTGCCACTGCCGGGGGCCCAGAAGAGCCACGTCTTGGAGAAGATTTGTTTGCTTGTGCTGCGATGAGCAAAGGCGGCTCTTCCTTTCTGGAGCAGAACTTGAACACAGAACCCACCTTGACCAACTGTCTTTCCTTCCCTCCAAGTTTTCCTGGAGGTGAACTCAGTGGAGACTCTCTCTTCAGCGGCGGGAGACCTTTTGAGCACTGCTTGCTGGGGACAAACAAGGCAGACACCAACCAAAGCCTTTGCCTCTTGGCCAGCCTGGACCCAGTGGACCTTCTTGCCTCTCCAGCCGGGCGATTCTGAGGTTCTGTTGCTGTTGGGGGCATCCTCTTTGCATGCCACCAAAACGCCGCTTTAACCTTCCAAGCAAATTCTGGCTTTGCGGTGGCAAGTCAGGGCCAGAGGAGGAAGTCTCCTCCCTTTTTTCTCTTTTGGTCATTTCTGAGCTCTAAGTAAAATATTCAGATTTTCTTTCCCCCCACTGGGAGGGCCTAGTCTTAGTCCTACCTGCCCTTTCTCATCCACCCATTTCTGTTGCCTCTCCCTCTTGCCCTCCCCCTTGTTTTTAAGCTGGGCTGTCACAGACCCACAGGATTCGGGTGCAGCCTCCTCTGCACACACCCTGTTGGATTGCAGCCTTGGCTGCTCCTTTCTCCCTGCTGCTCAGGGCTAAAGCTTGGCCTGGCTAAAGCCCCTTCCATGTTCCCTTCCTGGTTCCACGGGGTTTTTGAGATGGGAGGAGGTGGCCAGGTTTCCATCTTGGCCCAGGTAAGGAGTGCCCAAAACTGGCTTGGGTTCACCTGTGGCTGAGGAAGTCAGCACACAGATACCTTCCCTGTACAGTGCCAAGGTGGGGGCAGCTGGGCTCGGGCCCCTAAGATGCCCTGAAGACAAGGGGCCACTGTAGACCCAGGCAGCACCACTTTTCAGAGACTCTTTGGCTCAGCTGTTTGAATGGGCTGGTGGCCCAGCTATGCAGGCCAGCAGTCCAAATTCCCTTTGATAAACCATTTTTTTAAGGGTGGCTGTTAACTCTGTGTTGGCCTTGCTATATATAGCAATGGTGCAAAGTTCCATCAGCTTTAAAAATGCCCAGCTTACTCTCCCATCCAATCATAAATAGGCCCAAGAGCGAGTCATGTGGGGCATTGCTGCAGATCTTGGCCCTCCTACGTAAAACCTAAATGCATTTGTTCTCCCTCCCCCCCACCCCTTGCAACTGTAGACGTGCCATTTTCAAGAACCTCTCCCAGTTCTACAGATATGGAGGCCAAATGCCCAGGAGGTTTTGCAGGAGAAGCGCTCTCTCCTTGGGCTTTAAAGGGACACCGGACGTTTCCCACCCCCCTTTGATGTGTGTTTAAAATTGCTGGGAAATGATTTCTCTGCGTAAGGCGTATGGCAAAAATCACCCATGGGAGGAGCAGTTGGAAGCAAAGAAGGGTGTTTAACCCTCTCCCTGCCAACCGCATTCTGCCTCTAGTTTTCATCCCTGAGCTGGTTTGCCTCCTGTTGGGTTCCAGGCACGGTCTTAGTTGCTCCTGAAACCCCTCTGAAGGCAGGTCTTAGTTGAGGTGGGTCAGGAAAGGGTTAAGCATCCTGTTCCCCCTCCCCCCCCTTACTAATGCATTCCAAAATGATCTCCTCTCTCCTTGAGCTGCTTTGCACTAACATAAGTGGCCAGCAGGTATTAACATGTATTTATGTGTAATATGTAGTCCTGCCCTTAGTGGCATCAGTGGAACTTTTTTGAGAAAAGAAATAATAATTCAGAAGTTTTCCTACTTAGCCCCTGCATAAAGGTAAAGGTAAAGGTACCCCTGCCCGTATGGGCCAGTCTTGACAGACTCTGGGGTTGTGCGCCCATCTCACTCTAGAGGCTGGGGGCCAGCACTGTCCGCAGACACTTCCGGGTCACGTGGCCAGCGTGACAAGCTGCATCTGGCGAGCCAGCGCAGCACACGGAACGCCGTTTACCTTCCCGCCAGTAAGCGGTCCCTATTTATCTACTTGCACCCGGGGGTGCTTTCGAACTGCTAGGTTGGCAGGTGCTGGGACTGAGCAACGGGAGCGCACCCCGCCACGGGGATTCGAACCGCCGACCTTTCGATCGGCAAGCCCTAGGCGCTGAGGCTTTTACCCACAGCGCCACCCGCGTCCCTAAGCCCCTGCATACCACCCTCCAAAAAGGATTCTTTTCTAGTGTGTTGTTGGGGCTGAAATCCTGAGCCTATTTAACACTCCCTGAGGAAGCCCCACCAAAATTTCGTGGAACTTCCTCCTGGGTAAACCCGCTTTTGCCCTCTTTCTTGCTAGCTAACCCTTTAACAACTTTTCACTTCTAAATTGCACTAGATGGATTGTGGATATTTTTTTAAGCTCTAGCCTTTTCTATTATTCTTTTATTATTATCTATATGCCAAATATTACATGCACAGGAAAATGACAGCAATAATTTATATAAATAATAATAATAATAATATTTTTTTGGGGGGGGGAAAGGATTCTAAAATGAACCAGCACATGTAAACCGCCTACTTATGATGCGCTTGGAAACAAGCTCTAAACAGCACAAACAGATTTTTTCAACGCTGATTGTAGCCTGCGGGCTGGATCCACGTTTAACGTTTAACTGTACTTGGAGAGTCCCACTGAAATCGATGGTACAGTACTTCATTGGGTCAACTCTTAAGTAGCTCAAGTTATGAGGTCCAGCCCTGTACACCAGTGGTTCCCCCACTTTTAGGGGGGCTACCTCTCCCTTGGTTCCATAAACTCAACCCCAATGACCCCTACCCTGTAAAAAGGACTGTCCAGGATAGCAGTTTGCGCCATCTGCTAAAGAAGATAACTCAAGACGGTAGAAATTGCACATTTACCCATAACCCAGTTAAAAGTATTTAGTTTAATTGATTCATCAGAATTGATGAACTTGATCCAGTGATACTAGCTCTTCAATGGGGTAAAAATAATAAAATAATTATTATCAGCCACTTACACCTCTAGACACCTCCTTGCCTCTTAGCATCTCTCCCCCCCCCACTAGCAACCCCACTGGAGGGTGGAACCGCCCACTTTGAGAATGACTGCTGTACACTACACCACAGTCAGTGCGGTGTAGTGGTTAAGATCGGTGGACTCGTAATCTGGTGAACCGGGTTCGATTCCCCGCTCCTCCACATGCAGCTGCTGGGTGACCTTGGGCCAGTCACACTTCTCTGAAGTCTCTCAGCCCCACTCACCTCACAGAGTGTTTGTTGTGGGGGAGGAAGGGAAAGGAGAATGTTAGCCGCTTTGAGACTCCTTAAAGGGAGTGAAAGGCGGGATATCAAATCCAAACTCTTCTTCTTCTTCTTTAGTCCAAATGTACATTTCATTCCATTCTTGTTCATGGTTTCAGCCTCTGGTGGAAACTAGAGGGCGGGGCACCTTTTTAAAAAGGGTGCGTCTGTGTTCTGGGGGGGGGGGGTTATTTTAAGAACTCTTGGGATCCAAGCAAGAGCAGCTCAGGATTGCAAAAGCTGACTTGCATTGCTCTGGCTAAGGGTTCGGTCTCTCACAAACAGGAATGTGCCTCTCTTGACGGTGGGCAACTGAAAGTGTGAACTGGCTTGTGCTGTGCGTGAGGTCATGCGAAATCTGCATAGAGTCCCGCCCATGCAAGAATTTGCAACTAACCAGTGGTAAAAAGTGCATGTCTGAGCCAGAACCTAGTGTCTGAAGTAGACACACCTTCGCAGGCTTATGGAAGCCGTACCTGAGCAATGGACCATCGTAGAGTTGCCAACCATCTTGTGTTTTAAGGGTGATCCTGAAGGAATTGCACCGCAGGGGGTTGGACTAAATGACCCTCTAGGTCCCAAATCTATGAATATCCTGCCGTATTAAACTTCGTCATGTAAACAAGGGCCACCCAGCAAAGTGCCCTTGTTTTGGCACAGGGTTGGCTGATGGGCGACACACCTCCGATTGCAACTGGAGTTACCTGTGTGAGATTTAGCAATAATAGAAATGTACTCTTGATGGGAAGGACAGCGTAACGTAGTCTCTGAAAGCTGTGAACTGAAAGGGCCCCAGTTCAAGTCTTACCTCTACTGTGAATTCATTAGGTGCTCATACACAAACCCCTTTCTCTGCCTCGATGCCCCTTTCGTAGAATGGAGGGGAGATAATACAGGTCTATTTTTCAGAGCTGTTGTAAGGATCGCAGAGGTTATGTATGTGGTGCGCTTTGACATCTTAGAATGCAGATATAAATGCTAAGTTTTTGGCTAAAAAGTGGATGAACTGCTGTTTGTTTTACATGTGTTCTTTACAACTTCCTGACAGTAGGAGCTGTTTGACAGTGGGACAAACCCCCTCAGCAGATGGTAGAGGTTTTTAAGCACAGGTTGGATGGCCATCAGTCAGGGACTCTTTAGCTATGGCTCCTGCTTTGCAGGGGGTTGGACTAGATGACCCCTTTGAGTCCCTTCCAGCTCTACAATTCTGAGATCCTATGTACTAATCAGGTCTGTGATAGGCCTATGTCTGGTTCTTTTGTGGGGTCTTATTGGGCAGATTTCTCTACTGTGTCCAATGATCTATGCCAGAGGATTTCAACCTTTTTGGGTCCACGGCTCCCTTGACCAACTGCACAGGGCCGTCTTACCCATAGGCGCTAGGGGCGCCAGGCTCTCAGGGGCGCTAGGCCAAGAGTCCAGGGCCTGAGAGTTCAGTACGGGAAAGAGCCGGCCCGTCGGTTAGAGCACTGTGACGGACTCTTCTGCTGTGGGTGGCTCTGTGCTGTGAGTTTGGGGGCAACCGAGCCAGCAAGACGCTGAGGCAACCAGCCGGCTCTGCCCTCCTGTGCGCCTTGGACTGGGCAACCTGGGGGTGGGGGTGGTGCTGGGTGGATCTTTGACCCCGGTGCCGCATATGCTTAAGACAGCCCTAAAACTGCCTTCTTTCTGTGGCAGCCCTGTGGGGCTCAGGAGCCCAGTTGTGTCACCCCCTTGGCTGCCGAGCTGGCAGCATCTCAGGCATTTTCGAACATCTTCCCTTGTGGAGTGTTCCCTCAGCCTCCTTCCCTTTCCTTGGGAGTCCCTCAGGCAGCTGCTACCACCACCTATGGTCTCTGAGTTGCTCCCCCGCCCCAAAGAGAGGTGCCTCCTCCCACTGCCCCACAGGGGCTGGGGAAGCACCCCCTGACTAGTCCCAGAGGCACCATTCGCCTGGGGAGCTTGTAGCCAGGGCTGCTGCAACAAACAGCTGTGCAAGCCTTTGGGAGCCAGAGACAGGAGAGGGCATCAGAGGAGGGAGGGACAGAGGCCAGTGTTGCCCACGGCACCCCTGACCATCCTTCAAGGCACCCCAGGGCGCCAAGGCACACTGGTTGAAAGCCACTGTTCTATGCAACCACACCCAGCCTCCTGAAGAGGGGAGGGTTTTCTCACAAGGCGCTGCTTATGACCATCCTCCCTCTGCTCCAAGGAGCCCATACGGCTGGCTCTGATCTTGGAGGTGGGCAGGAGATGCTTCCAGCCCTTGCCTTCCTAGGGGCCAGCAGGTCCTTGAGCATGAAAGCCCTCGGTGCGGCTTCTATCCCAGAGCACAGAAAACTGTTCAGAGAATCTTCATAGCATTGGAAGGTAACCTCAGAAGCCATTTAGTCTATGAGGGCCGCCCACTGCTACCATCGAAGGCAGTCTTGCCTCTTCAGGAAAGTCTTCCTAATGCATAGTTGAAATTACTGTAGGTTGAACCCACTGACTTGAGTACTGCTCTCTGGAGGAAACAAATTTTGCTCCATCCTCTATGTGATAAGCCTCCCAAATATTCAAAGATAGCTGTCGTGTCACCTCTTGCCCAGCCCAAAATGTCTCCTAGTGCGACTTTTGCAAATGAAATGATTGGCTAGGAAGAAAAGTCCCTCTCCCCACTACCAGACAGAGAAAAAAAGTTGTGCCAAAAAATTGCTCCTAGGGCCTAGTTCAGATCCGAAGTAGAAGCCAGTGGCGGTGCTTTTCCTGGAATGTACCATTTCAGGCTGGAGGGGAGTTGCTTCTTTGAATGAGGCACGCACATGGACCAATAGCACACTGGACAAATGAGTAGGTGGCCTTCTGGCATGCTACATGTGTTGTGAGTTTACCAGATGGAGGGTGACTCAGATTTGCAATGGCCACACACAGCCTTGAAACCGAATTGGTCCTGTCCAGAAACACTTTACCACTCCACACTTCGGAAAGTTGGCTTTAAGCTGTTCTTAAATCTCCCCCCCCCCCCTTAGATCTGTGTTTACATCGCGGCTGACTTAAGCTGTGGCCCTCTGGATGCAGGCTCGACTCCAACTCCCATCATCACTGGCTGTTGGCCATGCTGGCTGGAGCTGATGGGACCCAGAGTCCAGCAACACTTGGAGGGCTGCTGCAAGTTCACCACTTTTAATCCACGGGGTTTCACCTGCTTCAGACAATATATTTGTTGCTTGGTAAGAATAAATTGCAGTCTCCATCCTGAACAGAACTGGTACCTGTTTGTTCTATCAGTGCTGTGTGCTACATTGCTGGAGAACCTGCAGCTTGGCAGGGGACCTTTTCTGGAAAAGCTTCTGTTGGGAGGCTTCCATCAGGCGAAAAGGGAAGTATCCTGAGGCTTTGAGCTTGCAGGGCACAAAGTTAATAAGCGTCCAGGGCTGCGTGAGTGTATGGATGCATGTGCGTGCAATTTCCCCCACAACCCCTAGTGAGAAAGAGCTGTTTTTGCTGAGCTGAGCTAGCAATATCTTGATCTGTCATTCACATGCAATATAATACTTGGTGTCCCTAGTCTTCCATCTTCAACAGTGCTATCTTCAGAATTTACGTTTGCTGGATTAAAAAAAAGAACACCTTTCTTTTATCCATGGATCTCTCAAAGGCTTGTGCTGTGGGGGGAGAGGTTTGGGCCATGGATTTCCTAAAACCACCTTGTGAATACCACTTTATATAGTATGAAGCACATGCAACTTAGATTATTTTGTTTTAATTAAAGCACTTTGTCAATAGAAATGCAACAGTAGTCCTCTGGTTTTATTCAATTGTTGTGGGAAGAAATTAGGAAGAATGAAATGAGTTTGGATCTGAGACCCCCCACAGTTCTGGAAGGTTTGGGGTTATGTGAGGAGAAAGTTGAATTAATTTAGTAGGCGGGATAGGGACCGACTCCCTGAAACTCTACATTGTTCTTCTCAATAAACTTTCCCTTGTTTAAGATATGCCACTTTTCCCAGTGGCGTAGCGTGGGGGGTGCAAGGGGGGCCGGCCGCACCTGGCGCAACATCTGGGGTTAGGGCAAATCCATGGGTTAGGGGGCGCAAATCCACAGGTTAGGGGGCGCAAATCCACGGGTTAGGGGGCGCAAATTACTTGCCTTGCCCCGGGTGCTGACAACCCACGCTACGCCACTGACTTTTCCCAGGCTTATGCAAGAAACGTTCAGCTGAGGTCACACTAATGCTTTTAAGTTTTAAGCTGCTTGCAAATAATATTGGTGGGTTCAGTGCACTTCTAGACTGTCACTAGTAGGGGGAGGGATTCACCCTCACATTAGCAAATCACACACGCAAAATATAGTATAAACACTGACAACTGGGAAACACTGGCCTGCAAGTGCTCCAACTGGAGAACAGCCTTGACCAAAGGTGTCATGGGCTTTGAAGACACTCGAATTCAGGACGCAAGGGAGAAACGTGCTAAGAGGAAGGCACACTTGGCAAATCCATACCGTGATCAACTCCCGCCCGGAAACCAATGTTCCCACTGTGGAAGGACGTGTGGATCCAGAATTGGCCTCCACAGTCACTTACGGACTCATTGTTAAAACTATGTTTATGGAAGACAATCTTACTCGGTTACGAGGGATCGCCAAAGAAGAAGAAGGACTAGATGGCCCTTGTGGGTTGGGTCCCCTGCAACTCCTTTGATTCTATGAGATTCAGGTGGCCCAATTAATGCTGATTTGGAGTTCTGTGTAACAACAAATCCACTTCCCCAAATGATCTGACTTTTTCTGATAAGGAAAAATGCACAGGAAAGTGTGGAGTAATTCCCTGTAGCCTCCCCACGAACAAATCAAGATAAATCAATAAGCAGGTCGTCTGGCTATGACCTGAGAAGCTGCCAACTGCAGTGTCAAGTAAGGACACTGACATACAGCTGTTACCAGTTCCAGTTATGAAACAAGAAGCTACCTTGTCTCAAATTAGCACACTGCCAGGAGTCTTTGCCCAGGACTATGTGTGCAAAGTTGGGGCTCTCCCATGGGCTCACAACTTACTCTGCGGCATTTGGGATAACCAGGTAGCTACCTAGATCTACCTACCTGGTGAATGGTCGCAGACAAAAGTGGAGTCCTGGCCTTGAAGGGGTGAGCTTTTGTCATGCCTGATGCCAGCTTGAGTTTGTTCTGAATGACACAAAGGATGATGTTCACTCACCATCCTTTGTGCACATCTCACAGTAGCAGGTGACAGAGAGTCCTGAGGACCCTTGCGGCGGCACTTTTTCCGTTGGGCCCACCCTCACTTAAATATAGTGCACCCACCTCGCAGAACACCAATTCCACAGATTCCTACAAACTGCCCCAGATTATCTTGTGGGGGACTTGTGTAAGGGAAGACTTAATACTTTGGAGTCCTGGGCAGGATTTGATCAAATAAACAATAAAGATTTTATTAAACAAAGGAAGTTTATGACACGAAGTGGGTAAAACGTGAGATACTTCAGATTATAATGTTATTTCACTTCAGTTCTTTCTCAGTTGTTGCACAGCTGTTGCCACTTAATACTTTGGTTCTTAAACAAGGTGGAACTTCCTGTCAGCTCCGGAGGTACTCCAAGTAACAGACCCAAGGGATCACCACACCCCTCTTAACTGGTTTGGGGATCTTCTCTTTTCATAGAATCTCTCCCCTCCTGACCGGAATGAGACCTAAGTAGACTGTATCTTTCCAGCTTCTACTTCTCCTATCTCCACCTCAGCCTCCCAGTTAATTCCTGGCCTATTATTATTACAGGGTACCACACCCTGTCCTCCACACTAAGCTCAGAGACTCCTTTTTCTAGTTTTGATATATTCCTCAGAGTGGATGTTTCTACCCAGAACCAACTCTCTCTCCACTCTCTATCTCCCAACCTATTCTCCCAACCTAAAAAACTGTCTCTCAAAATCAGGCTTCATCAACCTTGGCCCTCCAGATGTTTTTGGCCTACAACTCCCATGATCCGTAGCTAGCAGGACCAGTGGTCAGGATGATGGGAATTGTAGTCTCAAAACATCTGGAGGGCCGAGGTTGAGGAAGCCTGCTCAAAATCCTCTCCTTTTCAACTCCCCCTCCTGGAACCCTGGCCATTCAGAAGCTGCCGTTTGTTAACCGTTTGCTGGCAGGGAAAAAGGAAAACACCTGGTGACCCAACCTGCCCAGCAAAAACAAACTTTTCCATCACAACCTTTCTTCTCCTGACGAGATCCACTGGGTATGAACCAGCCCTGTACAACTTGAGATGACCCAGTTTGCAGGTTGCACTGACCTGTGGCAGCTCTGCAGGGCCTTGATAAGCCTCCTGGATGTGTTGTTTGCCCAGGATCCTGAACATTGTGTGTGTATGTGTGGGTCACGAGTTGTGCAGGATGACTGTCTAAAGAGCCTAGCTTGCTCCATTGACCAGTCAGGTGGCGATGAGGCATCAAGCTTTTGTTCCATTCTGGGGAGCCCTGATGTGCTCTGACAACAACTCTGTTTCCAGCTCACAGAGGATTCACGCTGTCAGCAGCCTTTCCACAGGCAGAGAGCCTTTCCCTCTGAGGGTCCTCATCCGCCACTGGTGGTTGCTCCTAGGAGAAAGTAAGTGCAATGGACTTTCTTACCTGCTGGTGTAGATTGTGAGTTTTCTGCCTTCCTTTGGGGGGTTTTAACACTTCAGCTGCAATCCAAACAATTTGCTTCCTGAGAGTTTGTGCTTATTCCAACCTACCACTTTTCCCCTCTCACTAATTGCAGCATTGGGGGGGCGGGGGGGGACACACAACAGATTTCCATGAAGATCCCAGGGAGCGAAGGCAGCATTCCTTCCTGTCCGGTGGAGCAAATAGCCTCCCTTGCACTTGCTACTATATTGTTGCACGCCAACCCAAACTTGGAGTGCTGAGAGATTCCAAGGGTCCTAGGTTTGGCTTCATTGGAATGAAGATCAGCCGAGACTGTGGTGTCTTTAGGATATATAGTTGTATTTAAACATATATACAACCTGAGCATAAAATGAAGGGGTTCACAGCATTAGCAGCCTGACAGATTTCGCTTCAATAGGGACAAATGTAAGGTTCTGCACTTAGGCAGAGATAACCAGCTGCACAAATATAAGATTTGGGACATCTGGCTTGCATGCAAAAAACAATCTAGGGATCTTAATAGACCACAAGCTTAACATGAGTCAAAAGTGTGATGCAGGAGCAAAAAAAGCTGATGCCATTTGAGGTGGCAGCAACAGAAGTCAAGTGTCCACATTGAGGAAAGTTATACTCCTCCTCTATTCTTCCTTGGTCAGACCCCCACCTGGAGTCCTGTGTCCAGTTCTGGGCACCTCAGTTTAAGAAGGATATTGATAAGTTGCAATGTGTGCAGAGGAGGGCAACCAAGATGAACAAGGGTCTGGAAGGCAAGCCTTATGAGGAACAGTCGAGGGAGTTGGGTATGTTTAACCCGGAGAGAAAAAAGCAGAGACATCACCTTGCCAACAAAGGTCCGTATAGTTAAAGCTCTGGTTTTCCCAGTAGTGATGTATGGAAGTGAGAGCTGGACCATAAAGAAGGCTGATCGCCGAAGAATTGATGCTTTTGAATTATGGTGCTGGAGGAGACTCTTGAGAGTCCCATGGACTGCAAGAAGATCAAACCTATCCATTCTTAAGGAAATCAGCCCCGAGTGCTCACTGGAAGGACAGATCGTGAAGCTGAGGCTCCAATACTTTGGCCACCTCATGAGAAGAGAAGACTCCCTGGAAAAGACCCTGATGTTGTGAAAGATGGAGGGCAGAAGGAGAAGGGGACGACAGAGGACGAGATGGTTGGACAGTGTTCCCGAAGCTACCAGCATGAGTTTGACCAAACTGCGGGAGGCAGTGGAAGACAGGAGTGCCTGGCGTACTCTGGTCCACAGGGCCACGAAGAGTCAGACACGACTAAACAACTAAACAACAACAAAAAACCTGGAGAAGAGAATACTAAGGGCCGTCACATGGAAAATGGAGCAAGCTTGTCTTCTCCTGCTCTGGAGAGTAGGACACAAACCAATGCCTTCAAGTCTCTCTCTCTCTCTCTCTCTCTCTCTCTCTCTCTCTCTCTCTCTCTCTCGTGTGTGTGTGTGTGTAAAAGGCCTATTCACTTGCTCTATGGCACGGAGCAACTGCTTTGGTTAGGATAATCACGATGCTTGACTTGGTGTGCCAAGTTTGCTCTCATACCTTCTACCTCTCCCTCCCTGCCCCCCCCCCCAATACTGGACCCCAAGAATTGGAAGGGACTTGGGGCATCATGCAGACTGACCCTGCCCCAGCCCAAACCTACAATGATATGCTTATCCGCTTTGATTCTCTGCAACATGGTATTGAGCAACATGTCTAGTTAGGACGGGGAAATGAATCTGAGTCTAATCTCACAATAATTGCTCTGCTTCTGCTCCACATTTGCACTTAAGAAATGCGATGCATGCACACACACACACACACACACACACACACACACACACACACTGTTTCACATGCTTTATGGATTATTAATCCTCAAGGAGCGTAAAGTCAAAAGCTCATCGGGTATCGGCTCTCTCATATTTCCCTTGTTGCAAGACATTTTTCTCACTGGAAACAAAACCCCAGCGACAGCAGTACAATCAGCACAAATGACATGGCACAGGTCGCGAGTCAGAGGCCTGGCCTATACAAGGGGGAAACCTTTATGCTGTAAGTTAGGGGGCTCCCATTACTGAGGGAAAGGGCCTCTGATTTCCCTAAGCTATCAAGGCCCTGCGCAGCCAGGCTGCTTTTTAATGGAACATTACTGGGCCAAACTGCGCTCAAATAAATTTCAATAGGGACACTTTGGCATGGATAACCAGATGCAGAAATTTGTGGGGGGGGGGCAGCTGGCTTGACAGCAGGACATGAGTCAACAATGTGATGAAGCAGCAGAAAAAGCTATCACAATTGTAGATCAAGGGAAGTAATAGAACTACTCCATTCTGCCTTGGTCAGACCTGGAGTTAGTTAGTTAGTTAGTTAGTTAGTTAGTTAGTTAGTTAGTTAGTTAGTTAGTTAGTTAGTTAGTTTTTTCACTTTCAAAACACAGTTCTTTTATTCTCCTGGAAAGGCAGCTGTATATTACAAAGCCTAAAGATGTGAAAACGCACACACACCGAGTGATTACTTCAGAAAGCAGTTTTGTGGTCTTAAAAGTTACAGTCCTGATGTTTCAAATGTTAAAGCTTTCTCCACAACCACACGTCCCTTTGATGTTTGGGTTGCTGAAAACAAATTCACTGGACAGTTTGTCTTCTATATAGTCCATTTCAGTTCCTAGAAGTGTGAGTTGCGCTTTCTTTTCAATAAACACTCTAACACCTTCCTGTACTACTTCCTCATCAGAGTCCCCCTTTGAATTTTGTGTATTCTAGTGTACAGTGGTACCTCTGGTTATGTACTTAATTCGTTCCGGAGGTCCGTTCTTAACCTGAAACTGTTTTTAAGCTGAAGCACCACTTTAGCTAATGGGGCCTCCTGCTGCCGCTGCGCCACTGGAGCACGATTTCTGTTCTCATCCTGAAGCAAAGTTCTTAACCCAAGGTACTATTTCTGGGTTAGTGGAGTCTGTAACCTGAAGCGTATGTAACCTGAAGCGTATGTAACCCGAGCTACCACTGTATAGGAAAGTCCATTACAGCCTCTTGTGTGGACACCAACTTTAACGCTGACATGGTCAGGTTTGTCTTTAAGCAGTTGTTTTATCTTCTGCACAGCAGATCGGGTCAGTGTAAGGGCAGCTGTAGTGGCCTGAATCTTCCTCTTGCTCACGGCCGAATGGCGGCTCTGACCATGGAAGAGGCCATCTCTTCTGCTCCACCCTTTCAGCCCCGTCCACTGAGGTTGTCCATGGACACGGCGGATGGAGCGACACACAGCTGGGTGTCATGGCACGCGGGTGGAGTAGAGTTTATGAAGGTTATTGACAAGCTGGAATTTGTGCTGAGGATCAAGCCATCTAGTCCGATGCCTCTGGCAAACCTGCAAGAGGACTCAAGCACAAGGGCAACTCTCCCCGCCTGTGGCTTCCAGCAATTGGTATGCTGCGTCCAGCTGTAGAGGCAGAGCACAGTCATCCATGAATTTGTCTAATCCCCATTTGAAGCCATCTAGGCTGGTGGGAGGACTTGCCGATCAGAAGGTCGGTGGTTTGAATCCCTGTGACGGGGTGAGCTCCCGTTGCTCGGTCCCTGCTTCTGCCAACCTAGCAGTTCAAAAGCACGTCAAAGTGCAAGTAGATAAATAGGTACCACTCCGGCGGGAAGGTAAACGGCGTTTCCGTGCGCTGCTCTGGTTCGCCAGAAGCGGCTTAGTCATGCTGTCAACATGACCCGGAAGCTGTACGCCAGCTCCCTCAGCCAATGAAGCGAGATGAGCGCCGCAACCCCAGAGTCGGTCACGACTGGACCTAATAGTCAGGGGTACCTTTACCTTTACCTTAGGCTGGTGGCCACCACTGCTTCCTGCATCAGGGAGTTCC
Source organism: Podarcis muralis (assembly GCF_964188315.1). NCBI lineage: Eukaryota > Metazoa > Chordata > Lepidosauria > Squamata > Lacertidae > Podarcis > Podarcis muralis. The sequence goes on along the minus strand of NC_135661.1, from coordinate 10,976,001 downwards.
ATTGTTCCCCAGGGCTACAACTGTTTTGCACAAAGATACGGCAACTCGGGCTTTCATAGGATCTCCTGGGCGCTGTGGCTTTCCCATTCGCCAAGACCATGTTAAAAACTAGGCTGTGGGACATAGATCGCCAGGAACTAATCTCAGCTGTGGAAAAAACATGTTCCCCTCTTTATTTTCGACTTTCTTGGGCGCAGGAATTTAACCGTAATTATTTACAATTTTTGCTTAACCTGCAAGAAAGAAGGGCCTTTTCGCTGGCTAGGTTCAATTCTAATCCTTCTAACCTCCCTTGGGGTAGGTTTGCGGGTTTGGCAGAAGGAGACAGGATCTGTCCATGCGATGCCTACCTGGTGGAAACTCTAGCTCACATGGCCCTTAAATGTAAAATGTATGATGATCTCCTCACCTCCTGGCAAATAGAAGGGGAAGAAATGGAGGCAGTGAGAGATTTTACTTCCTTGGGCTCCATGATCACTGCAGATGGTGACAGCTGTCACGAAATTAAAAGATGCCTGCTTCTTGGGAGAAAAGCAATGACAAACCTAGACAGCATCTTAAAAAGTAGAGACATCACCTTGCCGACAAAGGTCTGTATAGTAAAATCTATGGTTTTCCCAGTAATGATGTATGGAAGTGAGAGCTGGACCATAAAGAAGGCTGATCGCCGAAGAATGGATGCTTTTGAATTCTGGTACTGGAGGAGACTCTTGAGAGTCCCATGGACTGCAAGAAGATCAAACCTCTCCATTCTGAAGGAAATCAGCCCTGAGTGCTCACTGGAAGGACAGATCGTGAAGCTGAGGCTCCAATACTTTGGCCATTTCATGAGAAGGGAACACGACTAAACGACTAAACAACATGATGATCTCCGCCAACAATTTCTAGACCATCTATGTATTCCAACATGGAAACCAGAGACGGAGGTTATGCGCTTCTTATTACAGGGGAGAGACCAGGAGCTCACCAAGACAGTAGCTAAGTTCCTCTATTTGATTTTTTGTCGCCAAAGTATGCTACAGGATCTTGCCCTTGCTGGAAACCCACAGAGATGAGGCTGCTTGCTCACCTCTTCTGCCCTTTGGCGGGCGACTGTGCCGTTGGGGTGGCGATGAGATCACACTGGCCAATCTATTCTGAATGTATTCTGAATGTTCTTATGCGAGGCCAATAAAGGCGACTTGACTTTACTGCCCTCCAGCGGCCCCTCAGGCAAGTCACTCCAATGTCTTCCCTTTTGGAGTTCTTGCAAAAGGGTTTTTTTTGGGGGGAGGGGGTTGGGGGCAACAGGAGAGAACTGCTGAGCCAGAAGCCTCCGGCAGTTGGCCTGCGGGTGACAGCAGCTGAAGGGTGTGTGTGTTTGGACTGAAGTATTGTTTTCTTTCCTGGGACTCAGGCTTTTGTGCAAACGAGTCATGTGAGTGGCAAGCCCTGGAGGGCCAATGGCTCAGCAATTTCACCCTCTTTGTTGTGCTGCTGTTCCCAGAAGGTTCTGCCCTGTCATTAGGCCTGGATTATTGTGTTGAGCGCAGGGACTTTTCAGTTTACAGGAAAGGCTAGTAAGGGCTCGTCCACTCATAACTTTTGCCCTGCGCTTTCTAGGCACAGGCCTGCACTTTCCTGCTTCATGTCGGAGCACTTTTTCCATTTTCTTTGCCCTGCCTACCGCATGGCCCAAGAAAACCTGCTGGCGCTGTGGGTTAAAACCACAGAGCCTAGGACTTGCTGATCAGAAGGTCGGTGGTTCGAATCCCTGCGACGGGGTGAGCTCCCGTTGCTCGGTCCCTGCTCCTGCCCACCTAGCGGTTCGAAAGCACGTCATAGTGCAAGTAGATAAATAGGTACCACTCCAGCGGGAAGCTAAATGGCGTTTCCGTGCGCTGCTCTGGTTCGCCAGAAGCGGCTTAGTCATGCTGGCCACATGACCCGGAAGCTGTACGCTGGCTCCCTCGGCCAATAAAGCGAGATGAGCGCCGCAACCCCAGAGTCGGCCACAACAGGACCTAATGGTCAGGGGTCCCTTTACCTTTACCTTTACAGAACAGACGGCAATCTGGGTTTTCCGTGAAAGAGGAGGCTTTTGCAGGGAAAGTGGCGAGGCAACATGACAGATGTTTATGAAATCATGCATGGCTTGGAGAAAGTGTTTAGAGAAAAGTTCCCCTCCCTCTCTCATAAAACTCGGCTTTGTGGGCATCCAGTGAAGCTGACGGCTGGGCAGTTAAAAGGAAGGATTTCTCACGCAGTGCAGAGTTGAACTTTGGAGCTTTGGGAGTAAGTGGTGGGTGCCAACCTGGATGGCTTTAAAAGAGGATTGGGAAAATCCATGGAGGATTATTAAGCAATCATTGGCTCCTAGCCAGGATGGCTCTGTTCTGCCTCCACACTTGGAGGCAGCGATGCCCCTGAACACCAGTTGCTGGAAACCACAGGAGGGGAGAGAGGGCTCTTGTTCTGGGATCCTGCTCGTTGGGCACTGTGAGAACAGCATGCTAGTCTAGATGGGGCTCCTTTGGCCTGATCCAGCAGGTTCTTCTGTTGTTCTGATGTTCATCATCATCATCATCATCATCATTTATTATTTGTACCCCACCCATCTGGCTGGGTCTCCCCAGCCACTCTGGGCGGATTCCAACAAAGATTACAAATAAATTAAAACGACACACATTAAAAGCTTCCCTAAACAGGGCTGCCTTCAGATGTCTTCTAAATGTCAGGTAGTTGTTCATCTCTTTGACATCTGATGGGAGGGCATTCCACAGGGTGGGTGCCACTACCGAGAAGGCCCTGTGCCTGGTTCCCTGTAGCTTTGCTTCTCGCAGTTGAGGGAACCGCCAGAAGGCCCTCGGCGCTGGACCTCAGTGTCTGGGCTGAATGATAGAGGTGGAGACGCTCCTTCAGGTATACTGGACCGAGGCCGTTTAGGGCTTTAAAGGTCAGCACCAACACTTTGAATTGTGCTCGGAAATGTGCTGGGAGCCAATGTAGGTCTTTCAAGTGTTATGTGATCTCGGCAGCCACATAAACCAGCCTTCTGCCTGGAAACCAGTAAAGCAAATGCCTTTTTTGCCTGAGACGCATTCCATGCCAGACTTTGCCAGGATGCCATCTCTAAGCTGCGGCTTCCCAGAATGGCTGCAACTCTCTCAGGAGCAGGCAGGGTTAGAATCCAGGACTCTTCTGTGGGGAGTCACTCAAGCTGCAGGGACAAGGCCAGGATTGTTGCTTTAGCCTACTGTGCTCTGCTACAGCTACAGAGCCAACCAAGACCTTCCCTTGGCTCCTTCTAGCTCAGGCATAGGCAAACCCTGGCCCTCCAGATGTTTGGGACTACAATTCCCATCATCCCTAGCTAACAGGACCAGTGGTCAGGGATGATGGGAATTGTAGTCTCAAACATCTGGAGGGCCGGAGTTGCCTATGCCTGCTTTAGCTAACTTAACGCTTTCAGCTAAAGCCTCAGTCCAGGTCTGCCTTCCCACACCTGGTGATTTGGCCCACATCCCCCACCAGCCCCAGCCAGCACAGCCACCTGCCTGCTAGGGTTGCCAACTGACCAGTGCAGTGCAGCTGCAATGCAGAAATGTGGGAAATGGATCCTCAGCTCTGTTCTGCCAATGGAGCACAGAGCATAGCTGTCAACTTACAGATTTGAAAATAAGGGACCAGCAGCCAAAATAAGGGACCTGCAGCCTCACCTGTTCCAGGCACTCCAGTCTTCCCGTCCTCCTGCAGTCTGGTCAAACTTCGAGAACACTGTCCAACCAACTTTTCAACCAGAGGTTCAACTGAATATAATCTGAATCACATGCACCACGAGGCCTGTGCAGCCTCAACTTAAGATGGCTCCCCAGCCTGGCTTTGCACTGCAAAGTTTGCAGCAGCACGTGCAACAAAATGGCGTCCGGCATTCAAAAACCTCCTCAGCTTGCATTAACTAGCCACACACAAGGCATGCAAGCTCCACCCCCCAGTTGTTCTTAGACTTCTTACTGGGTGAGCAACACAGCCAAGCAACACAGTTGGAGCCTCCCTCCTCCCTGACCGGCAGGGAAGGAGGGAGAGGAGCTGCTTCCTTTGAAATTTAAGGGACATCATTTAAGGGACATCCATCAATAAGGGACAGCAGCGGGACATGGCGCTGGAATAAGGGACTGTCCCTTCAAATAAGGGACACTTGACAGCTGTGGCGCAGAGGTGTAGCAAGGGCTGGACTTCAGGCCCAACATCCTTCAGGGCCTGCAGAGGACCCAGAGAGCTCTGATTCCTGCTTTGCTGCTGGACTGTGAAATAAAAAAAATAAGGTCTTATATATATATAATAAACGTTCATAAATGTACCAAGCAAACATGTACATAAATCCATAAACCACATGTCTGAAGCAGCACAGGAGAACAGCCATGAAGCCATTTTGGCTCCCAAACTGACCAAAGGTTTTCTCTGCAAAGTCAAAGGAAAATGGAAAAGCTTCCCCATTGTCTTTTCCTTCACAAATCCTGTCTTAAGGGTATCTCTGTGTGTGAATAAGGTGAGCCTGTGACCTGGCTCAGGAACTAAGTATTTATCATTACATGAGACTGGCCAGGCTCCCCAGGGATTTCCAATCAAGTAAGCATTAACAGGTAACCTGCTAGACAGGAGGTAAACAACGCGCTCAGATTTCTGTTGTAGACCACCCCTTTCTGTGATGTAGGTATGATGTATCTGGGGGGTGGTCTTGAGCTACACCCCTTCTGTGATGTATGTATGATGTTTCTAGGGGTGGCCATGGACTTCAGGGCGGGCAATTTTAAATGTCTATATAAGGGCGGGCACACCTGGGTTCTGGGTCCTCCTCCTTCTCCTGCGTGTGAAGGGGGCACCCTGTTGCAACAGTTCAATAAAGATCAGGCTTACGAGCTGCTTTGCTTCTCAATATTCTCTGGTTGGCCTTTGTTGTTTTTCTCCAGCCGATGGAGAACCTGCAAAGGACTCTATAAGGGCTCTTGGGTCCCCCATAAGGGAATATAATAATATGATAATAATAATAATAATTTATTATTTATACCCCGCCCATCTGGCTGGGCTTCCCCAGCCACTCTGGGCGACTTCCAAAAGAATATTAAAATACTATAATACATCAAACATTAAAAGCTTCCCGAAACAGGGCTGCCTTCAGATGTCTTCTAAAAGCCTGGTAGTTGTTTTCTTTGACATCTGGTGGGAGGGTGTTCCACAGGGAAGGTGCCACTACCGAGAAGGCCCTCTGCCTGGTTCCCTGTAACTTGGCTTCTCGCAGTGAGGGAACCGCCAGAAGGCCCTCGGTGCTGGACCTCAGTGTCCAGGTAGAACGATGGGGGTGGAGACGCTCCTTCAGATATACTGGACCAAGGCCGTTTAGGGCTTTAAAGGTCAACACCAACACTTTGAATTGTGCTCGGAAACGTACTGGGAGCCAATGTAGGTCTTTCAAGACCGGTGTTATGTGGTCTCTGCGGCCGCTCCCAGTCACCAGTCTAGCTGCCGCATTCTGGATTAGTTGTAGTTTCCGGGTCACCTTCAAAGGTAGCCCCATGTAGAGCGCATTGCAGTAATCCAAGCGGGAGATAACCAGAGCATGCACCACTCTGGCGAGACAGTCTGCAGGCAGATAGGGTCTCAGCCTGCGTACCAGATGGAGCTGGTAAACAGCTGCCCTGGACACAGATTTGACCTGTGCCTCCATGGACAGCTGTGAGTCCAGAATGACTCCCAGGCTGCGCACCTGGTCCTTCAGGGGCACAGTTACCCCATTCAGGACCAGGGAATCCTCCACACCTGCCCGCCTCCTGTCCCCCAAAAACAGTACTTCTGTTAGAATAAGGGCAGATTTTCGTTTATTACAACTGGATGAACCTTGGAAGTCCCTTCCGACTCTACAATTCTAGGATCTTTCACCTTCTCTTTCTGTTTCAGGTACAACACCATGAGGAAGAGCTGGGCTGCCTGGTACTGGGTCGTGGTGCTCCTTGTTGCTCTCGTCAGCGAGCCTGCCTTTTGCCGCAGGGGAGGAGGAAGAGGAGGCGGCGGGGGCAGCGGGGGCAGCAAAAGCGGAGGGTCATCGCGCGGTGGGTTCCACTCCCTGCCAAAGAGCAGCAGCAGCAGTAGCGGGCAAAGCTCCAGCAGCAGCCGTGGCGCGAAGGTGGCAGGGGCCGCAGCAGTGGGGGCAGCCGTGGGATACGGCCTGAGCTCCCTCGGGAGGTCTCGCTTCTCCCGAGGAGGCCAAGGCTCTTCCTCGGCCGGCAAGCACATGTCGCAGCCCGGATTCCAGAACCCCAACTGGTCGGACCCCATGATGGAAGGCGAGCTCTACAGTCAAGCGGCCAAGGACCCCTGGGCAGGGACCCTCCTGACCTTCTCCCCTGTGGTGTGGGGGGTCACCTGCCTCCTGCTCCAGGGCTGAGGCAGAGCCCTATCGTCCCCAAAGAGGAGCAGGCCCGGGAGGCCATTGTGTGCTGTGCTGTGAAGGGTGGCGTTTGTGGTAGCTTGTAGTGAGAAAGAGGCTGGTGTGAGGTTCAGTGGTGGCAAAGGTCCGGGCCAGCCTGCCCATGAAGAGTTTGAAGAGTTTGGATTTGATATCCCGCTTTATCACTACCCGAAGGAGTCTCAAAGTGGCTAACAATCTCCTTTTCCCTTCCTCCCCCACAACAAACACTCTGTGAGGTGAGTGAGGCTGAGAGACTTCAGAGAAGTGTGACTAGCCCAAGGTCACCCAGCAGCTGCATGTGGAGGAGCGGGGAATTGAACCCGGTTCACCAGATTACGAGTCCACTGCTCCGAACCACTACACCACACTGGCTCTCATGAGGTGGGCTGAGGCAGCGACACCCCAAGAGGCAGTGTTCATGCTGGTGTCCCACTGCCAGTGGAGAAGGGGTGGCGGCTACCAACTGTTAATGGAGAAATCTGAGGGCTCCCTTGGACAAAAAAAACAAGGACACCAGCCAGGAATACCAGAGCAAAACAGCAGCCAGTAGGCTTGGTCTTTATTGAAGACTGTTGCGACCGGACTCCCACCTGCCACAAGGTGGAACAAGATGGAAGCTCCAAACAAAAGAGCCCCCAAACCTTTATTAGCTGCTAATCCCCATGTTACACCCCCCCAAACTACATCACTAATGCATCATGGTTACATCATGAAAGGGGAGGTCTGGTGGCAGTAATCTGAGCATCCTGGACCCTGCCCCATGGATCCCCTTGCCCTCCACCAAACACCCATCAAGTGTAACAAAAGAGATATCTACATTTCCCTGTTTCCCAGCCAAGTTAATCACATCCTTTTGCCTTCATCTGGGTTGGTTATTTCTGGAATGGCTACCTGTCTGGCACTCAGGTATCAGGATGCCAGGGATTATCACTCAGGCAGAGGGGCTGCTGAGTAGCTGAGCTCACATGTCTATATGCATTTCTGAAATTTTCCCAGTGAGCCAGTACACAGATAACATTTATCAGTGAATTCTTACATTTGGTATCGTGCAGCAAAGGCCCTTTGAATAGATAGGAAGAAAGTGTGATGAAAAGTTTGTGGGGACAAATCACAAAAGTCACAAAAGCGATTGTGCTGATTTTGGTAGTGGGCTGCATGTGCATGATATCTGCTGGAGGGGCAACCCCCCCCCAACCTATACATAAATTCCTGCAACACGATGAGAAATCTCGCCCAAACCTTACAAGTTCTAACCAGAACCCGGTGCTGCTATCCCTGCTTTGCTGACACTGCCATGCAGCCCATAGCTTTGGCAGGGCAGGGAGACTTCGCCAGCAGAGCAGACCTTTCTCTTTGGCCTCAGGCGGCATAATTGGAGGGGCCACCCCTGGTGAAGATAGTAGCTTTAAAACAGGGGTGGGTGATCCCTTGCATCAAAGGGGAGGGTGCCCAAGAGGAGCCTCTCACACTCCCTTTCATTGCGCAACTGCAACACGTCAACCCCACACTCCCATGAGGCTGGGTGAAGCGGGCACCTCAAGGAGAACCCCACAAAGGACCACCCAGCTCTGCTGCTGGTCTCCCTGGCTTCTAGGGGAAGAGAGGGATGGGCAGCAAAGCTCTGCAGAACACCTCCCTCTGGTGGCCTGGAGGACCACTCAGTTGAGTACTGATGGCCACTTCGAGGCCCCACTTGCCTCCCCCTCCTCCCTGTCCATTCTTTAATCCAGGATTGGTTAATTAGTCCAATTAGAGGACTTTCCAAAGCCCATCTCTCTGCGCAGGCAATCAAGAGGCCTGGCCAGAGTTCCAGGGCACAGGCCAAATCGCCCAAGGAGGTTAAGGACCAGGGACAGTGGTGTCACCCCAGGCCAGAGGTTCCTCCCTGCTCCTTTCAAATGTTCTAAACCAGGCATGGCCGGACTTGGCCCTGCAGATGTTTTTGGGACTACAATTCCCATCATCCCTTACCACTGGTCCTGTTGGCTAGGGGTGATGGGAGTTGTAGTCCCAAAACATCTGGAGGCCCATGTTCCCTGTATGCTATCAAGGGAGGTGTTTAATTTCATATAATCACAGAACTGTGGAGCTGAAAGGATAATCCAGTGCAACCCCCTGCAAAGTTTTGAAAAGAGCTGGGCTCAGGCATGAATAGAAGTCCTGCCGTTTTTCAGGGCTTTGGAAAACTGCTCCTTGGCATTAATGCTGCTCACAAGGAATGCGGGGGGGGGGGGGGGTGATAACTGACTGCAGCCCCCCTTGTCTGCACCAAGGCAGATGCTCCATTGCTGATAATAGTGATGGCTTCTTCTTTCAGGTGCTGGGTGGCGCTTTTATACAGAGGTGCAGCTTATGTTGCAAGCCGCTGAGGTGTGCAAATATGGTTTGACTGGGGGCCTGGTGGGATATTTCTCTTCTGGGTTTTCTGTGGCGGCATAATTTTAATAGAAGAATCATTACATATTTGCACCCCTGTAATTCACTTTATTTTGCTGTTTTTAAGGAAATAAATGGTTGGATTTAATATTCAAATGGCTACTTTTACTCCAAATAAATATGTCCCTTTTCTGTTTGTTTCCCTTGCCAGCCTCAACAAGATCAGTCGCAGAAACAACCTAATTTTTATTTATAGGTGCTGGTGTGTTGGGACAATGCAACCCTAATCTCTGCCCACTTCACACTGTAATAAAGCAATTCGTTCAGGACAGCAGGTGCAAATGCTTTTATTGAAAGTAACTCTCAATCCAAACAAAGTAGCAAAGTCACAAACTTTCCATGTAAATAGCAACATTATGAAAGCGGCGAGGGTAATCTGCGACCGGAGGGGTTTTTTTGCAAGCGAATCGCATGCACAAGGGCGCCCTCTGCAGGTGGAGCAAAGCAAGTTCCCAAGCAAATTTGGACAGAAAATGAATTTACTGTATGCTCTTCCCATTTCCTGGCCAGGGCTAACCGACAGTCAACTAATGAGGCCAAGCAAAGGTCACTGAAGGCGGTTTAGGTTCATCCTGTCCCACAAGGGGAGCACAGCCTTGTATGAGAGGCCATAGAGGTCTTCCACCCTACATCTTAGATAGGTCTCTGGTGGGAGAAGCAGGAATGGGAGGTTGGAGCCTGTGGGCTTAACTGAGGACCCACCAACCCTTTACGATATACCATATTTTTCGCTCTATAAGATGCACCAGACCACAAGAACGCACCTAGTTTTTGGACGAGGAAAACAAGAAAAATAATAATTCTGAATCTCAGAAGCCAGAACAACAAGAGGGATCGCTGCGCAGCAAAAGCAGCGATCCCTCTGGCTGTTCTGGCTTCTGGGATAGCTGCGCAGCCTGCATTGGCTCCATAAGACGCACATACATTTCCCCTTACTTTTTAGGAGGGAAAAAGTGGGTCTTATAGAGCAAAAAATACGGTATACGATATCTGTATTGCCATTGTCCCATACAGAACAATGAAATTGGAAATCTACATAAAACATCCAAAACCCCCTAAAAACTCTGAAACCCCATTTTAAAATACAATATACTATAGAGACTCCTTATGCTGCATTTAGAACCAGAATTGCATTTGTGTAGAAACTGTTTCTCAGGCGGCTAGTCCTGGTCTTTATAATCCTATACCTTCTTCCAGAGGGCAGAAGCTGAGAGAGATCATTTCCGGGGTGTGTACTATCCTACGCTATCTCTGAAGCTTTCTTATGGCACCTGACAGCATAGATTTGATCTAATAATTTGAGCACTGAGCAAGAGGGGGGTGTCCAGCTCATGTCCCACAAGAACTGAATGTACAGTTCGGAATGTGCCATGGGATATTCCGGGAAGTCCTGGTTTTCTATTATTTATTACATTGATATCTCACCTTTTCTGCCCATGGCCCTCAAGGTGGTGTATGCGCCTCGCCTCTCCCCTCGCTCATTTAGTCCCCACAACAACCCTGTGAGGTAGGTTAGGCTGAGAGGCAGTGACTGGCCCCCAAAGTGAGCCGCATGGTTGAGTGGGGATTCGAACCCTGGTCTCCCAGGTGATTCCAGTCGGACACTGAAATCACTGCACCATTCCAGCTCTCTTTGGCCGATGGGTCTGTGTGGAAACTTCAAACCAGAAGACTTGAAAGGTGTTTTCCTAAGTGTGCTACCCACTGAGCTCTTTAAGGTAAGCTCTGCTGAAAACAGCATCCTAGGTGCCTCATTTGAAGGGCCAGCGTTGGGGTATTCTTAGAGAAGAAGAAGGGTTTGGATTTGATATCCCGCTTTATCACTACCCGAAGAAGTCTCAAAGCGGCTAACATTCTCCTTTCCCTTCCTCTCCCACAACAAACACTCTGTGAGGTGAGTGGGGCTGAGAGACTTCAGAGAAGTGTGACTAGCCCAAGGTTACCCAGCAGCTGCATGTGGAGCAGCGGAGAGGCGAACCCAGTTCACCAGATTACGAGACTACCGCTCTTAACCACTACACCACACTGGCTCTCGCCACATTGGCTAGAAGAGGTTGCTTTCATTTTCCTCTGGAGCTGCCTTCCCCAACCTGGTGCCCTCCAAATGTTTTGGACCACAAGTCCCACCAGCCCCAGGGATCATGGCCATGTGGTGCTGAGGGTCCCAAAGCTCCTTGAGGGCAGCAGGATTTGAGTGAGGCTAGTGCAAAGGAAAATGCGCTCGGCCGAACCTCCCCAGGATTGAAGTCTTGGGACAACCAGGACCGGAGAAGGAGGACGGCACCGTCAATTGCCCTCCTCTTCCAAGTGATAGCTAACTCTTTCTCCTGGATCTTGCCTCTTCTCAGATCAGCTGCCTGCAAGGAGGCAATAACCCATAACAATCTAATTCCTTCCAGTAGCACCTTAAAGACCAACTAAGTTAGTTCTTGGTATGAGCTTTCGTGTGCATGCACACTTCTTCAGATACAAGCTTCAGATATGAGCTTTCGTATGCATGCACACTTCTTCAGATGGTATCTGAAGAAGTGTACATGCACACGAAAGCTCATACCAAGAACTAACTTAGTTGGTCTTTAAGGTGCTACTGGAAGGAATTTTTTTGTTTTGACTATGGCAGACCAACACGGCTACCTATCTGCAACCATAACAATCTATTATTCACCACTTCCTGAAACTCTACAGCTGTCACATTGGGTTAGTGTAAATTGGGCAGCTATCATTTATTTAAGTGCTTTCCCATTTTTGCTTGTGTCCAACCAGACGTGAGATGAGGAGCTTGGGGGAAATCTCCAGCTTCTTTCTGAATTCTTCTCTCTCTCTCTCTCCTACCCCACATGCAGAGGCATCCCTCCCATATGTGAGGCAGTGGGTCTGGATGCTAATTATGCCAGGCAGCATTGGCAAGAGCAAGTTGGGCTTTCAGCTGTGCAGATAAGAGCAAGAAGAGAGAGGGGAGCCCTGGGCCCTGAAAGGGAGAGAGCTGGCACCTGGGCATGTTGGTGTGGCCACTGAAATTCATAACTGCACCAATGAACCTTTAATCTAGGGGGCTCACACCCCCCCCCACGCTCAGGACTGCCTTTGTGCTCCCACCTTGAGGTATTAATGATAGGCATAAACTCAGGACGGATGAATCTGTCAGTATTGGTTTCCCATATTTAATCTGAAGTTCAGTTCTCCCCATTTCTACATCAGTTTTCAGCCTTTGAAATTATTTTTTTAAGGGGGCCTCACGAAATCTCATCACTGTTTTAATGGGCATTTCACCATATACACACAATTTTAATGCAATTTTGCTCAATACACACATCATTTCAAGCAATTTCTCTTAATGTAATGCATTCTTGTATGTTATTTGCGCCAAAAAAAGCAAAAAAAAAAAAAAAAAAGCAGAGATATCACCTTGCCAACAAAGGTCCGTATAGTTAAAGCTATGGTTTTCCCAGTAGTGATGTATGGAAGTGAGAGCTGGACCTTAAAGAAGGCTGATCGCCGAAGAATTGATGCTTTTGAATTATGGTGCTGGAGGAGACTCTTGAGAGTCCCATGGACTGCAAGAAGATCAAACCTCTCCATTCTGAAGGAAATCAGCCCTGAGTGCTCACTGGAAGGACAGATCCTGAAGCTGAATACTTTGGTCACCTCATGAGAAGAAAAGACTCCCTGGAAAAGACCCTGATGTTGGGAAAGATGGAGGGCACAAGGAGAAGGGGACGACAGAGGACAAGATGGTTGGATAGTGTTCTCGAAGCTACCAGCATGAGTTTGACCAAGCTGCGGGAGGCAGTGGAAGACAGGAGTGCCTGGCGTGCTCTGGTCCAGGGGGTCACGAAGAGTCGGACACGACTAAACGACTAAACAACAACAAGGCATTTTTAACGCGCCTTTTCTCCTAAGCCACAGATATATATTTCTGTGTGCACATCTTGGCTGGAGAATTTCCTTGCAAACTTCAGAGAATTGCAGATTTCAAAGGCTGTTTTGGATTCTGTGTGAACTGAGCCGGTTCCTATTCAAATGCAGAGTGAAACAGATTTCTTCCCCCACCCCCAGCAGAAACCCAGGAAGCCACTTTCCTGCCTTTGTGCCCCTCAATAATGTCCAAAACCACCATAGGTCAAATCTCTTACAGAATTAGCTGTGTGATCCCTCCTGAAGCAAAAACCCAGAAAGCCACCTGAGGTTGAGCTCTGTGCAAGGGGATCCCAGGGGAAGCAGCATTCTTGAAATTCTCCGGAGAGCTGAAGCGCTTCCAGCATGCACCTGCAAGGCATAAGAAAGTACCAGTAAAACAGTCCTGTAGAGTCAGGCCAATGGCCCATCTATTCCACCCTCCTGTTTTCACAGCCGCAAACCGGATGCCCATTATGGGAAGCCCGCAAGCAGGATTCGAACTCAAGAGCCCTCGGCTCTCTTATGGTTTCCAGCAACGGGCAAGTCCCAACTGATACATGTACATGTGCTTAGCTTTTTTTTTAAAAAAAGATTTTTTATTGATACAACAAGAAAAAAGAAGGGGGGAAAAACCACAAATACCAAATTACATACAGGAATAACTATAAACACATAATTTTCTTAGCAAACAATATAACATATATTGGTCTTAACACGAAAGACCCGACCTCCTGTCTATTCCATATTTCGATTTCATAATACTTGTTGCCAATAAACACTTTTATCCTAATTAAACTTCTTCTTAATATATCTAATTTTGTATCTACCTTGCAACTATTACTGAAGTTCCTCGAATGCTCCAACAGAATTTAAACTACTATATTTATTTTTCAGATATTCTTTGAAAACCTCCCATTTTGAAACAAATTCCTGTTTTGATTTATTCTTTATTTTTTCTGATAGACCATCTAATTCGGCATATTCTGTTAGCTTTTGGATCCAATCTTGTATAGAGGGGATTTCATTACTCTTCCATTTTGTAGCGATCAGAACTCTTGCTGCCGCCGTCGCATATAAAAAGATACCCTTCCTCTTTTGTGGAATATCCAAATCTGTTATTCCCAGGAGGTAGATCTTTAGCATTTTTAGCAATTCTGCATGGATACTCTCCCAGAATATCTGTATTTTCCTACATATCCACCAGATATCCATCAGCTTAGCTTGTGGGCCCATAGACTAGTGAGCATATGGAGGGGGCGGGGTATGTTTGCTGTGCTGTGCCAAAATCTGTCCTCCAATTTCTAGGGAGTTTTCAACCCCTGCGAAAGAGGCTTCCATTTTCTACATATGTTTCCAGGTACAATTCAAAGTGTTGTTGCTGACCTTTATAGCCCTAAATGGCCTCAGCCCTGTATACCTGAAGGAGAGTCTCCATCCCCATCGTTCTGCCCGGACGCTGAGGTCCAGCTCTGAGGGCCTTCTGGTGGTTCCCTCACTGTGAGAAGTGAGGTTACATCAGATGTCAAGGAGATAAGTAACTATACAACCTTAGAAGATGTCTGAAGGCAGCCCTGTACAGTGGTACCTTGGTTCTCGAACTTAATCCGTTCCAGGAGTCCGATCGACTCCCGAAAGCGTTCGAAAACCAAGGCTCAGCTTCCAATTGGCTGCAGGAACTTCCTGCACTCAAGTGGAAGCCGTGTCGGCTTCTGAAAAGTGTTCACAAACCAGAACACTGACTTCTGGGTTTGCGGTGTTTGGGAGCCAAGCGATTCGAGTACCAAGGTACCACTTGAATAGGGATTTTTAAAAATGTTTAATGTCTTATTATGTTTTTGTATGGGACGCGGGTGGCGCTGTGGGTTAAACCACAGAGCCTAGGACTTGCCGATCAGAAGGTCGGCAGTTCGAATCCCCGTGACGGGGTGAGCTCCTATTGCTCAGTCCCTGCTCCTGCCAACCTAGCAGTTCGAAAGCACATCAAAGTGCAAGTAGATAAATAGGTACCACTCCGGAGGGAAGGTAAACGGCGTTACCGTGCGCTGCTCTGGTTAGCCAGGAGCGACTTAGTCATGCTGGCCACATGACCCAGAAGCTGTACGCCGGCTCCCTCGGCCAGTAAAGCGAGATGAGCGCTGCAACCCCAGAGTCAGCCATGACTGGACCTAATGGTCAGGGGTCCCTTTACCTTTACCTATGTTTTTGTATACAGTGGTACCTCGGGTTACAGACGCTTCAGGTTACAGACACTTCAGGTTACAGACTCCGCTAACCCAGAAATAGTACCTCGGGTTAAGAACTTTGCTTCAGGATGAGAACAGAAATTGCGCGGTGGCGGCGGCAGCGGGAGGCCCCATTAGCTAAAGTGGTGCTTCAGAACGGACCTCCGGAACGAATTAAGTACCGTATTTTTTGCACCATAACACTCGCTTTTTTCCTCCTAAAAAGTAAGGGGAAATGTCTGTGCGTGTTATGGAGGGAATGCCTATGGGTGGCATGCCTACGGATTTTCCTCCTCTAAAAACTACGTGCGTGTTATGGTCAGGTGCGTGTTATAGAGCGAAAAATACGGTACTTAACCCAAGGTACTACAGTATGCTGAAAGCAGCACAGAGTGACTGGAGCAACCCAAGTCTACAATTCTATGATTCTTACGTTGCCAAGGTTGGGGTATTATTATTATTATTATTATTTTAAATTTGTATACTATCCTATACTCACAGGTCTCGGGTGTATGAGAGTTTCCATCCTCTATCCGGCTGCAGCCTTCCCTGGTGCCTACATTTCCTGATCCAAAACACGCCCACAAGAAGGCAGGCAAGGAGGTGGACAAAGCACAGGCCATGGGTGGGATCATTTATAGGACAACGGAAGGGACGCTCACAGTTTCTGGGCTGACACAGAAACGAGAGAAGCTTGACCCCAAACCCTGCACCCCTCACTCAAGATTTTCACTGACATTTTCTCTCCCCTTGGATCAGTTTCCTTTCTTGTTGTTATGTACTGAGTTGAATAGGATCCAAAAGGCATCAGCCTGATTGGTCCTAGAACAATAGGATCCAGAATGCAGCAGTCTGATTGGTCCTAGAACAATAGGATCCAGAATGCAGCAGTCTGATTGGTCCTAGAACAATAGGATCCAGAATGCAGCAGTCTGATTGGTCCTAGAACAATAGGATTCAGAATGCAGCAGTCTGATTGGTCCTAGAACAATAGGATTCAGAATGCAGCAGTCTGATTGGTCCACAGCAGCCACCCAATCCAGCTCCAGGTGGAAGTGAATCTGCAACCTGATTGGCCTTCAGGAGAATCCCGGAATACGCCAATCACGTGGGGCCCATTGTGTAAATAATGTATATAAAGCAGACAGTCTGGGGGAACTTCCATTCCTCCTCACCACTATGAGCTGAATAAAGAGCATGAAATCCACTCTCGACTCTGAGTATATTTCACTTGTTAACAGAGAAATGGTTAAAAAACGGGAAAGGGTCAGAGAAATTTGCCGCACAGCAGTTGTGTGTCTCAGTGGAAGCTGTTAGGCCATGAAGTTATAACTCCTCCTCAATTTCTGAGCATCTCTAATCCACACCTTTCTTCATCACTCACCTCACTAAGTCTGAAAGACTGAAACGTGACTGCAGAGGATGTTAAATGTGGTGCCCAGGATGGAGCGATCAACCAGAGTTGTCAGAAATGCCTCCTTCTCCCTCAGAGAAGTCTAGAAGACAGGAGAGGTTATTTTGTATTTCATGAATAAATGTACTCTTTTTGGTGGTTGCTAAAAAAATAAAAGGGACGCGGGTGGCGCTGTGGGTAAAACCTCAGCGCCTAGGGCTTGCCGATCGCATGGTCGGCGGTTTGAATCCCCGCGGCGGGGTGAGCTCCCGTCGTTCGGTCCCAGCTCCTGCCCACCTAGCAGTTCGAAAGCACCCCTAAGTGCAAGTAGATAAATAGGTACTGCTTTATAGCGGGAAGGTAAACGGCATTTCCATGTGCAGCACTGGTGCTGGCTCGCCAGTGGCAGCTTCGTCACGCTGGCCACGTGACCCGGAAGTGTCTTCAGACGGCGCCGGCTCCCAGCCTCTTGAGCGAGATGAGCGTGCAACCCTAGAGTCGGTCACGACTGGCCCGTACAGGCAGGGGTACCTTTACCTTTTACTAAAAAAATTCCTGTTTCGACAAGCACACCCAGATGCTTAGAAAGTTGAGGTAATGCTAATCTGTTTTAGTATTTAAACTTTTTTTTTTTGAAAAATAATTCTTATTAGTATGACGTTAACATATGAGAGTGCTGGAGGTGAAATAGTTAAACAGGTTACACAATCAGAACCCAGGGGGGTGGAGTCAGAGGGACTATAAAAGGGGGGAGTTCGTTGGGAGTTGGGTGGTTGGTTGGAGTGGGAGTGAATTGGGATAGAGTCTGTGGGGAGGTTGAGTTAGTGTAGCGAAATAAGCTGCGTCAGGAACATTTAGGAGCTAGGAAGACAAGTAAATATAAGAGAGGTGGTTTAGTGAGTGAGAGCAGGTAGCGGAAGTTATAGGTCTGGATAGGCATAATTGACCGATACTGTTTATGAAACCACACGCTTGTTAAACTGCAATAAATAAACAGAAGTTTATGTTCCAATTTAACCCTGACTGGACTCAGTATTGTACCAGGTAGGGCCTGGGTGGTGGCAGCGAGAAATAAAGTGGTGGCACAGGGATCAATTGACGGTGAAATGTCCGGGGAACCCTGTGTGATCGCCACAGGAAGTGCCACATAGAGCGCACTGCAGTTGTCCAGTCTTGAAGTCACCAGTAGATAAACTACTGCAGCTGTTTTGCCGTCCTTCGTAAGAAGAGTCCCGTGGAAGAAGAAGTGAGCGCGTCTATGACTCCACCACTGTCTGCTCATCATCTGCCTACCGTGCATTTGCCACCCTCAACCCACAAAGGCTTTTGGATGAGGAGGTCTAAGAGCTCCTAACCCAGCGGTGGCTGGTGCTCCTTGGAACTAATGGGGCGAAAGGCAGGGAGGCCAGCAGCAGGTGGCGCTAGAGCCAACGACTGGCAAAGCAGACTCCTCCCACTTCTGTCCACACACCCCTCCTCTTCCCTGTTGAGTTCTACAAAGGGCTACACTGAAGCAAAGGAAATGGACAGACAGGTCTACCCCCCTGGCCTGATTGTCAGTTAGGGGGAAGCGAGTAAGGGATGGCTGAGTTTTGTGGGGCAGGGCCCCCCTTGCCCAAATGGAGCAGCCGCTGCTCTTCAAACCACTTCCGCCTTCAGAAGGTTCCTGCCCTCACCTGGAATTCCTTGAGGATCATGTCCAGGCCTTGGATGTTCTCCTTGTCCATCTTGGTGACATAGCAGGCGTGTCCGGGCCAAGGTTTGTAGCCAATCAGCAACTGGGAGCAGACAGAGCAGGTGCTTTCAGTTATATGTCATTACCCAGTGTAATACCTTTGATATTCTGCAGTATGTACACAGTCAGATGCCAAGGCAGGGGGGAAGTGGACGAGAAAAGCTTTTCTCCCTCTCTCATAGCACTAGAATTTGCGGGCGTCCAATGAAACTGGATGATGGAAGTTTCAGGACAGGTAAAAGAAAGTCCTTCTTAGCGCAAAGTTAAACTATGGAACTCCCTCCCACAGGAAGAGGCTCTTCATGAGGCTGGAGGAACATCACCCAGCTATTGTTTTATTGATTGATTGATATAATGCAGGGGTCCCCAAACTAAGGCCCGTGGGCCGGGTAAGGCCCAAGGGACTCATTTATCCGGCCCGCAGCGACCCCTGCCACCCGCTCTTACCGGCGCTGCGCTGCACGGCTGCCCACTTCCAGGTCGGAGGAGCACTGGAAATAGCTTGTGCGCATGCGTTATTTGTGCATGCGCAAGTGTTATTTCTGGTGCACATCCGGGTCGGAGGAGGCCCATGCACATGCGCACAAGCTATTTCCTGTGCTCCTCCGACCCAGAAGTGCGTCAGAAATAGCATATGGGCGCTCGCTCCCCTGCCCTTTGGCCCACCATGCGATTTGCGCTGGAGACACTGGCCCGAGGCGCTGTTAGTTTGCTGACCCCTGATCTAATATGCTGTAAACCGCTTTGAGATTTTTATTAAAAATATAAAGCGGTATTGGGGGGGAGAGAGGATGCTGGATTAGATGGGCCATTGGCCTGATCCAGCATCCCAGGCATCCCCAGCCTGCGGCCCTCCAGATATTTTGGTCTACAACCCCATGATCCCTAGCTAGCAGGACCAATGGTCAGGGATGATGGGAATTGTAGTCCAAAACATCTGGAGGGCCGAAGGTTGGGGATGCTTGTCTTAGGTTCATATACCAGTTTGGCTACAGATGGCATGGAAATGGGTGTGCTCTTTTTTGGGGGTAAAAATTGAGGTGTTGGTTGTACTCACACCTTGATAAAAATACTGTGGATGCTAGGTCAAAATGACTACCATGGACAGCAAAAAGGGTGTTTGTGTGTGTGCCAGTACTCTGTACCAATGTGTCCTGCCACCCAAAAAAAAGAAAGAAAGAAAAAGGCAATGTCTGAAAGGAAGGTGGCTTCGTTTTCTAGGTCAGCTCAGACTGTAAAATCCCTCTGTGCTAAAGCTAAAAGTTGCCAGGTAAAACTCTCCTTAAAATTCTCTTACATGAATTTGCGAATCTGGCTCCTACCCAGCCTGGGTTGGCCCTATCATTGGGCAAAGTGAGGTGATGGCTTCAGGCAGCAAATGCTGTGGGATGACCAAATGCTGGTGCTCGACTTTTGAGCATTCAGGAGCAAAGTATAAACAGCCTGATGCGGCGGAAGTCGGCTATGCCCTGGTGCAGTGTAGATGTGGCACAACTCACTTGCCAGTTGCCCCTCACCTTGCTAAAGTCATAAATGACTGTGGCTGGGTCGTTAGTCTGGTCCTTGACATAGAACGTGGCCGCTTCTTCCATATTGACAGAGAGGTTCAGCTGCGAGTCTCCTCCTTCCAGGCCCTCGATGGTCATCTGCAAAACCTGCAAGTGATGGAGTGTGTTAACAAGAGGTGCCTTGTCCTCCCTTCTTTCCAGCATCCTGTAGCAACGATTACTCCCAGGAGTAGCATCCCCTGCCTTGCTGCGGGCCCCAATCCTTAGCAAACTCACTGACCAAGGGCCTAGACTTCCGTAGCTAAAAGATTACGATCCATGCCCAAAAGCTGGAAGTATCATCAAACTTGGAGAACCCCACAGTTTGCGGAGGTATGATCCCCTCCCTGGTGGGTAGGAACTAAGCATGCTTAGCGGACACTAAATTTTCACTGCTGGTTGGAGGACAGGCAGGCAGAAAACCAGGGGAGGATATGTAATGGAATATCCTGGAAAAGGTCATGGCGGGCTGGAGCCTCGAACAGGAACACATCACACCGCAACATTTTGTCCTAAGCTCCGCTCATTTCACACCTTTCCTAATCCTGATCTTGTTGGCACTACAGCCTAGAACAGGCATAGGCAAACTTGGCCCTCCAGATGTTTTGGGAGGACTACAATTCCCATCATCCCTGACCACTGGGTCCTTCTAGTTAGGGATGATGGGAGTTGTAGTCCCCAAACATCTGGAGGGCTGTGTTTGCCTATGCCTGGCCTAGAACCACAGAATTGTAGAGTTTAACCCCTGTAAACCTTCACCACCTCTGAACGTCGGCCATGCTGGCTGGTGTCCCGCAACACCTGCCCTAAACGTCCCATGGCATCCTCGCTCTGCTCACCGCCTCCGTGTGCGCCTGGGTGACGTACAGGCCCATCAGGAGAGCCCCCACGATGATCACCACAATGAGGACGACGATCACCACGATGATCAGGAGCCTCTTGATGTGCACGGGGCAGCTGGGCATCTTGGGCAGGTGGAGCAGGAGCCTGGGCAGGCAGCAGCACCAGCGGCAGCAGCAGGCACAGCTGGGGGGGCAGCAGCTGGGGCAGCAGTTGGGGCAGCAGCCGCAGCAGGTGGGGCAGGAGCCGCAGCAGTCGCAGCAGTCGCAGCAGCCGCAACAGGGGCAGCCCACAAACTCCGGGTCCAGGGCATGGTAGTCCTTGCAGGGGTAAAGAGAAGTGGGTGTGATACAGGCAGAGACTTGTTTTCAGGTGCTTCACAAATTCCAAATAAATGCCAACTTGGGTTGGAGTGTGGGTCAGTCTAGACCAGGGGTCAGCAAACTTTTTCAGCAGGGGGCCGCTCCACTGTCCCTCAGACCTTGTGGGGGGCCGGACTATATTTTTGGGGGCGGAAATGAAAGAATTTCTATGCCCCACAAATAACCCAGAGATGCATTTTAAATAAAAGGACACATTCTACTCATGTAAAAACACACTGATTCCCGGACCGTCTGCAGGCCGGATTGAGAAGGTGATTGGGCCGGATCCGGCCCCCGGGCCTTAGTTTGCCTACCCATGCCATGAAACTACATCGTCATAAGACCTGAGTGGTACTTTTTAACCTTGCTAGGCCTGTATCGTTTTATCTTAAAAGCATTTCCTCCTGTGAACAGATGCCAATTTTATGTTTCGATTCATATATTCCAGTCTTCTTTATATGCCCATAAAGGTTGATTGTTTGATTGAACATAACAGCTTATGTTAACCACTAAGGAAGAAAATAACACAATAAAATTCAAAACAGCAACGATTAGTTGCACATTTATTCAAAAGCTTGTGAAACTGGTTTATTGTAAGACAATATGACCATAGGTGGAAATTTGAGGGTCTTCATCAGCATCCCTAAAGAATGAGCCAGGTTGTGTGTGTGTGTGAGGGGGGGGGATGATCTGGGAGCAGGCTGGGAACTGGCATCACAGAGCACCGGTTGTTCTGTACTGGATCCACGGCTGAGGCTAAAGGAGATGCAAGATCTGTTTGGGTGTGAATGTCTTCTGTTCAAGAAGATCTACCCACCGTGGAAGAATGGCAGATGAAGATGATAGACTATATGGGACTGGCAGAAATGACTGGCAGAATCCGAGACCAGGGAAGAGAGACGGCGGAGGAAGATTGGAAGAAATTTAAGGACTATCTTAAGAAACATTGTAAAATTATTGAATGTTAGAACGATGTTGATTTAGAAATTAAGGGGTTTTCAGCTGTAATGATCATGAAATTAAGAAAAGAAGGGTCAAAAATTAAATAGAAATTAGGGGAGGGATTTGCTGAATTGAATTAATTTGAGTTTGGAATACAGAAAGGCGAGTTACGAGGTGGTTGGGAAAGTAGGTTTTTACAAATACAAGGGTTTGAAATTATACATGTTGTTGCATGTGTTTTTTATGTTTGTATTTTTGCTTTTTTATGTTTTCTGTTTTTTCTATTTTAAATAAATTTTTTTAAAAAAACACCTTAATAAATATCTTCTTAAAAAAAAAAAAAGAATGTCTTCTGTTCAGATATAAATGAAACCATATATTCTAAAGGCACCACAGTCTTTGCCTGACCTTAATTCCAAGGAAGCTAAACCTGGGTAAGCACCTGGAAACCCTGGATTGTCTCACCGCTGAGAGATTGGAGTGGCACGTCACAGTATTGAAAGTGGGATTGTGTGTGACCACCCAGGGAGCATCATGAACACAAATCATCATGACTGTGAAATGAAAAGGATGTCTGGAGGCTCC
This sequence comes from Podarcis muralis, assembly GCF_964188315.1. Classification (NCBI taxonomy): domain Eukaryota; kingdom Metazoa; phylum Chordata; class Lepidosauria; order Squamata; family Lacertidae; genus Podarcis; species Podarcis muralis. The sequence continues at coordinate 10,953,597 of NC_135661.1, read as the reverse complement.
CTGGTAGAAATGGGTGAAAGAGATACGAGATATTGCAACACAGTTTCGCACAATCCTCAGCCAAGATTTCCTGAGTCCCTAGCACAGGGGTCTGCAACCCGCGGCTCCGGAGCCGCATGTGGCTCTTTTACACCTTTGCTGCGGCTCCGGGGCGGATACTAGCAAGGGGAGGAGGCGCATTGTGCGCCCCGACACTCCCCACTGTGGCGGGCGCTGTACTGGCTGTGACGTGGCATGGGGGCAGTGCGTGCGTTAGTCACGCACCGTCCCGACGTCACCTTCCCGGTTTTGCGGCTCCCAGTTTTTTCCCCTTCGGAAACGGGTCCAAGTGGCTCTTTTTGTCTTAAAGGTTGCAGACCCCTGCCCTAGCAGCACAAACCTGTACATGCAGACAGAGAAGCAAGTCCCAGTGAGTTCAGTGGGGATTATTCTCTTGTAAGTGGGTGCAACTAACACTTATAACACGCAGGAACGCAAAGACTGACCTGAAGTTGTCTTTGTTTTCTTGGTTGCTCAAGCTGCACTACTGCTTATTTAAAAAGGTACCCTGAAGTCTGTAGTAACTGCAGTGTAGATCACAGAACTAGAGTTGGAAAGGACCCCAAGAGTCATCTAGTCTGACCCCTCGCAATGCAGGAAATCCCAGCTAAAGAATCCCTGACAGGTGGCCATTCAGCCTCTGCTTAAAAACCTTCAGTGAAGATCATGAAAGGAAAAGAACCTGCAGAACTCCTTACCTGGACTAAGATTGCCAGATTTTTTTCAATGAAAAAAATACATACATACATACATACATACATACATACATACTACATGTTTGGGACGTTGATGCTGCAGCGATGGCGGTGGCAGAGGGGGGGTTGCCGCCTTGACCTCAACTGCCATGTTTTCTCTTCCTCCGAGGCTTCTATCTCCTTTCTCCATGAGCCTGGGCAGCCCCTGAGTTGTTAGTTCTTCAGTGGTGGAGGTGGGGAAGTGGTGCGCAGTGGGTCAGGCATGGAAGGCGGAGAAGGAGGGCCGAGAGCAGTGGTGGTGAGGCCATTGGAGCATCCCCAATCCCATTCCTACTTGCGTGCAAGCAGGAGGGGGCAGGGATCCCTCAACTGGGAAGGGAGGCTTCCCATTGCCTAACTGAGAGATCCCTGCCCCCTCCTGCTTGCACGCAAGTAGGAATTGGGAGGCTGCTCCGATAGGCAGCATGAAGCCTCCCTTCACAGCTTAGTTGCTGGGGTCAGGGAAGGTGGAGGCAGCCCGGAAACTGCATCTTAGAGCCCTTGAACCACCATCATATGGGGACTTCTGAGCAGCTCCTGAAGCCAACCAGAGCCAACTGCTCTGGGCTGCTGAGACTGCCGCTGCTGTGTTTCCCGGGGACATTAGATGAAATCCGGGGACATTCCGGGGATGGAATTTGTCCGGGGACTTATTCGCAAATCCGGGGACTGTCCCCGGGAAACTGGGATGTCTGGTAACCCTAACCTAGACTGAAAAAAGACATGTGGACTTCCGGAGGAATACAACACTTTAGACATCCAGATACGATTATACTTACCTGTATAACATTGTGGAGTCAACTTCCACAGGAGGTTGTGGACTCACCTTCATTGCAGGTTATTAAGCAGAGGTTTTTGGGATGGCCACCTGTCATGGATGCTTTAGCTGAGGTTCCTGCATTGCAGAGGGTTGGACTGGAGAACCCCTTTGAGTCCCCTTTGAATTCTACACTTCTATGATTGATTGATTGATTGATTGATTGATTGATTGATTGATTGATTCATTGATTGATTGATTGATTGATTCATTCATACATAGACATCTCAGTACTGACTTTCCCACTGTATGTTAGTTTTTGTTGTTGTTTTTAAAATGTGATACGTGGTTTCATTTATCTTGCAAAACCCAATAAAAATATAAATAGGTAGCATCTCCAATGACGTATTTAGTCCTCGGTCTTGATTAGATACCTTTTTGCAGCTGCCTAGATAAACGTATACATTTAAATTAGGATTGGTGGAATGTTCTTATTGTTTCTATCGCTGTTGCCCTCTTGTTACATTTGCAGCTTAAGAAATAAAGTAGTTGTTTTGAAGAATGCAGATAATAATAAACATGATACCACGCGTATGCAACAGTCTACAGAGTGCTAAAAATCAGAATATTTATTTTCGGAACATACATAATAAGGAAGGAAGGAAGGAAGGAAGGAAGGAAGGAAGGAAGGAAGGAAGGAAGGACTCCCATCTTAATGCAGGGAGGCACTCACCACTGCTGGTGCTCGGAGCAGAGCTTCTTGCGTGACAATTTCCATAGTCTCCTTGATTTCCATAGCCTGACTGTCTGCAGTCCCTGCTTCCAGCCTGCTCTCTGAAGGGAGCATGTCAGATATATATAGAGAGAGAGAGAGATATGTGGCAGCCTAGAGGGGCAGTGACCCAGGTGGGCTGTGAGTCCTCCAGGCTGCTGACCTGGCTGAAAGCCAGACCTTCCCTTGGCTTTTCGGGTGTGAGAACCTAGTTCTCCACCAGCAGCCCTTCATACTTCAAAGCCATGTTCCACGGAAGTGGTCAGGGAGGTCCTTGCCACCTCAGAGGACCCTTGTCCCCAGGAACAGAGCCCTTGTGGTTTAGAGAACTGCAAACATTGGTCTCCTGAGGACTTAAGTGAGGTCCTTATGATGGGGCCACCCTGTCCTCATGACGAACATATCTACTCATGGTTAAGGTGTCCTCTTTTCCCCTCCTTGACCAGCTCTTTCTTGAAGAGATTGAAATGTTCAAAGTAATCATTTCGAAATCATTTGAGAAACCGTGGTGGTGTGGCAGTTAGAGTGCCAGACTTGGACTTGGAAGAAAGACCAGGGTTCAAATCTCCCCTTGGCCATGAAACTCACTGGGTGACCTTGAAGGCCTGTCACTGCCTCTCAGCCTAACCTAACTCACAGGGTTGTTGTGGGGATTAAATGACGGGGAGAACTATGGACATCAGCTTGAGCTCTTGGAGAAAAAGATAGGATAGAAATGCAATATAAGTAAATGAATGAATGAATAAGCCAGCCTCCTCCCATGAGCCTTTGGGCTAGGGAGCCTCCAGTCTCAGGAGTAGGTCACATGGATTACTCCATTTGTTCTTGGTTGGACTCCAACTCCCATCATCCTCCATCAGCACAGTCAATGAGGAGGGGAAATGGGAGTTAGAAATCCAGCAATTTGGATGCCTCTTGTCCAGCATGATTCTTTTGACATTTCTTCATTATTCCCAGGGAGCGTTCCGTATTGTTTAGCAGAGATCAGGATCAGGTTCTCTTATTTGTTCCAGGGAGCAGAGCGGTGCAACCATGAAGTTATTGTTGATGGTGATGTTATCTTAATTTATTTCCCACCTGTCAGAGCTGCCTCAGGTCCCAGCTCACAGAGGACCAACGCCAGTCCGTTGTTATATAAAATAGTCTTTATTGAAGTTCAGTTTCTCTTTTACAGCCACGGCGCACAGCTCTACGTCCTAAACCCTAGACCGCCGAAGCTCCGTCTGAGTCTCCTCCCCCCAGACACCAGTTTAAGACTCTAGCCTTGCTCCACCTCTTCCTCTGCTCCCTCCTCCTCTGGGTCCGCCTGTCCGCCGAGGTCTTGCCCTTCCTAGACTCTTCTGACGCTGAGTCCCCTGAGTCTTCCCCCTCCCTCCGGCGAGCTTTAGGACCTGGTTCCCAATCCGGGTTTTCTGCTGTCCCGCGCGCCTGTACATTTGAACTTGGCGCGCGCGCCCAGCCTGCCACCTTCCTTCTGACCGTTATACTGTCCTGTCGCTGCTCCCCTCTTCGGGGACACTAGCTGGGTCTGACTCCTCCTCCCTGCTTGCCGGAGGAGACGCTGACTCTGACCTATGGGGCTCTTCCCCCCCACTACGCTCTGGTGGGGAAGCTGGTCCTGATTTCCAGCTACTGCTTTGGGAGTCTCCGCTGGCCCCCTGCTTCTGGTGTGTCCCCCCTGGGACCCCCCTTGCCCTGCCCATCGGCGCCCCCTTCTGGGAATCTTCTGATTCACTGGAGAGGCTTATGGAATCTTTCGGGTCACTGTCATTCTGCCCTCCGCTGCCCTCAGATTCTTCCCCTTCGCTCTCCATTTCCTCTCTCCCCTGCGCCTCTGCTCCTGAGCCCCTGACACCACCCTTCACCCTAAGGTCCCAGGGCAGGTTACAACAATTTAAAAGTCAACATTAAAATGATTTTTTAAAATTGGACAAATTCACAGAGGCAGTGACAGGCCCCTCTGAAGCATATCCAGGGCCGTGGTGCAAAGATCACTCCAGCAGCCCCACCCCCATTTCCCAGAGCCTCTGCAGGGATCGCCATATAGTTGGTGGGGCGCAGCTTCCATCCTAAGCCTCTACAGGGATAATAATAATAATAATAATAATAATAATAATAATAATAATAATAATAATAATTTATACCCCGCCCATCTGCTGGGTTTCCCCAGCCACTTTGGGCCGCTTCCAACAAAATATTAAAATACAATAGTCCGTCAAACATTAAAAACTTCCCTAAACAGGGCTGCCTTCAGATGTCTTCTAAAAGTCTGGTAGTTGTTTTTCTCTTTGACATCTGGTGGGAGGGCGTTCCACAGGGCAGGTGCCACTACCGAGAAGGCCCTCTGCCTGGTTCCCTGTAACTTGGCTTCTCACAGTGAGGGAACCACCAGAAGGCCCTCAGCGCTGGACCTCAGTGTCCAGGTAGAACAATGGGGGTGGAGACGCTCCTTCAGGTATACTGGACTGAGGCCGTTTAGGGCTTTAAAGGTCATCACCAACACTTTGAATTGTGCTTGGAAATGTACTGGGAGCCAATGTAGGTATTTCAAGACCAGTGTTATGTGGTCTTGGCGGCCGCTCCCAGTCTAGCTGCTGCATTCTGGATTAGTTGTAGTTTCCGGGCCACCTTCAAAGGTAGCCCCACATAGAGCACATTGCAGTAGTCCAAGCGGGAGATAACCAGATCATGCACCACTCTGGTGGGGCAGTCTGCGGGCAGATAGGGTCTCAGCCTGCATACCAGATGGAGCTGGTAGACAGCTGCCCTGGATACAGATTTGACCTGCTCCTCCATGGACAGCTGTGAGTCCAAAATGACTCCCAGGCTGCGCACCTGGCTCTTCAGGGGCACAGTTACCCCATTCCCTGCCAGCCAGCCTTATGGTTGACGGGGCACAGCTGGCGGGTGCGCAGGGAAAGGGGAGGTCGCCGGCAAAGCCGTGCAGCTCCCTCACTCACTGGGGCGCCCCTGAGAGGCCAGCACCCTGGCGCAACGCGCCAATAAGCCCAATAGGAAAGACGGCTCTGGGCAGCGGCTACCAACAGCTACTAAGCATGACGGCTATGCTCTGCCTCAGTAGATGCTTCTGAATACCAGTTGCTGGAAGCCACAGGAGGGGAAAGTGTTCTGGTGATTAAATCCTGCTTGTGGGTTTCCCATTAGGACATCTGGTTGGCCACTGTGAGAGGAGGTTGCTGGACTAGATGGGCCATTGGCCTGATCCAGCAGGCTCTGCTTATGTTCTTGACTTCACTGCTCTTTCTGCTCTCACTGCCGGCCTTGTCCCTCAACCAGCCCCTCTAAGCAATTCCAGAGGTGCAGATTCCACTGGCTTGAAGACAGCCCTTCCACAAGTCCTTTCTCAGGGGCTTGGAAACAGGTAAAGTGTAAAATGGAAAACGAGTGAGGAATGGCAACTTAAACTGATGATGGAATATGCATAGCTTGCAGACTTAACTTATAGAATAAGAGAACAAGAAGGACACATGTTTAAAGAAGATTGGAAAATGTTTATTGACTATGGGGGGGGGGATTGTGTACACTTAAAAACATTGGCAGCATTAAGATAAATTCAACAGTGTAAATAAGTTTTGAGTATTGGAGCCTCAGCTTCAGGATCTGCTCACTGGAAGGACAGATTCTGAAGCTGAGGCTCCAAGACTTTGGCCACCTCATGAGAAGAGAAGACTCCATGGAAAAGACCCTGATGTTGGGAAAGATGGAGGGCAGAAGGAGAAGGGGACGACAGAGGACGAGATGGTTGGATAGTGTTTTCGAAGCTACCAACGTGAGTTTGACCAAACTGAGGGAGGCAGTGGAAGACAGGAGGGCCTGGCGTGCTCTGGTCCAGGGGGTCACGAAGAGGCGGACACGACTAAATGACTAAACAACAACAACAACAAATAATGGAATACTGAATGGTTTAGTTTATGTAAAATATGCAGGGATTTATGGCAAGCAAACTGAACCATGGAAAGAGAAGGAGGGAAGTCATTGATATTTCAAGGTTGTTGGAATGAATATTCTAAAACGTGAAATAGAAAAACTTAATAAAAAATTATACAAAAAAGAAAAGAGGAAAAGTGTTTGCTTTTCTGAATCCAACCAACTTCATAATTGGATATGCCTATGTTCTTAGGTGTATTTGTTAGCACAACGTCCTGGCCTGAGTTTCTGGGAAGGCTTCAACAAGCCCTCAAGGAGATCCTTGAGGGAAGGGAGGGCCCTTATAGCCATGCCTGTGCCCTCCTTGAGCCCACCCTCTCCATTGGGTTAAGTGCTCCCCAATCCTGTCTTGGGCTGCCCACTAAATTTCCCTGATGTTCCTGCCAAGAGGGTGATGCTTGCGAGGAGCAGCAAGGAGAGTACCCTCCAGAGAGGGCAGCTGGCAACCGAAGCACTGTTACAACATCACCAAATGCCTGCTCCCCACTGTGAGTGCGACCCAGAAATAGGCTGCAATGTTATATTGTGTTTTTTAAAAGGCCTTAACATAAGAAGGGCCTGCTGGATCAGGCCAAGGGCCCATCTAGTCCCTGATGCCTCTGGGAAACCTGGAAGCAGGATCTGAGCACAGGAGCCCTTCCCTTCCCTATGATTTCCAGCAACTGGTGTTCAGAGGTGTGGCGATCACACAGGGTCCCCGGACGTTTAACTGTCTATTGATCCCTGTGCCACCACTGTCATCGCTTCCCTGCTGCCGCCAACCAGTTACTCTCTGGTAAAGCACTGAGTCCAGACAGCTGTTAAAAGTGCACCAAAAAAACAAGTTTATTTTACAAACATTAACAAGTTTATGGTTTCTCAGATAATATTCCTGTCAGTATCTTAACTTTAGGGACGTGGGTTATACCACAGAGCCTAGGACTTGCTGATCAGAAGAGGTTTGTTGTTGACCTTTTTTAGGGGTGGGGGACCCCAAAGTTGTTGGCTTTTTAAAAGAAATAGTTGTTTAGAACCTTTAGAACGGTTGTGGGACACAGGGACTCCCAGCGCCAACCAGGCACAGGGGTGTACGAAGGGGGGTGCGGGTTCCATGCGGGTGGCCCGCCCAGGCCGTGAAGGAGGAGCTATTTTGGGAGCAGAATCTTGCTGCCAACTGGTCTGGAAAAAGTCAACAAGACTGCCTGGCCTGTTCTGGACAACCTTTGAGATCAGGATTATAGGCAGTATTTGCCGGAATAAATTAATGAGCAGAGCAACTTCCACCTCTGCAATGGGACCTTTCTTCCTCTCTTCCAACCCTGCACTGTCCCTGAATCTGGGTTTGGGGGAACCCATACAAAGGATTTAGGGGGATCACATGGGGAAGAGAGAGAGGAAAGTCCCACTGTGGTCCACTCATGCAATTATTTAATTGAATATCGCCCTGCGTCTGCATGTCGAGCTGCTGTTAAAAGCACAGCTACAATGGCCGCTTGAAAACACTACTTGGGGAGAAGGTGGAATCTTTTAAAATCATAGGCCAACCACAAGCAGTAGCATTTGGTGGGGGGGAGGCACTTAGCTTATCTCCCAATGCTGACATCACTGTGGCTTACAAGAAGGTAGAGAAGGAAGGAGGTGAGGATGATGTGGTGTGAACACACTGGCATGAGCACGAGTTTGGCTGCACCAGTGTGGAGAAAAATGTTTCTCTCTCCAATTTCCCCACGCCAGGCATCATTTAATCAACACTCATCATGTTGCCTCTTACTTATGAGGAACCGTGGTGGACTTGGAGACGTTTAGCCTGGAGAAGAGAAGGCTGAGAGGTGATATGAAAGCCATCTTCAAATATCTGAAGAGCTGTTTTCTGCTGCTCCAGATTAGAGGACCAGAACCAATGGACCCAAAGGATGAGAAAGCAAATTCTGCTTGAACATTAGGAATAGCTTTGGGATGGCAAGAGCTGCTCAAATGTGGAACAAACCATCTCAGAAAGTGGTGGACTCTCCTTCATTGGAGCTTGCAGTGGGGGGATTTTGGGGCCTCAGATTTCAGCGGTGCCCTGAGCAATGCCAAAATTCAGCACTCCCTGCCTCTCACCTTCCATTCTACGTCATAGTTGTGTCGCTGGGCTGGGTGTTCATCAGTATGTGGATGATACCCAGCTCTACCTCTCTTTCAAATCAGAACCAATGAAGGCGGTGAAGGTCCTGTGTGAGTGCCTGGAGGCTGTTGGAGGATGGATGGTGGCTAACAGATTGAGGTTGAATCCTGACAAGACAGAAGGACTGTTTTGGGGGGACAGGGGGCAGTTGGATGTGGGGGACTCCCTGGTCCTGACTGGGGCATCTGTGCCCCTGAAGGACCAGGTGCGCAGCCTGGGAGTCATTTTGGACTCACAGCTATCCATGGAGGCACAGGTCAAATATCTCCCAGCAGCTTCATATTGATGTTAAAAAGCATGGGGGAGAGGACAGAACCCTGAGGCACCCCACAAGTGAGAACCCAGGGGTCCGAACACTCACCCCCCCATCACCACTTTCTGAACACGGCCCAGGAGGAAGGAGCGGAACCACTGTATAACAGTGCCCCCAGCTCCCAGCCCCTCTAGATGGTCCAGTAGGATGTCGTGGCCGATGGATTGATGACCTTTGGGTTCCCTTCCAATTCTGCAGTTCTATAACTCTACTTGCAGAGCCCTGCCTTCTGGTGACAATGCACTCCTTTTTAAACATTTTTATTTATCCTTTTCAAATTTATACATTTCATTAATTTTACAATCACCTTAACATTTCAAAATTTGACTTCCTTCCCCCTCTTTCTGTGGTTCTTTAAATTTATTTTTTAATATCTTCTGCATATCCAGATTCATTTAATTTGCTCATTTAATTATCTACTTTTAATGTAAACTCTTATGAAACTGCGGGTTATTACAATAATCCTGCCAGTGTTTTTATCTGTTTACAATTTATCTGTAAATATTCAATAAACCATTTCCATTCTTTTATGAAAAGTTTGTTATCTTGATTTCTTATTCTTCTGGTGAGTTTTGCCATTTCTGCATATTCCATAAGTTTTTGTATCCATTCTTCCTTTGCTGGGACTTCTGCTTCTTTCCATTTTGGGGCGAGTAGCATTCTTGCTGCTGTAGTAGCATACATAAATAAATTTCTATACAATTTAGGTAGTTCTGTCCCTGTAATTTTCAAAAGAAATGCTTCTGGGTGTTTTTTCCCCCTCAAAGGCTATTTTGAACATCCTTTTCAATTCATTATGTATCATTTCCCAGTAAGCTTTAACCTTACTACAAGGCCACCTCATATGATAAAAATAACCTTCTCTCTCTTTACATTTCCAACACATGTTTGATTTAGATTTATACAGTTTTACCAATTTACTCAGTGTTAGATACCAATGATATATCATTTTCATATAATTTTCTCTTAAACCATGTTGTTGTTTAGTTGTTTAGTCGTGTCCGACTCTTTGTGACCCCATGGACCAGAGCACGCCAGGCAATCCTGTCTTCCACTGCCTCCCACAGTTTGGTCAAACTCATGTTTGTAGCTTCAAGAACACTGTCCAACCATCTCATCCTCTGTCGTCCCCTTCTCCTTGTGCCCTCCATCTTTCCCAACATCAGGGTCTTTTCCAGGGAGTCTTCTCTTCTCATGAGGTGGCCAAAGTATTGAAGCCTCAGCTTCACGATCTGTCCTTCTAGTGAGCACTCAGGGCTGATTTCCTTCAGAATGGAGAGGTTTGGTCTTCTTGCAGTCCATGGGACTCTCAAGAGTCTCCTCCAGCACCATAATTCAAAAGCATCAATTCTTTGGCGATCAGCCTTCTTTATGGTCCAGCTCTCACTTCCATACATCACTACTGGGAAAACCAGAGCTTTAACTATACGGACCTTTGTTGGCAAGGTGATACCTCTGCTTTTTAGGATGCTGTCTAGGTTTGTCATTGCTTTTCTCCCAAGAAGCAGGCGTCTTTTAATTTCGTGACTGCTGTCACCATCTTAAACCATAACATGCTGTAAATTTTATATCTGTATTCCACAATCGCTCCCATGCCTCCATATCTATATAATGACCGATATCTATTGCCCAGTATGAGTGACGATGCACTCCTAAGGCTTTCCCCCAACATATTTGGATGAACCCCCCCCCCCATCAACCTCCCTCAGACACAGGAGCTTTCACTTATTCGTAGCAGAGTGCCTTCTCTGAGCCACTACTTTAAAGGGAGCCTTGTGCTCAGCTGCCTGTCCCCAAACTGCTGTGGAAATGTATAATTCAGTCACTCTGTCTGTTTGTCTGTGCAGAGGACTCCTGCGCAAGCTTGTTCTGAAATGTTCCTTCTTCAGACACCCTGTTTCAGCTTCCTGCAGTTGTGTCGGTAGCACTGACAAAAGGAGTCATATCATTTCATGCAGCCCAAACTCTGAGCAGTGAGAGGCTTCGGGCTATACAGAGTGTGCTGGCTCTTTGGAATGAAGCTCACTGTGGGGTCTTTAGGATACAGTGGTACTTCGGGTTACATACGCTTCAGGTTACAGGGAAGATGGGTGGGGGTGGGGTGGCTGGACGATATTTTTAAAAAGAAAATGAACGAATTCCTATGCCCCACAAATAACCCAGAGATGCATTTTAAATAAAAGGACACATTCTACTCATGTAAGAACACGCTGGTTCCCGGACCGTCCGCGGGCCGGATTGAGAAGGCGATTGAGCCACTTGCGGCCCCCGGGCCTTAGGTTGCCTACCCATGCTCTTACGCATATTGATAGTGTCCTCAGCTTAACAGATACTTGCCAGACTGTATTTGAAAAGGGAGGGTTAAGCCCCTACAGTCCAAAGACAATTGGAAAGCTTTTCCCATTTCCTTCCTCCTTGCAGAGAAATATTTGAGGTCAATTTGGGAGAGACAAAATGACTTCAGGATTGCTCTCCTGTACTGTTTCAGACACTATACTTATGTATGTGTGCTGCCTTGTACATTTATGAACATTTATTTATATATATTGTAAGGATATCAGGGGGTTACTCGAGAGCAATCAGGCAAATGCCTCCCTGGTCGGCTGTAAAGCCTCGTTATTGGTGCCAAAAACCCTTCACCATGCAGAGCGCCACTATTCCGTGGCTCGCTCATTCACTGGCAGAATCTGTGAGTGGGCGGTCCTTAAACCTTCCCCAGCAGAGTAGTTTCTTGACGCCCAATCTGCGCCTCCCCTCTCAGCGCAAAAGCCTACTGCGCAGGGAGGACATGGGCAACGGAGGACCTCTCTTCTCCCCGCTTTGCCCAGGCAAGGTGAACTGGCACCGCCTCGCCTCCTCTGAGCCCTGAAGCTCCTCTCCACTGGAAGCGTGGTTACGCACCTCCGCTAAGGAGGTCTGCTTCCCACGATCTTTGGGGGCTCTCTGTAATCCATCCGGCTTTCCCCCTCTCGCCCCTGAGCTGTCAGGGAACTGCCATCAGTGTCGGAGGGAGAGAGCAAAATCCAGAGGGTTTCCAGAGAGCGTCCCGGGATTGGGAGAGGCAGCCCATCTTCTGGGGAAGAGAATCAGCGTAGCACCAGTGGAGAAGGGGGGCAGATGGGGGAAGCGGTGAGCCGGTCCCATGACTCCTTGCCAGGGACCAGCGGGGAGAGTAGAGGTCCTCCGCTGCCTACGCCCTCCTTGTGCAGAAGGCTTTCGCGCAGAGAGAGTAGGAGGAGACTAGGCGTCAAAGAGCTTCTTTGCTGGAAGAAGTTTAAGAAACGCCCACTGACGGATTCTGCCAGCGATTGAGACAGCCATGGGAGAGTGGCTGTCCGGACAGGAAAGGTTCACTCAGGCAACCCAGCCAGGTGTTTGCACCGGCTTACACACGAGCAACCCCTAGAACATGAGCCGATGGCAGTTCCCTGACATATATATATATATATATATATATATAAACAAAAAAATTTCCTTCCAGTAGCACCTTAAAGACCAACTAAGTTAGTTCTTGGTATGAGCTTTCGTGTGCATGCACACTTCTTCAGATACCTTCAGATACCTCAGGTATCTGAAGAAGTGTGCATGCACACGAAAGCTCATACCAAGAACTAACTTAGTTGGTCTTTAAGGTGCTACTGGAAGGAATTTTTTTTGTTTTGACTATGGCAGACCAGCACGGCTACCTATCTGTAACTGTGTATATATATATATATATATATATATTTGCTTTCGTAGATTTTCACGGGTACAGGAATGCAGGTTTTGGTGTCCTCGGGTATCTTCCCGTGTAAAAGTTGGGGTGTCTAGGCGACGTTTCGACATTGGACAAACAAACAGACGAATAAATGCACGTATCGCAGAACACAAGAATGCCGTCAAAAAAGAAGAAAAAACTTCCTCTCTCTTCCAACACATGAAAGAAACAGGACACGAAATTAATTTTGCAGATTCCAAATTGCTCTCTAACATGGAACATCACCACAAGAGAATAATCATGGAAGCCATCGAGATAGAGAAACACCCTCACAACATGAACAAGCGTGACGACACATCCCGCTTGCCAGACATCTGGAAATTAGCCCTCCCCACAAAAACTGACACCAGATCCAGAGGCACACAGAACGCCATCACCAATCAACCACACCAGACCCAAACCCAGACCCTCTCCACAGATAAATTACAGACACCATCCAGTAGCCAAACCATGGTGGCACCTCCGGATGCTGCACCCCCCTGCAATCCCTACACAGATCTGGCTGGCACAGGCCACAAAACCACAGCTCGCCCCTATACACGAAGCCAAGCCAGAGCACAACTAAATGTAGTACACCCATCTTCTCAGAAAAACTCTTCACAAAGTTCAAGAGGTCAAGACACAAAGGCTTTAGCAACTAATCCACACCTAATGACCCACCTAAGTGGTACTCAGGATATCACTCAAGAAATCACTCAAGATATCCCTCAAGCAATTAAGGAACAAAAGAAGAAAAGGCACACTAGCCTGGGAACTTCCTCTCTGCCCAGAACATTGGAGGCAATACACCATACCTCCTCTACAGTATTTATAGGAACTCAAACACTGAGATCCTGCTCTGTTCCAGTAACAAGAAGCCGAAAGCACCAGCCTGAAGATGACGAGTGAGACCTCGTCGAAACGTCGCCTAGACACCCCAACTTTTACACGGGAAGATACCCGAGGACACCAAAACCTGCATATATATATATATATATATATACATATACCATTCAACATTTCATTTATTACGGCCATAGGCCCATACAGGTAAAAACAACACATAAGTGACAGCTTGTGCCGTGGGGAAAAAAAACAGTCGCTAAAACACCACTATAACAATAAAATACTATAAGATGGAAAGGCATGCTACGCCTTAATTAGCTTGTAGTGCTCCTTGGCGTCGCTTTTGGGAAAGGACAGCGACCAGGAACCTAGCCACTTTCAGGGTCGTGTAGGAATCCTTATCCTGCAAGATTTGGGCAAGGTGGAATTTTGGTGGGGTACCCTCTAGTTTCTGTATGATTGATCCCAACAAATTTGCCCGTGGCACATTGAACAAGGGGCAAGTGAACATAATGTGCTGGAGCGACTCCGGCGTCACCTTATCACATTCGCACATGGCGGGGGCTTGGCCCTTTGAGAATCTATGTCTCAGGACATTGGAGGGGAAAACGTTGAACCTCGCTTTGGTGAAGGCCAGTCTATGGGCCACAGTCGAAAGGGAGGAGAGGTATGATGGAACGCAATAAGTTAAAGTGATACCAATGTTCTGGGGCGAACAAACACCTCCCCCCAGCGTATAATTTCGCTGTAAGTCGATGTGTGTATATATATATATATATATATATATATATATATATATATATATATATATAATCACCTTAGAATTCCTATAACAGTGGGATATTCCTCTATTCCATCAGCACTTTGTATGAGGTTAACTGTGGGTGAGCTGAAGCAAGGATAAGCCTTCCGTGTCATCAATAATGCCTTTGCCCTACCTTTCTCCTTTGTCCACAGCACTAAGTGAACCTTCCCTGTGTATTGGCAGAGCTCTGCTGTTATGACAGCAGCAGAGATGCACTGCTAAACCATTTAGTATGTGTTCATAGGGAAGATCTCACGCGATCTTCCAAACGGCAGCTGTTCTGTTTTAGGCCAGAATTGTAGGTGGAACCTGGATGCTTTCAAAGACTGGAAATAGCTGTCTTGACTGTTCCCTCTTATCTGAGCAGTTTCCTAAATTGTGGAGAGGAGAAGCCAATCTATCGGCTGTGGGCCACAGTCTGTCCATGTTAGCAAGCGATTCTTGCACTAAGATTGTTAATCTATGGAACTCGCTCCCACAGGAAGCAGCGATACCCACAAACTTGGGCGGCTAGTAGCCACCAATAGCCCTTTCCTCCATGAATTTGTCCAGTCAAATTGGTGGCTGTCACTGCCCCCTGTCATAGTGTGATAAGAATTTTAAGGTCTTAGATATGTAATAAATGTTCATAAATGTACCAAGCAAACACGTACATAAAAATATAAACCACATGTCTGAAAACCCCCACAGAAAAAAAGTCCTTAACAAACTGATCCCAATTACAGTGGTACCTCTGGTTACGTATTTAATTTGTTCTGGAGGTCCGTTCTTAACCTGAAACTGTTCTTAACCTGAAGCACCACTTTAGCTAATGCGGCCTCTCGCTGCTGCTGCACCGCCGCCGCACAATTTCTTTTCTCATCCTGAAGCAAAGCTCTTAATCTGGGTCAGCGGAGTCTACGTATGTAACCTGAAGCGTATGTAACCGGAGGTACCACTGTATTTCTCTGCAAGGTCAAAGTGGGAAACTTCCCCATCGTCTTTTTCCTTCACAAATCCTGTCTTAAGGGCACATTTAAGATATGAATAGGGTGTGAGCTTGTGACCTGGCCCAGGAACTAAGTATTTATCTTTACAAAAGACTGTAATCTTTTATCAATCCAATCAAGTGACCATTAAACAGGTAACCTGTCAGACGAGATAAACAAGTCACTCAGATTTCTGCTGTAGACCGCCTTTTCTGTGATGTAGGTATGATGTATCTGGGGGTGGTCTTAGGTTACACCCCTTCTGTGATGTATGTGTGATGTATGGAGGGTGGTTTTCAGCTCTAGGGCAGGGAATTTAAAATGTCTATATAAGGCCTTGCATGCCATTGTTCTGGGTTCCTCCTCCCTCCTCCCTCCTGTGTGTGGTGAGCGAGGACCCTGTTGCAACAGATCAATAAAGATCAGGCTTACTAGCTGCTTTGCTTCTCAATATTCTCTGGTTGGCCTCTGTTATTTTCTCCTACCGATAAGAAACCTTTGTAAGGACTCTATATGGGGTCTTGGATTCCCCATAAGGGAAAAGGGGCAGATTTTTTTCTTTACAATAGTTCAACTATGTGCTGCATAAAGAAATACTTATTTTTATACGTACTGGATCTTCCAGCAAACTCACAGCAAACTCAAGGCCAGATCTTTTCTGGCATTATTAAGACATCCCCGCCCCCCCAACAGCTCAGATTTTGCCTTCTTGCAGTTTATTGATTATTATAGATTTGACAAGCAGCGTTAAGAAAAAGGGAACATAACCAGCAGACGACCAGTACAAAGTATACAATAAAAAGATGTGCATGGTTGATATCAGCAGCTAGAGATGTTCAAGCAGAATTACTGTATTCTTATAACAATAGATTTTTTTTAAAAGGTTTAGTACATAAAATGTGTTTTCTTGCCTTATCTTGAATTCCTATCTGCTTAGGGCCAGGATACATGATGATAACATGGTTGGGCTAAGTGCCTTCCCTCAATTTGCAGCTAGTGGATTAAATGTCTGGATGTCTCCCCCCCCCCATCTGAAAGCAAACTCTCTCTGTACATGTTCGACTAGCATCCTGCACATACTAAGCTGGCATGGAGAGAGTTATTACCCGCAAGATTGCCTTGCCCGCTGGACCTCCTTGGCAGAACTGGCACTGCTACAGGTGCCACATAATACCTGTTCCACATTTGTATGAACTCAGTCTTTTAGGACTTTGGAACTCCCTGGCTACTGATACCAGGTGCACACATTCACTGTACTCTTTTCAGCACCTGCTGAAAATATTTAAGTTTTAGGGCAGCCTAACCCAGATATTTAGAAGATTGATATGAGTTTTAATCTGCTTTTTAGCCTGTTGTTATTTTAACTTTTCGTGGGGTTGCCATATTTCAAAAAGTGAAAATCTGGACACAAAAGTTGTTGGGTTTTTCCCCCTGTTGGCAATGTTGTTGAGATGGCTTGTTTTGTTTTGGGGTTTTTTGCCCAAAGTTCTTGAGCTTTTTTGGTGAAATCACAATAAAAAGGACTTTTCCCAGCAATTTTTAAAGAAAAATGACACTGCCGACATGGTTGCCGTACGTCCAGATTTTCGAAGACTTTTTTTTTTTTGCCCAGACAGTGCTTCCGACTGCGGTATTCCATGTATGTCTGTGAAATTCCGGATGTATGCCAACCCTACTTTTGTAGGTCTTAAATTATTGTTGTTAATTTTTTGCTTTTATCTTTTTTTTGTAATCCGCTTTGAGGTTGTTGCTTTTTTTTTTTTTACGATCAAGCTGAGTACAAATTTTGTGAAATAAAATAATTATGAAATACCATGCCAGAAGTGTGTGCAGATATGAGAACATGCACTCCAGCTTCTATCTGTAGCCTGAGCCCAGATGGGTCCAGCTAGCTCAGCATGTTCTCCACCATTTGATTCCTCATGATTTCAGGCATGAGAATGGTACCTTGGAGATACCTGGGCTTGAACTTGGGACTTTCTGCATGGGCTCTGCCTTTGAGGAATGGCTCCCCTTCCCATGAAATGGCTTAGTCTAGCAATGCTTCAATCCATGTGTTTGCTGCATGTGGCTTTCTATTCTAATGAAGTCGTGGCAATTGACCAAGACATTAGCAAAGGCATTAGCAAATCCCCTGAGGCCAAGACATTAGCAAAGGGGTGTTATTTGCAGATCTATCTATCTATCTATCTATCTATCTATCTATCTATCTAATCTATCTATCTCTATCATCTGTTGTGATTCCTGCATTTCAGGGGGTTGAACTCCATGAGACTTTGGGTCCCTTCCAATTCTGCAGTTCTATGATCTCTACTTAAAGGCTGAGGGCCACAGGGCCATTTTCAGGGATCTCTCTTGCATAGCATTCCTGTTGCAGGAAGTTTGACTTTCGTTGCTGGTGTGCATGTTCTGCTGGGTCTTTGGTCTTCACTTCTCTCACCCATCTCTCCTCCTCTAAGCCCAATAGATGGGGACGCTGCTACAGAGGATGTTGATGGTGGTACCCAGGATAGAACGGTCAGCCAGCGGCGCCGGGAGCCCTTCTGTTCCCTCCTCATTCTCTTTGAGGAATGACGCTGGAGGTCTGGGCTGCAAAAACAGATCTCTTTGTTAATGGTACGACCCTGGGGAACCCCATCCAATTCTATAACTGTATGTTTCTCTGAAATATAAAATTGCCCTGCAAACTTTGACACAGCCTGACCGCTTCACACAGTCCCTCCAAATCCCTCTGGGAAAGGTTCTGCATAGTTTTCTAAGCGGCTTTAAAGATGTTCCGACAATCAACAGGTGGGTGTGGATGGATTCCCTTCAGCTCTTGGGACTTGTTCACACATCTGCTTGTCCTGTGTGCCTAGAAAGCACGGGTCCAAGTGGTTTTCCCCTTGCCCCACTCCTTTCTGAGGGAGGGAAAACCTGCGATAGATCAGAACAAATGGCAACCTATGGGAAAACGGAATTGCCATTTGCTCTGATTGAGCACTAAAGAGCAGTTTTCCCGAATGGAGAAATGGGACATGAGAAAGCTCTGGTCTGTTATCATTCTGCCTTCATGTCCTGCCTGCAAACCAGTGGCAGCCAGCCTTAAGGACAGGGATCCCCGTCTAGCCACTCTCAAAAGACAACTGCTATCCCGAACAGCCCAAACAGCAAATCACAATGTCCTCGGATTACTGCAGACTGGGGTGTTATGTGTCCCAGCACTGGGTTTGTGGTTGTTTTGGAGGATGGTGGGACATTCAGCCAACTGCACTGTGTGAAGTGGTACAGTCCAGAAGCAATCTTCCCACATGATTTGCTTTTTCCATGCCTTGGAAACTCTGAATGTAGAGTTAGGGCAATTATTCTAACCTGGATGTTCTGGAACACCTTGACAGCAGCATCCAGGCTCTGGATGTTTTCCTTCTTCATTCTGGTGATGTAGCAGGACTGTCCCGGCCAAGATCTGTAGCCAATCAGGAGCTGTTCAAAGGCAAAGGCTGTCAATTTAGCTGTGGTTCCTGTATTGCAGGAGGTATTTAATTGTGGGTATACTGTACATAGGGATGCGGGTGGCGCTGTGGGTTAAACCACAGAGCCTAGGACTTGCCGATCAGAAGGTCGGCGGTTCGAATCCCCGTGACGGGGTGAGCTCCCGTTGCTCGGTCCCTGCTCCTGCCAACCTATGAGTTTGAAAGCACGTCAAAGTGCAAGTAGATCAATAGGTACCGCTCTGGCGGGAAGGTAAACGGCGTTTCCATGCGCTGCTCTGGTTCGCCAGAAGCGGCTCAGCCATGCTGGCCACATGACCGGAAGCTGTACGCCGGCTCCCTCGGCCTATAAAAGCGAGATGAGCGCCGCAACCCCAGAGTCGGCCACGACTGGACCTAATGGTCAGGGCTCCCTTATACTGTACATATTTTGGATCTCAACAAGGTATATGTGCAAGGGCAACCCCACCTTCTCAGGGCTCTACCTCATATCCCAGACCCCATGCCCCCCTCCAAGCTTCTCTCCCTGTGCCTTCCTCTGTTGCATCTTCTGTTCACCCACACTAGGTAAGCAAAGACTAGGGCTGAGTCAAATGCCAAGGCTTTTGGATTTCAGAGCAGAATGAGCCCTTTTGACAACACATTTTCTTCTTCCCCCCAAATAAATAAGAACATATAAAAACATCAGAAGAGGCTGCTGGATCAGGCCAACCACCCATCTAGTCCAGCACCCTGCTCTCATGTCCCTAATGGCAAACCCAGAAGCAGGATTTGAGCACAAGAACACTCGCACCTCCAGGCAGCTGCTATTCACAAGGATGCAGAGCATAGTCAGCAAGACTAGTAGCCACCTCTCCTCCATGTATTTGTCTAATCCTCTTTTCAAAGCCCATCTAAGTTGGTGGCCCTCATTGCCTCTGGTGGCAGTGAGTTCCGCAGTTTAACTATGTGCTGCGTGAAGCAGTGCTTTCTTTTCTCTGTCCTGACACTTCCAACGCTGAGCTTCAGTCGATGCCCAGAAGTTCTAGCGTTAGGAGAGAGGGAGGGGAAACTTTTCCCCATCCGCTTTTTCCATGCCAGGCAAAATTTTATAAACGTCTATCATGTCAATAAGAAGCATGTGTGGCTTTGATACGATGCTTCAGACTTTTTGAAGGGAGAGGGAGGGCTTTTCTCTTGGGATTAACCTGCCCTGCCCTGCTCTCAACTCTCTTCTGGTCCTAATCCACCTTTCCACTACAGTGGTACCTCAGGTTAAGTACTTAATTCGTACCAGAGGTCCGTTCTTAAACTGAAACTTTCTTAACCTGAAGCACCACTTTAGCTAATGGGGCCTCCTGCTGCTGCTGCGTCACCGGAGCCCGATTTCTGTTCTTATCCTGAAGCAAAGTTCTTAACCTGAAGCACTATTTCTGGGTTAGCGGAGTGTGTAACCTGAAATGTATGTAACCTGAAGCATATGTAACCCAAGGTACCACTGTGCTGGGCTCAGCAACACTTCCCCTTGTGCCATGCCTAGACAGCATGAGTCTGAGCGGTCTTCTGCTTGATTTGCACGTTCTAGGCATGCATCACAAAGGCTTGTCCCTTGCCCTCTCCTTTCCAAAGGAAAACCTGCGATCGATCAGAAGAAATGGCCATCCAGAGAAAACCTAAATTGCCATTTGCACTGAAGAGTGGCTTTCCACGGGGGAAGCAGTGACACAAGAGGAAGCCTGGATCAGCCCCAAGGGCTCGTCCAAACCAGAAGAAAATGTGTAGCCCATTCCAATGTTGTCCCAGTACCAGCCCTTTCCCACTTTAAACGCAGGGTTTTTCTTTCTGATTTGGGCTTTTCAAGGATGAAAATCCCCGCAGATAAGCAGGGGGAAGTTTGGGACATAAACTTTCATAGTCTCAAGTTAGCTTTTAAAAGTTAAAGGGGTAAAGGGAGCCCTGACCATTAGGTCCAGTCGTGACCGACTCTGGGGTTGCAAAGCTCATCTCACTTTATTGGCTGAGGAAGCCGGTGTACTGCTTCTGGGTCATGTGGCCAGCATGACTAAGCCGCTTCTGGCGAACCAGAGCAGCGTACGGAAACTCCGTTTACTTTCCCGCCGGAGTGGTACCTATTTATCTACTTGCACTTGATGTGCTTTCGAACTGCTACGTTGGCAGGAGCAGGGACCGAGCAACGGGAGCTCACCCTGTCCCGGGGATTCGAACCGCCGACCTTCTGATTGGCAAGTCCTAGGTTTAACTCACAGCGCCACCCGCGTCCCATCTAGTTAGCTTTTAAGGTGACACAATATTTGTTGTCCTTTGTGCTTAAGGAAACCGACAGATCCAGCCAGCCCCACCAGGACTCGCCACTGACTTGCTCCCTTGTCAGGATAGATGTTATTCTTTCTAAAAGGGACCTGCTAGGTGGACAAGCAGGCCTTGGGCAAAGCTGCACGACTCCTTTGGGAACTAGGAACCACTTTCAGCAAATCTTACGTTGCTGTAGTCATACACCACGGTGGCCGAAGAGTTGACCCTGCTGACATGGAAGGTGGCCAGTCTCTCCTTCCTGCTCATGGAAAGATGCTGTGGGGAGCCCTCCCCATCCAGGCCTTGGATGGTCATTTGCAGGACCTAGACGTTGAAAAGGAGACCATGTTGAGTGATGAAGAGCAAAGGGAACGAGATGTATGAACTGGAGCATTTAACTTGGGTGCTTTCAGCTTTACATGCTTTGCAAATAATATAAATATAAATATAAATATAAATAATATAAATATAAATATAAATATAAATATAAATATAAGAGGTGGAAAGGGGATGCGAGTCCAGGAAAAAAGACATGGGCAATCCCACCTGGTTTTGACTTTATGCGCTGTCCCTAGAACTGCTTCTTAGCACTCAGTTGGAGCAAACAGGAATTCAGGCTTTTCCTGGATTGATGTTTGCTCCAGTTTAGAGCTAAAGTGTGGGTTTTCCCTGGGAAAGGAGTGGAGCAAGGGGAGGACTGCCTAGAAAGTGTGGGTCAAGTGGAAAACCACTCAGACCCAAGCTTTCCAGGCAAGTGGAAGAAGAGAAGAAGAAGAGTTGGACTTTATCACAACCCGAAGGAGTCTCAAAGCGGCTAACATTCTCCTTTCCCTTCCTCCCCCACAACAAACACTCTGTGAGGTGAGTGGGGCTGAGAGACTTCAGAGAAGTGTGACTAGCCCAAGGTCACCCAGCAGCTGCATGTGGAGGAGTGGAGACGCGAACCCGGTTCACCAGATTACAGGTCTACTGCTCTTAACCAGTACACCACACTGGTGGAAAGTGTGTATGGGCCTTGAGAGTCGCCAGTACTATGAAAACAAACAACTACCATCATTTTGGGAAGAAGACAGAGGAGCGGGAACCTTTGACCCTCCAGGTATGGTGGGACTCCTCACCCAGCAGGTCTGGGAACAAGTAGCCAAGGGTGGTGGAAGTGGGAGTCCAGCAAGATCTGGAGCGCTAAAGGTTAACCCGCTGTTTAGCAGAGTCTTCCCCCTTGGAATTTGCTTCTGCTTAGGGAAACCACAGTACTCAACAAGGTTCAGTGCACAGGTGTTTAAGCCAGTTGTCTTCAGTCTTCGCAGGTGAAGGACCCACCTTTAGCCCCAACAGGCATTTGAGGAATTACAGTCATACCTCGGGTTGAATGTGCTTCAGGTTGAGCACTTTCAGGTTGCGCTCCGGTGCAACCCGGAAGTAACAGAGCGTGTTACTTCCGGGTTTCGCTGCTCACGCATGCACAGACTCTCAAAATGATGTCACACGCATGCGCAGAAGCAGCAAAACACGACCATCGCGTCTTACGTTCTATTCAGGATGTGAATGGGGTTCCGGAACGGATCCCGTTCGCATCCCGAGGTACCACTGTACTAGCTGTGGCACTTCTTGAGGTGACTCACAGACCTCATTCACTTGAGGTTTTTAAGCAGAAGTTGGGTGGCCATCTGTCTTGGACGCTTTAGCTGTGATTCCTGCATTGCAGGGGGTTGGACTAGATGACCCGTGAGGTCCCATCCAACTCTACAATTCTGTGATTCATCATGCTGTACTTACTGTCTCTGTGTGCTTCTCCGTGATACGCAGCCCCATCAGCCCAAAAGCCAGGACAACCAAAACGATCACCACCACCACCACCACCACGATCAAGAGCTTCTTGCAAGGTAGTCCGGGGAGCCCGGGGAGCCGGGGGGAGGCTGTGTAACCCTGCAGAACCAGAAAAGATGCTCATGAGAACGTTGTGGTACATTTTGACCCAGACAGAATGATTGGACAGAGGCACATACAAGGTCTCATGGAAGGAGTAAACGTAAGCACATAAAAAGAGCCGACTGGATCAGGCCAATGGCCCATCTAGTCCAGCAAACTCTTCTCACAGTGGCCAACCAGATGCGCGTGGGAAAGCAGCAAGCAGGATTCTTGCAGAAGATCGGCACTCTCTCCTCCTGTGGAGCAACTGGTATTCAGAAGATTGCTGCCTCTGACTGTGGAGGCAGAGCCTAGCCATCAGGGCAAGTAGCCATGGATAGCCTTTTCCTCTTCCATGAATTTGTCTCATCCTCTTCCATATATATATGTGTGTGTGTGTGTGTGTGTGTTTTAACCTATCATTTTCAACAGTAATTAAACATACTTTTACATCTTATACAAATTTTTTTTACTTCCATCAATCCTGTCTGAAAATTTTCCAATCTAATCTCTTAATATACATTTCTTATTTTCCCTGTTACATTTAATACTCATAACTGATATCTCTTTTCTTTTTCTACTTTGTAACGTTTCATATTTTTCTCTTTACAGATCTTCTTGTAGTCCTACTAGCATAATTTGTTGGTTACAATTGCTCTTCAAATAGTTTGTATACTTCTTCTGATCTTCTGTAAATCTCTGGTCCCACAGGTTTTGAATCCTTCCTGTCATTTTGTCCAATTCTGCATAGTCCATTAATTTTATCTGCCATTCTTCTTTCATCGGAATTTCTTCTTGCTTCCATTTCTGGGCTAACATCACCCTTGCCGCTGTTGTTGCATATAGAAACAATTTAACATCATGCCTACTAATGTCCTGACCTATAATACCAAGTAAAAATGCTTCTGGTTTTTTAAAAAATGTATATTTCAACATCTTTTTCATCTCACTATATATCATTTCCCATAAATTCTTTACTTTCTTACATTCCCACCACATATGATAAAATGTTCCTTCTTGTCTCATCCTCTTCCAAAGCCATCCAAGTTGGTGGCCATCACTACTTCCTGTGGGAGTGAGTTCCATAGTTTAACTCTGCACTGCCTCTGGACTGCACCACTTCAGATTACAGGTAGAGGCTCATATGATGGAATATTCCTCCATACAGCAAAAATCCCTGTGCATAAGAAACCCAGCCTGTTAGAGAAAAGGATAGACTTTGACCCTTGCAGGCTAGCTTTCTACGTGCAGGAGTTCCTGTATAGAGGAAGGTTCCTTCATGTGACACCCCGCACCATGCAGCTTAAAGTGGGGCTCGCAGACACGGATTTACCACCTTAGTAAGAGCTGAGGCACTGAGGAAATAGGAACCAAAATGTATACACTGTATAGTTAGAGGGGAGCACAGAAGGACAAAGCCATTTGATGCAACCACAGCTTCTATTCATCCACCCATCCATTCATAATCCAATGTGTGGGTGGTTTTAGTGTTAGGTCTGCCGTCTCGCGGGACAGATTTTGGACACCATAAATGGTAGCAGAGTGGGAGACAGGCCCATTGAATCATATAACTGTCGAGTTGGAAAGGGTTAGGGCAGAGCAGAATCTATAGGGCAGAGTCCAGTGGGACGTTCTCCATCACAAGCCCCTTGGAGTGGAGAGCAGGGAGGAGAACATCCCAGAGGACCACCTTGCCCCAGTTCCAAATGCTATGGGTCATCCCTGGGCATCCCTCTCTCTCCAGCTCAGCCCTCCTTGCTGGACTCCACACCATACCTGCAGGAGCAGGAACTCAGTCCCAAGTGGAGAAAGACTCACCGGCGGTGCCTCTATCATCAGGACATCCTTGCTACTTTTGCTGTTATCCTCCATCTCGTGCAACGAGTCTTCTGGCTAGCTTTCAGCTGTCCCCACTGATCCTGGTTGTTTCCAGGCACGAGAGAGGAGGGCTCCGTTTATATAGGGTTCCTGGCACCAAAGCGCCGAAGGTGATTTGCTGTGTGTCCTCTACCTGTTCTCACCAAGTTCTTTCAAAAGAAATAAAGTACAGCTAAGTGGCCCTTGGCATCACTTGTCAGTCAAGAGAGCCTCTCTGGAGATTTGTCCACAGGCACAGAGGCCTCTTAGCAGCCTCTTGTCCTTCAGAAAGTCAGCTTGTTCTGACGCCAGGAGCGTCAAAGTGTGGCTCATTAAGGACCCTCTTTGCCTCTCCAACACTTGGGTCAGAAGGTTCTCGGGACTTTCAAAGCAAGAACACAGAAACGTTCTTCTTTCTTTGATGGTGCGACTACATTTGGAAATACTGTGTACCGTTCTGGCCACCACACCTCAAAGAGTGTATTGTTGAGCTGGGAAAGGTTCAGAAAAGGGCAACCAAAATGATGGAGTGGGGGCAGCGACTCCCAGTGGAGGACCTGGGGCTTTCAAATTTCAGTGGTGCCCTGTGCTAGGACATAATTTGTCCATCCACCCTCCCCTCACCTTCTGTTCTAAGTCATTCTTGTGGTGCTCCCTGTGGTGTCCTCTGCAACTACCCTAGGAAAAAGGATTGCAGCATTTGCAACTTTTCAGTCTTCACAGAATCATAGAGTTGGAAGGGACACAACTCTATTCAGGACAGATGTAAGAAAGTCATCCATGCAGCATGTACAGTGATTCAACTGTGGAACTTGCCCCACAAGAGGCAGTGATGTCCACTATGATAAGAATTTGAAGGTCTTAGATATATATATTAAATGTTCATAAATGTACCAACCAAGCACGTACATAGATCAGCACAGGAAGACCAAGCTGAAACCATTTTGATTCCCAAACTGACCAAATGTTTTCTCTGCAAGGTCAAAGGAAAATGGAAAAGCCTCCCTTTCACAAATCCTGTCTTAAGGGCACATTTAAGATATGAATAGGGTGTGAGTCTGTGACCTGGCTCAGGAACTAAGTATTTATCATTACAAAAGACTGGCCAGGCTCCCCAGGGTATCCAATCAAGTAAGTATTAACAGGTAACTTGCCAGACAGGAGATAAACAACAACAGGAGATAAACAATGCACTCAGATTTCTGCTGTAGACCGCCCTTTGTGTGATGTAGGTATGATGTGTCTGGGGGGTGGTCTTGAGCTACACCCCTTCTGTGATATATGTATGATGTTGTTGGGGGTTGTCTTGGACTCCAGGGAGGGAATTTAAAATGTCTATAGGCACACTTTTGTTCTGGGTCCTCCTCCATTCCTGCGTGTGAGGGGAGCACCCTGTTTCAACAGATCAATAAAGATCAGGCTTACTAGCTGCTTTGCTTCTCAATATTCTCTGGTTCGCCTCGGTTGTTTTCTCCTACCAATAGGGAACCTACATAAGGACTCTATATGGGCTCTTGGATACCCCATAAGGGAAAAAGGGCAGATTGATTTTGTTTACAACACCACCAACCAATATTGCTTTAGAAGAGGGGGTAGAATGTCTCCAACCCCATCGTTCTGCCCAGACACTGAGGTCCAGCGCCAAGGGTCTTCTGGTGGTTCCCTCACTGCAAGAAGCCAAGTTACAAGGAACCAGGCAGAGGGCCTTCTCGGTGGTGGCACTTGCCCTGTGGAACGCCCTCCCACCAGATGTCAAAGAGAAGAACAATTACCAGACTTTTAGAAGACATCTGAAGGCAGCCCTGTTTAGGGAAGCTTTTAATGTTTAACAGACTACTGTATTTTAATACTTTTTTGGAAGCCGCCCAGAGTGGCTGGGGAAACCCAGCCAGATGGGCAGGGTATAAATATATTATTATTATTATTATTATTATTATTATTATTATTATTATTACTCCTGTTTGCAGGATGAGCACCTCTCCTCTCATCTGCTGGGTAGGAAGATCATAGTAGGCCTTCCCCTTCCCACATACTCATCAAAGTCCCCCTCCTCTGTTACATATATACCACACCAATGTTTTTGCTACTTGCAGGTCTCTCTGGCCAAAGGGATAACTGTTACTGGAAAAATCTGAGGGCTCCCTTGGACAAAAAGTAAAGACACTAACCAGAGCAAATTGAAGCAAATCAGCAGCCTGTAGGCTTGGTCTTTATTGAAGAAAGACTGTCGCAACAGGGTGCTCCCCTCACTTGCAGGTGAGAGGAAAGACCCAGAAAAATAGTGTGCAAGGTCTTATAAAAACTTTTGAAAATTTCCCTCCTCTAGGTCAAGCCCACCCCCAGAAACATCATGCATACATTACAGAAGGGAGGGGTTGAGGGAGGAGTTGGTGGTAACCTGAGTGTCTTGTCACCTGGCTGGTTCCTCCTTTCCCCCCTACCCACGAGTCACTTCCAGGAGACAAAGGGGAGTTTGCAGTTTCCTGCCCCCAGAGGGAAGATCTGATCATTGTCCTTTGTTTCAGTCCATGCTGAATCCACTCCCATATGCAAGTTCTTTGTGATCTTGATTGTCTTCTGTCTGGGATCATCAGCAACTGGGCAGGGCTGTGGATGTGCTGAGACAGTGAAGGGATTATGGCTGACCAAGCCATCCCCCTTTGTTAGTTCTTGTCATATGGAGTAAAATAAAAATGGAACAGTGCAAATCCGATGTATGGTTGATTTTCTATGAATTTATAACAGAAATGTGGCGTATGTAGTGTGTGTGTGTGTGTGTGTGTGTGTGTGTGTGTGTGTGTGTGTGTGTGAAGTTTGTACAAACAGAATGATTGGGGT
Organism: Podarcis muralis; assembly: GCF_964188315.1. NCBI lineage: Eukaryota > Metazoa > Chordata > Lepidosauria > Squamata > Lacertidae > Podarcis > Podarcis muralis. Next base: position 10,926,168 of record NC_135661.1, on the reverse strand, counting down.
GGGGGGGGTTCCTGCTACATGACTATGATACTATTGTCTGGTCCGGACAGACTGGTGATCTCCATGGCCCATCCAACTTGAGGCCTGACGCGTGCTGAGCCTCTCTGCCAAAGAGGATGCTCCAAGCAGTCACTTTTCTTCTATGTGGGCCTTGCCCCCCCCCCCCGAGTGGGGGGAGACCCGTGGATGTCTCGACCCTGCTCCCAGCTGCTCAGAAGGCCTCGCAAACATCAGGCCATCTTCTGCACTCACACTTTGCCCTTTGTTGTCTGGGGCAGAGCTGTGCCTGGAACGGGAGATGTTTGCGAACCTCCAGCTGCACACGGGCAGCTCGTGTGCCATCAATGAGCTGACAGCAACTTTAATGACCGGCAGGATGGAGGGGGGGATGAAAGAGATGAGCCAGCACTCAGGGTTGCTGATGGCGAGGGAGGGGGGCAGTTCAGAGAGATGCAGAGTGGATAAATATCCCTTGTGGTGTTGATGCCTTTCCATGGAGGCGCAGATTGCAGCTATAACAAAGGTGGCATTTTTCCATCTCTGCCAAGCTAAGCAGTTGGCTCCTTACCTCTCTCACCCTGACCTAGCCACTGTGATCCACGCGAAGGTCACCTCCAGACTGGATTATTGTAACTCGCTCTACGTGGGGCTGCCGTGGGGCTGCCCTTGAGACTGACCCAGAAACTCCAGCGGGTGCAGAATGCCGTGGCGAGACTCCTTACGGGGTCCTCGCTGCAGGATCACATTCGCCCGGTGCTACACTGGCTGCACTGGCTCCCAGTGGAGTACAGGATCAGGTTTAAGGTACTGGTTTTAACCTTTAAAGCCCTATACGGCCTAGGACCCTCATACCTACAGGACCGCCTCTCCTGGTATGTCCCATGGAGGAACTTACGGTCTTCAAACAAAAACATCTTGGAGGTCCCGGGCCACAGGGAGGTTAGGCTGGCCTCAACCAGAGCCAGGGCTTTTTCGGCTGTGGCCCCGATCTGGTGGAATGCTCTGTCACAAGAGACCAGGGCCATGCGGGACTTGACATCTTTCCGCAGGGCCTGCAAGACAGAGCTGTTCCACTAGGCCTTTGGCCAAGGCACAGCCTGACCTCCTCCTTTGGTAATAATAAAAATGCCATCACCAAAAAAGAGGACAGAACAGGCAACAAATTTGCATATCTTTTTATGTCATAAAATTTGTCCACCCTCAAAGGGGTTTACAGAAAAGATAAAACATCATCGATTAGACGAAAAAAAGATTTAAAAAATCATCCATAAGAAGAATTGGCAGCAATAATTTAAGACTTTTGAAGAGTTAAAATAGCAATAGACTAAAAACAGATTTAAACTCTCATCAACCTTCTAAATACCTGGGCAGGCTTGTCTAAACAAAAATGTTTTTAGCAGGTTCTGAAAAGAGTGCAGTGAAGGTGACTGCCTGATAGTGGCCACGCTAAGGGAGTGCATTATTACAGGTGTTAAGTCGCACCTGTAACTTAGATTGCATTGTAAATATAGTAAACATTAATAGCCAACATCTGTGAACCACCCTGAGACCCCCAGGTATAGGGTGGTATATTATTATTATTATTATTATTATTATTATTATTATTATTATTAGGCTAGTATGATATTTTTGTATGTGTGCAATCAAAATTATACACACACTACATGATACTCAGACTTCATAAGCTCCAGCCTGCATGACCGATGGCTCAGGGATGAGGACTGTGGGGTCCAGCAATATACAGAGGGCCAGAGCTTTCCTTATCTCTCTGCCCTGGATGTTTTGAGTTCGCTTGCAGCAGTAAGTACAGCCCAGACTGTTGGAAATGCAAATATGAAATAGGAGCCTTTTCATATATATGGTAGTGGGCATCTCCAGTAGCAAGTGCATTCTGGTGTTCAGCTGAACTATGTAGACAAATTGTTTATCTCTTATTCTTAGACATAGTTTTACTAGAAGTGAAATCATATGCATGTCAGCTTCTATTGACTCGCAAGTAAATTTGTATTTATAGAAAAACCTACCCGTGACCCATTGTGGAATGACAACACATCTGCTGATTTCTATAGCGAGAATTTTGCGTACCGAAGTAAAGAGGGCATCAAGTGTGAAAGAGTGAGAAAACAAGTTATGTAAAGATGTAGTTCTTGCTCAATGAATGTGTTCTATTTGAGCTATCCAGAAAGACCAAATATATCTCTCTTTTTTTTAAAGTGGCTCAGTAGTACTCAGGCAACTGCCTTCTGTCTTGAGTTCAAATCCAGCATCAACGATTGACAGGGTTGCACTAAACCACAATTCAAAGAGATGTAGCTCAGGCTCCCCTCCTTGCAATGGGACCCAAAATCCCACTGCTCAACTATAGGCGGTGTGGCATAGTGGTTAGAGCGTTGGCCTAGGATTTGGGAACCCAGAGATCAAATCTCCCCAGCTGACCATGAAGATCATTGGGTGACCTTGGGGGTCAGGCACTGTCTCTCAGCCTAACCCACTTCACATGGTTGTTGTGGGGATTAAAGGAGGAAGAAGGGAGGACCATACACACCATCTTGAGTTCTGGGAGGAAAAAGGGGGGATATAAATATAAACATCAGGAACAACTTTGACAGTAAGAGCTGTTCAGCAGTGGAGTGGACTCCCTTTAGACTCTCCCCAGATGTTGTTGGACTACAACTCCCATCATCCCTGAGCTCTGGCCTTGCTAGCTAGGGGTGATGGGAGTTGTAGTTCAACAACATCTGGGGACCCACAGGTTGAGAAAGGCTGCCTTAGAGGATGTGGATTCTCTTCCATGGTGGTATTTAAGTAGAGGCTGGATGACTGTCTGTCAGCCAGGGATGCTTTAGTTGAGATTCCTGCATTGCAGGGGGTTGGACTAGAGAACCTTTGGGGTCCCTTCCAACTCTACAGTTCTATGATTCTATGCAGTGCTTTTTTTCTGTGGAGGATGCAGGGGTACGCATACCCCTAAACCTTTTGCGAATCTAAGTTTGGCCTCATTGAAGGGCAGTATTTCAATATGTGTGGAAGTGAGAGCTGGACCATAAAGAAGGCTGATTGCCGAAGAATTGATGCTTTTGAATTCTGGTGCTGGAGGAGACTCTTGAGAGTCCCATGGACTGCAAGAAGACCAAACCTATCCATTCTGAAGGAAATCAGCCCTGAGTGCTCACTGGAAGGACAGATACTGAAGCTGAGGCTCCAAGACTTTGGCCACCTCATGAGAAGAGAAGACTCCCTGGAAAAGACCCTGATGTTGGGAAAGATGGAGGGCACAAGGAGAAGGGGACGGCAGAGGACGAGATGGCTGGACAGTGTTCTCAAAGCTACCAGCATGAGTTTGACCAAACTGCGGGAGGCAGTGGAAGACAGGAGTGCCTGGCGTGCTCTGGTCCATGGGGTCACGAAGAGTCGGACACGACTAAACGACTAAACAACAACAAAATACTTAGTTGCTGAGCCAGGTTACAGGCTCACCCTATTCAAACACAGACAGACATACCCTTAAGACAGGATTTTGTGAAGGAAAAGACAATGGGGAGGCTTTTCCATTTCCCTTTGACCTTGCAGAGAAAACATTTGGTCAGTTTGGGAATCAAAAATGGTTTCAGGTCGGTCTTCCTGTGCTGATCTATGTAGGTGCTTGGTTGGTACATTTATGAACATTTAATTATGTTATAAATTCTTATTCCACTGCATTGCATGGGGTTGGACTAGAGAACCTTTGGGGTCCCTTCCAACTCTACAGTTTTATGATTCTATGCAGTGCTTTTTTCCCTGGGGGGACGCAGGGGGACGCATACCCCTAAACATTTTGTGAATCTAAGTTTGGCCTCATTGAGGGGCAGTATTTCAATATGAGTAGGAAAATGAGAGCACCCCATAACTGTTTTTTTCCAGGAAAAAAAGCATTGATTCTATGAAATGCAATCAATAAAAACAAAGTTCCTGAGCTCTCTGCCAGCAACCCCAGAGGATCCTGAGGTCCGCAGCTTCAACCCCACTCTGTTTCACCCCTAAAGCACTCCAAGTGCCGGCTTAACAGCTTGCACGGCCAGGCGTGCCGGGACGCTGGCCACCTTTCTTCAGTCTCTTCCCCCAAGATACCCTTCTCCCTCTCTCTCCTGGATTGGGGAGGCTTCACCGGCTGCGGAAGATGGACAGCTCCTTCCAGCTGCTGCTGCTGCTGCTGTTGCTGCTGCGCTCTATTGCCACGTGCAGCCGACCTTTTGTTCCACGACCCGCCCCCCGCGGGCGCCGCGACAACCCCCAGGCTGAGGCTGCATCCAGTCAGTGATGCGCTCATCCATCCACCCTCCCCATCAGTGATCACTCCAGAACTTGGTGCTTTCGCGCTGCGCGCGTCTCTCCATCACGCCTGGCGGAGGAGCGCAGCTTTCTGCAGGGATGAGATAGCTCCCAGCAGCTTGCAGCAGCCTGCAAACACAGAGAAGAGGAACCAGAAGCTGTAGAGGAGGCGAGCGGAGAGTTCGGCTTGCTCCTGCATCGTCTTCCTCAGCTGCTGCTGCTGCTGCTGCTGCTGCTGCTGCAAACGCCCGTTTCTCCCTGGGGAGACCTTCCCCAGCCTTGGAGGACTGGTTCCTTCCCAGGAAAAGGCCATGGCAGAGCTGCAGAGGCTGGGGCAGCTTCTCCTCCTCTTCCTCCTGGGCCTGGCCTGCCTCTGGCTGCCCGCCACCTGCCGGAAAGCCCCCAGGCCTCCCCCCTGCCCGCCCAGCTGCTCTTGCACCAGAGACACAGCCTTCTGCGTCGACTCCAAGGCCATCCCCAAGAGCCTGCCGCGGGATGTGATTTCGCTGTAAGTGGATGGGGGATCTGTCTCTTGGTGGGTGGGTGACGGGCTGCTATGCAGTAGGGGTTCAGGAGCATGTGGAGATGGTGTCCCCGGGTGGAACAGGGCCGGCTGGTGTCCAAGAGACAGATGTCAGGGATGAGGGGTCAGAAGTGAGGGGTTAGATTGCTGTGGTGAGCACAGACAGCATTGGGAGCAAAGGTCTGCATCTTCAGCATCTTCAGACTGGTCTCCTGTGAAAGTCCATTTCCAGATGTTGCATCCCAGCTGGGGAATGGCTCGTTTGCTCCTCGAGAAAGAGGGGGGTTCTATAGATGATGATGATGAATTACATGCACGTCCCACCTCTGCTAAAGGAGCTGAAGGTGGCATACATAAATCTCACCGTCCTCATTTCATCCTCACAACAACCCTGTAAGGTAGGCTAGGCTGAGAGGGAGTGACTGGCCCGAGGGCTTCATATCCTGGTCTCCCAGGTCCTAATCCAACACTCTAACCGCTATGCCACACTGCCTATAGATGGCTTCTTGCGGGTGGAAAGACCAGCCAGGCTACATGATCCTTAATGGCAGCTCTACATGCAAATGCAAGGCAGTGGCTGTGTTGGTTTATAGAGCCAAACCTCTTGGTTGCTTCTTGACACTCGCTTGGCTCGTCTGCCTTTAATGACGTGAAGCTGAACTGGTTATATCATAAACCTTGAGGTGATATAGAAGTTCTCTCTGTGGTGTGAGATCTGTGAAAGCTCAACCAGGCTTTTCGTTGCAGTGATCAAGTGGAGATTATGATTAATTTTTTTCCATCATAGCCATATTCCAGAGGGAGTGGTAAGTGTAAGATTTTAGGCTGTTTGCCACCGAGTTGCAATTGCTATTTGAGCTGCCAAGATCATGCAAAAGACCAATTCTTTTGACAACATATCTATACTGGTATCGTCAAAAAATATCCAGTAACATTCATTTTGGACAGCAAACAAGAGTTTTAGTAATATTTATCATTTCTGTCAAAATTAAATTCTAAAAATCTTGCACCAGCTTACAATTCCACCACAAATTGTACGGTAATATGTACCAAGTGCATACAGGGTCTTCTCTGCCCCGCCCCCCCATTTTCTAATTTCTTAGCAGTGTGCAATAACATAATGCATGTGCAGTGAAAAGTTGGAGCTCATGTGAGCTTGCAGCATGCTTATTAAGCACTGGTATAAATAAACGAAATTCAGCACCCCACAAATCTTGATTTTCCTTTCCTTTTTTAAAGAAAGTACCTAAGTTTCCAGCCAACATGATTGTGTATGTGGGAAGCTCGGGGGGGGGGGGAGTGTGCACAGCCACTCCATGGTGCAATCTGAGCATGTGGGATGCTAGCATGCCATAAATACAACTGAATATCCATATTAAATGTCAGCCGGGTGGAACTGGTGCAGTGCTTGCTCTTACATCGCTCCTTTGTTGCACAGGGACAATTCAAGCATTAATGCGCATCACTGCATTGCTCTGTACCTTAAAGCAAAAATTCGGAAAACCAGATTGATTGGAGACACGAGAGGAGCATCTTCATCACCTTCCCATAGTTAAAACCTTGATCCAGGCGGTTTACAACATCAAAAGATTTGCATAATTACAAAAATAAAACTGAGGTAGTTGCAAGCAATAAATGAAAACATGCTAAAATGTATGCAACAGAACTGAACAATCCCCACATGTCATAGGTACAAAAAAATAATTAAAATAATTAAAAATTGCCAGCACCCCAGCAAAGCGGCATAGCTTCCCCCTTCCCCCAATGGCTCGGGGTACTTGGGAGTCAGAGGGGTGGGGGCGCAGAGGCATAGGAAGGGTGCGGACATTTGGCACCCACCCGCGACTCCCAAGGCTACCCCGAGCTGTCAATGTGGGGGGAGGGGGTGACAAAAAAAATTCTACACTGGGTATCACCTGGGCTTGCTACGCCTCTGCTTGTGGGGGGCCGGACTATATTTTGAAAAAAATAATGAACGAATTCCTATGCCTCCCAACTAACCCAGAGATGCATTTTAAATAAAAGGACACATTCTACTCATGTAAGAACACCCTGATTCCAGGACCGTCTGCAGGCCAGATGTAGAAGGCAATTGGGCTGGATCCGGACCCCGGGCCTTAGTTTGCCTACCCATGTGATAGAATGTACCCTTTTTCTCTTTACTTTTCCAGCATGTGTCTGACTTCGAATTATACATTTTCGCCAGTTAACTAGGGGGTGAGAGACTGCTTTCTTGAACAAACAGGATTTAGAAAAGATCTCCTAGGTTCTGTGTATATAGGTTCTGTGCAACATAACAAATAAAAAAGTATGTGGTTGCCCACAAATACAGTGTCTACGTATGAAATCTTATAACGCCCTTCCAGCACAGCTGAGGGCATTGCTTAGTAACACAGCTCAATAAAGGCAGGTCTTAATGGACCAGGTAAGAGTTTTTTAGACAAATAACTGGCTCTAAAATGCCCTGTTTTAAGAGTGGGAACCACAGAGAACATTTGGAAGATTTAATCTCTTGTAGGTCCCGTCCAGATTCTGTCCAGTAGAGCCTTAGTGGGCTCTTGTCCATATTCAAAAACTTGTTCAATTCATGGACACAATAGTAATCCAGGATACATTGAATGTTTGATTTCCACCAGAGCTGTTCCCCATACAGCACAGGGCTGGAAAAGCTCACAGGGTCAGGAAGTAAATCTTTTCAGATAGTTGAATGGGATGCAGTCTTGCTCTGATCATTGTCCATCTGGTTTCTGTACATAGAAGTGCAGCTGTTGTTCCGCTGGCTAAGGAGAATTATCTCCTAAGAAATTGATTCTGAACTGTTTCTAACCCTTTAATAGAGTTCACATTGTCGCCCCAAATTTCAGCTCCATACAGCATTTGTGGGATCACTTTGCTTACCAAAACGATTCAATGCTGGAAGAAACAACTGTCCACACTCCGTAAAATAAAACTTCATCGGTGTCCCTATAGCTTTCTGTGCTTTGTATATGCCACTTCAAAGACAATGATTCACTAAAAAGGACTCCGAGATATCTGAAGGAGCGAGTTTGCTGTAAATCATGTTGATCCAAACTCTATTTATATTGAGGGCTGCGTTTTCCAAAAAATCATTATTTTAGTCTTGGAGTAGTGTGTTGAGAGAGGCTTTTCTGTTTACAGTGTGAGCTAAAAGCCTCCAATACATTTTAAGACCCAGGTGAAAGAGTGAAAGGAACTCTATGTTGTCTTCATAGACAAAACACCTTCCTGGACACCATTTCAAAGCCCGTTAATTGCTTTAAATCGATCTTTTCATTAGTGCTAAAATTCTTTTCTACCTATAGTACCACTGATATAGCACTATAAAACTATAGTGCTGATTTTAAAGATTAAACTCTTTCCATCAGCACCATTTTAGACATGATTTTCTCGTTTGATTTGGTTTTGTGCTAATTAAACACTTTTTAATCTGCACTGTCTTTTAACATTTCATGGGTAGCAATAGGCAACCACACTAGAATGCTTAGCACTAAATAAATAATAGAGGTTTTGATTTACTTATTTATGTGAGGATCACTTAGCGCTCCCCACCCCCACCCTACTAACCCGGTTGCATCTTCCTCTCCTATCTACTGGCGTGGAAGTGCAAAATCCCCGAAGGTGTGGAAAGTCAATTGAAATTCCACTTACATCTTGCAACAGGAGAGCAATAATTCATTACACTGGCAGCAGCCAGCTGTCTGGAAGAAACCTCAGAAGCACGATATGAACATGCAGCCCTAGAGCCTGTCTGCTTCACGTGGTGAGCACACTCAGGTGTGTAAAACTGGTGGTGTGGATCTATGCACATGTGTGCACCAAATGGGGCTTGTGGGGCTGAATAGAGAAGTCTGGAGTATGTGCGAGTGCGCAAGGCTGCCTCAGTTCCCCACCAGAAGTTTTGCACCACAACTCCCATCAGCCCCAGCTTCCACGAGCCAGTTCCTATTGGTGCCAGCGTCATGCAGCTGTGCTGGTTGAGGCTGATGTGTACTGTAGTCCAAAACATCTGGAAGGCACCAGGCGAGGGAAGGCTGATATAAGAGACAGAACCAGGACTCATAGGGCCCTCTACTCCAACTCCAAGGCAGAAATCACAGATAAAGAATCCCTGACAGGTGGCCATCCAACTTCTGTTTTATAAACCTCTCATGAAGAAGCGTCCACCACCTTCAGAGGGAGTCTGTCCCACTGTCCAAGTGGTTTTTACTGTCAGAAAATTATTCCTAATGTGGAGCCAAGGTCTCTTTTATTATACACCAGTGTGGTGTAGTGGTTAAGAGTGGTGGACTCGTAATCTGGTGAACTGGGTTCGCGTCTCTGCTCCTCCACATGCAGCTGCTGGGTGACCTTGGGCTAGTCACACTTCTCTGAAGTCTTTCAGCCTCACTCACCTCACAGTGTTTGTCGTGGGGGAGGAAGGGAAAGGAGATTGTTAGCCACTTTGAGACTCCTTAAAGGTAAAGGTAAAGGGACCCCTGACCGTTAGGTCCAGTCGTGGCCGACTCTGGGGTTGCGGTGCTCATCTCGCTTTATTGGCCGAGGGAGCCGGCGTACAGCTTCCGGGTTATGTGGCCAGCATGACTAAGCCGCTTCTGGCCAACCAGAGCAGCGCACGGAAATGCCGTTTACCTTCCCGCCGGAGCAGTACCTATTTAGCTACTTGCACTTTGACGTGCTTTCGAACTGCTAGGTTGGCAGAAGCAGGGACCGAACAACGGGAGCTCACCCCGTCATGGGGATTCAAACTGCCGACCTTCCGATCGGCAAGTCCTAGGCTCTGTGGTTTAACCCACAGCACCACCCGCATCCCTTTTTCTCAAGAGGTACTATTAGTATATAAAGCCCTTAACAACTTTGGACCAGTTTACCTATGAGATTGCCTGTGTGTGCCCACTCGAACTGTTTCTGGCAGCAAAATTGACACTGTTGCAGGTGCCTCCTAATACCCCTTCCACATTTTTAAGAACTTGACCTTTTAGGGTGGCAGCACCTGCACTTTGGAACTCCCCGCCTATTGATGTCAGGCAGGCACCTTCGCTGTACTCTTTTTGGTGCTTGCAAAAAACATTTGTGTTTAAGCAACACTGCTCTGGTTCGCCAGAAGCAGCTTAGTCATGCTGGCCACATGACCCGGAAGCTGTCTGTGGACAAAGGCCGGCTCCCTCAGCCAGCAAAGCGAGATGAGCGCCCAAACCCCAGAGTCGTCCACGACTGGACTTAACAGTCAGGGGTCCTTTACCTTTACCCAGGTGTTTAGAAAGTTGGAGCAAGTCTGATCTGCTTTTAGTCTAACTATAAACCAAACCAAACCAAACTGGTTTAAACTAAACTAAAAACTATAGATTATTGTTAATTTTTCTTAATTCTTAATTGATCTATCATTTTCGTAAACTGCGGTGAAGTTAAATATATAAATATCAGAGACATTGGTGCACATCAGGCACAGTGAGATGGCAGTATTTTGGGCCATAGGAGCCAACTCCTAGGGGCTGAGGGGCCTTCAGCCCCCCAATAAAATATTTGAGGGGGCCAGCCCCCCATATCTTATTCAGGTTGGCACCCCTATTCTGGACTATGCCACTTCAGACTGTGGACAGGTAAAAGGTAAAGGTAAAGGGACGCCTGACCATTAGGTCCAGTCATAACCGACTCTGGGGTTGTGGCGCTCATCTCGCTTTATTAGCCAAGGGAGCCGGCATACAGCTTCCCGGTCATGTGGCCAGCATGACTAAGCTGCTTCTGGTGAACCAGAGCAGCGCACGGAAATGCCGTTTACCTTCCCGCTGGAGCGGTACCTATTGATCTACTTGCACTTTGAGGTGCTTTCGAACTGCTAGGTTGGCAGGAGCAGGGACCGAGCAATGGGAGCTCACCCCATCATGGGGATTTGAACCACCGACCTTCTGATCGGCAAGTCCTAGGCTCTGTGGTTTAACCCACAGTAGGCATTTAATTGTTGCTTCCCCCATGTTAAAAAACAAACTTGCATGGGGCACATCAGAAGGAGAGAGAGAGTTTTGGCAAACTCCTCTTGTTGATAATGCCAGTTTCTTGCTTCTGGACAGGGCTTTCTGTGTGTGACTCTCTCCCCATCATCTACAGCCTGAAGTGAGGGATTCAGACTGCATAATAAGATGAGATAATTCCAATTTATGCAGAACGAAGGTGTGATCAACTGAGATGGCAGAATTCCACTTCAAACTGCAAGTGTGCGTGTGAGAGAGAGATGGTTTTGAATCAGCAGAAGTCCAGCGTCAAGATCAAGGAAAGCAATAGTGAGACTATTTGGGGCCCCAAGGTTTCAGAAGGAACAGAGGAGGGTGACCAAGATGACCAAGGGTCTGGAAACCAAGCCTTAGGGCTGCGAGTTGATTCAGCATCCCCGCAACCCCATCCTATCCCACTGGGAATTTCTGGCATTTCCTAACACTCTTCTCCCAGACTGCTGCGCCTGGCTCTGTCTTTGTGCCAATGCTGATGCCCGCATTGATTTGTTTAAGTGTTTCTTCCAGCCTCTCTCCAACCACCCTTCATTAATCACAGCAAATGGAGAGATCTTTAAATGCATCCTCTCTGCCAAGGGACTATATTTCTTTGGCTGTGCTCAGCTTATGTATAAAAGAGAAGGGAAACTGCAAGAAGAGGAGGAGAAGGACAGAGAGAGGAGAGATCAATCTCAGGGGTGCGTGTGGAATGGAGCAAGATTGGGGCCCCAGGTTCTGCCTACTGAGAGCTAAAGTCAGGAGACAACCTTTTTTTAAAAAAATAATTCAAAGCTTTTCAAAATATGCAGATAACAACCACAGTAAAGGATAAACAAGTCTGCACGGTCCAGTCACTTGCCATCAGGATTCTGATGGCTGGCGCCTACCAGCTAGAAAAATGTGCAGTTTAGCATTTGGCCTGTAGCCAGTGAGTGAGACGACGTGAAATCTGTGAATGTAGGACAGCCTGACAGTAATTGAGGAGGATGACATCGGACGCCCAGCCACACACTGCAAGCAAATCAGTTTTATCTTAACATTTGCAAAGGATTCCTGCTGGTGAGGGGCCTCCTACCCCAGATCTGTGATTCCCAGCGTTCCTAGGGTAAGAGAGTAGCATGAAAAGCAAATACAGTGGTGCCTCGCAAGACGAAATTAATCCGTTCCGTGAGTCTCTTCGTCTTGCGGTTTTTTCGTCTTGCGAAGCACGGCTATTAGCGGCTTAGCAGCTATTAGCAGCTTAGCGGCTATTAATGGCTTAGCGGCTATTAATGGCTTAGCGGCTATTAGCGGCTTAGCGGCTATTAGCGGCTTTAAGAAAAAGGAAACAAACTCGCAAGACGTTTCGTCTTGCGAAGCAAGCCCATAGGGAAATTCGTCTTGCGGAACGACTCAAAAAACGGAAAACCCTTTCGTCTAGCAAGTTTTTCGTCTTGCGAGGCATTCGTCTTGCGGGGCACCACTGTAAAGTCAGTAGTGCAGACAGACCCTTAGGGTCTTTTTAGGGCCTTAATTAGCTGTAATAAACGTAAACCTGCCCTTATTCCCTTATGGGGGACACAAGAGCCCTTATAGAGTCCTTTGTAGGTTCTCCATTGGTCGGAGAAAATAACAGAGGCCAACCGGAGAATATTGAGAAGCAAAGCAGCTAGTAAGCCTGATCTTTATTGAACTGTTGCAACAGGGTGCTCGCCTCACACACAGGAAAGGAGGAGGACCCAAAACAAAGGTGTGTCCGCCCTTATATAGACATTTTAAATTGCCCGCCTTGGAGTCCAAGACCACCCCCAGATACATCATACATACATCACAGAAAGGGCGGTCTACAGCAGAAATCTGAGTGATTGGAAACCCTGGGGAGCCTGGCCAGTCTTTTGCAATGACAAATACTTAGTTCCTGAGCCAGGTCACAGGCTCACCCTATTCATACACAGACATACCCTTAAGACAGGATTTGTGAACAAAAAGACAATGGGGAGGCTCCCCCACCTCCTCCCTCCTTGCAGAGAAAACATTTGGTCAGTTTGGGAGTGAAAATGGTTTCAGGGCAGTCCTCCTGTGCTGCTCCAGACATGTGGTCCACACATCTATGTATGTGCTTGGTTGGTACATTTATGAACATTATATATATATATATATATATATATATATATATATATATATATATATATCATTTCATAGCAAACTTTAGGTTGTAGGCAGCAGTTAACAACAGCAGATTTTTATTTATTTTAAAATAATTTGTTAGATTTGCCCCAGAAAGGATCATAAGCATTGGTGGGGTTTCACAGTTTGTTACCAGTATGGGGAAGCAAAATGGGGTTGGGGGTGGAGATAGGTTGGCGTTCTGATGACAATGGCACCATCTGGGCACCTCAAATAAAAAAACTCACTGGGTGTGAACCGGGGACCACTCTCTGCCTCTCAGCCTGACCGACCTCACAGGGTTGTTGTGAGGATAAAATGGGGAGGAGCAGAACAATGTAAGCCCCCTTGAGATCCTCAAAGAAAAAGATGGAACATAAATGCCACACAAAAAAAGATAAACCGTACACACATCTGGAAGCAGGCGTGAGTGAGTTTGTGGCTGGGAGTGTGATTGGAAACAGCCAATTTGTCGCTCGTGCTTTGAGCCACTAATGGAGAAGCCACCACCTTTGCAAATTGGAAACTGGTTTCGCCACAATTATTCGGCCTAGGACCCTCGTACCCACGGGACCGCCTCTCCTGGTATGTCCCATGGAGGACCTTACGGTCTTCAAACAAAAACATCTTGGAGATCCCGGGCCACAGGGAGGTTAGGCTGGCCTCAACCAGAGCCAGGGCTTTTTCGGCTGTGGCTCCGATCTGGTGGAACGCTCTGTCACAAGAGACTAGGGCCCTGCGGGACTTGACATCTTTCCGCAGGGCCTGCAAGACGGAGCTGTTCCACCAGGCCTTTGGCCAAGGCACAGCCTGACCCCCTCCTTCGGTGATCCTCGCAGAACTCTAGCCCAATGGTTGCCATCAATTTGATTCTGAATTGATTTTAGAATGAATTGATTTTAGAATGCATTTCAATTAATTGATTGTGATTTTATGTAAACTGTGTTACTTTTATTGTTGTTAGCCGCTCTGAGCCCGGCTTCAGCTGGGGAGGGCGGGATATAAATAAATAATTATTATTATTATTATTATTATTATTATTATTATTATTATTCCCTGTCTCGAGATTGTTCACTCTCTGGAACCACAGAATCCTGCACTCTCTCATCAAAGTACAGACCAATTACATAGGTGTGGAATCCACATATGTTTTTAGTGTGATGGTACACAAACTCTCTGTGTATCATAAGAACACAAGAAGTTAAGAAGAGTCTGCTGGTTCAGGCCAGTGATCCATCTAGTCCAGCTTCCTGTTCCCACAGTGGCTGATCAGACGTCGCCATGCAGAGGGCATGCAGTCCATACCCAAGCTGGTTTCCAGCAACTGGTATTCAGAAGCACTGTTGCTTCCAACTGTAGCGGCAAAGGACAGCCATTATGGCCGGTAGCCATAATGCAGCAGCAGCAAGAATACTCATCGCTAAGCATTGGAAGACACAAGACCTACCCACTCTGGAAGAATGGCAGATGCAAGTAATGGAGTACATGGAGATGGCGGAAATGACTGGCAGAATCCGAGATCAGGGAGAAGAGTCGGTGGAAGAAGATTGGAAGAAATTTAAAATTTACTTACAGAAATATTGTAAAATTTTTGAATGTGAATGACGTTGAAATGAAACGAAGTGGCTCTAGCAATATGATTAGAAGTTACAATAAGTGAGGAAAATAACTAAGGGTAAAATAAGAGGGTATGAATTTGCTGAACAAACCTATAAATGGAATACAAAAAAGGGAGGTGTGAGGAAGTCATGAAAATAAGTTAATGAGTGGTATAATATTTGAAAGAGTGATTTTTTCTTTTTCTTTTTTCTTTTTAAATTTTGTTTTTTGTTTTTTGTCTGTTTTTGTGCTTTTGTTTTTAAACTTCTATTTGTAAAATCTTAATAAAGGTTATTAAAAAAAAAAGAAGTTCAGAAGCATGCCTGTGCAAGTAGATAAATAGGTACTACTGTGGTGGGAAGATTAAACAGTGTTTCTGTGCGCTCTGGCTTCCGTCACAGTGTTCTGTTGCACCAGAAGTGGTTTAGTCATGCTGGCCACATGACGCAGAAAGCTGTCTGCGGACAAACGCTGGCTCCCTCGCCCTGAAAGTGAGGGAGCCCCATAGTTGCCTTTGACTAGACTTAACCGTCCAAGGGTCCTTTACCTTTATCTTTTGCACAAAATATACCTTTTATCTTTCCTGAATCTTCCAACATTCAGCTTCATTGTGTGTCCACAAGTTCTAGTGCTGAGATAGAGAAAAGCTTTCCTCTTATCCCGGTGTTTTGTGAGCTTCCCCAGGGGAAACTGCTCTCTAGTGCTCAATCAGAGCAAAGGGCAATTCTCCAGATTGACTTTTGCTCCCATTTAGAGTTAAAAGCATGGGTTTTCACAGGGAAAGGAGTGGGGCAAGGGAAATGCCACTCACTTATGTGCTTTCAAGGCCCAGGACAAGTGGAAGTGTGGACAAGCTACCTTTTTACTGCTGCACAGATCCTTTTGTGAGATTCAGTTGCCTCCTTCTGTTTCAGCAGACGTTTTAGCATTTCTCTCTCTTTCCCTCTCCTCTCCTGCAGGACCCTGATAAATGCAGACTTCAGCGAAATCAAAGAAGCCTCCTTCGCTCACCTCCCGTTCCTGCAGTTCCTGTATGTCTCTCTGCCTGTCTGTTTCCCCTGGTTTTGTCTTTGGGGAGAAGGGTTCTTGTTATCCTGAGTTCGTCACAGCGCTGCTTAGCCAGCCAAAGAACTTTACCATTAGAGTGACTGCCTAGGCTAGTACAGTGGTACCTCGGGTTACAAACCTATCCCGAGTTAAGTTCTTAAGCTGAGGCACGCTTTCACTAATGGGACCTCCCGCTGCTGCCGCCGCGCCGCCACTGTGCGATTTCCGTTCTCATCCTGGGGCAAAGTTCTTAACCCGAAGTACTACTTCCTGGTTAGCGGAGTTTGTAACCTGAGGCGTTTGTAACCTGAGGCGTTTGTAACCCGAAGTACCACTGTAATTGGGCAAAGGGCAGGAGTTTTCCATGGCAGCAGATGAGAGAGGACATCCTTTCTGCCTTGACACATTAACTTTTTCAGCTTAGAAACGGCAGTGGTTGGAATGTGGACTCTGCAATACAGTGGTACCTCGGGTTACATGCGCTTCAGGTTACATACGCTTCAGGTTACAGACTCCGCTAACCCAGAAATAGTACCTCGGGTTAAGAACTTTGCTTCAGGATGAGAACAGAAATCGTGCAGCGGCAGTGGGAGGCCCCATTAACTAAAGTGGTGCTTCAGGTTAAGAACAGACCTCCGGAACGAATTAAGTACTTAACCCGAGGTACCACTGTATAGTTAATGCCACAGGGCAAGGCACTAATAGAATTGCTTTTGCACCCAACTGGAGTGGGAAACATCTGGTTTTCATGAGCCTTTGTTTTCCTTCTGTCCTTTTCAACTATCAGTAATAAGAACACTCCTTACACCTTACATTCTAAAAGTCACAACACAAAAAGGAAAA